>NC_041391.1:512223495-512385334 GCF_002162155.2 Triticum dicoccoides
CAGGCGCGCCCCTGACCCTCGGGGTCCACCCGTAAGGCGGTTGGCTCTCTTCTTTTGGCGCAAGAAAGCTAATTTTATGAGAAAGATCTGGGCAAAAGATTCACCCCAATCGGAGTTACAGATCTCCAGATATTTAAGAAACGGTGAAGCGGTAGAATCTGAGAACGCAGAAACAGAGAGATAGATCCAATCTCGGAGGGGCTCTCGCCCCTCCCAAGCCATGGGAGCCAAGGACCAGAGGGGAAACCCTTCTCCCATCTAGGGAGAAGGCCAAGGAAGAAGAAGAAGAAGGGGGCTCTCTCCCCCTTGCTTCCGGTGGCGCCGGAATGCCGCCGGGGGCCATCATCATCACCGCGATCTTCACCAACACCGCCGTCATCTTCACCAACATCTCCATCACCTTCCCCCATCTCTATGCAGCGGTGTAACCTATCTCTTACCCGCTGTAATCTCTACTTAAACATGGTGCTCAACGCTATATATTATTTCCCAATGATGTATGGCTATCCTATGATGTTTGATAGATTTGTTTTGTCCTAATGGCTATTTGATGATCATGATTGGTTTGAGTTGTATGTTTTATTATTGGTGATGTCCTATGGTGCCCTCCGTGTCGCGCAAGCGTGAAGGATTCCCGCTGTAGGGTGTTGCAATACGTTCATGATTCGCTTATAGTGGGTTGGTGAGTGACTGAAACACAAACCCAAGTAAGAGGGATTGTTGCATATGGGATAAAGGGGACTTGATGCTTTAATGCTATGGTTGGTTTTACCTTAATGAATCTTTAGTAGTTGTGGATGCTTGCTAGAGTTCCAATCATAAGTGCATATGATCCAAGTAGAGAAAGTATGTTAGCTTATGCCTCTCCCTCAAATAAAATTGCAATAATGATTACCGGTCTAGTTATCGATTGCCTAGGGACAAATAACTTTCTCGTGACAACAAGCTCTTTACTTTTACTAATTTAGTTGTGTCTTTATCTAAACAGCCCTAGTTTATATATACGTGTTCTTTATTATCTTGCAAACCTATCCTATCACACCTACAAAGTACTTCTAGTTTCATACTTGTTCTAGGTAAAGTAAACGTCAAGCGTGCGTAGAGTTGTATCGGTGGTCAATAGAACTAGAGGGAATATTTATTCTACCTTTAGCACCTCGTTGGGTTCGACACTCTTACTTATCAAAAACTGTTGCGATCCCCTATACTTGTGGGTTATCAGTGGGCTACTCCACGGGATACCTCCGATTAAGCCGCGTGGTCGTCTTCGTCGTCTTTGCTTCTCCATGCATGGTGATAGTGGTATGTGGGCAGTGGCAGAGCCCGTGTCCTCGTCGGTACACACGCCGCTCAAAACATGGCTTTGTGCTAGCCACGTCTTCCCTCGCCGTCATGCCTCGTCGGTCTTGGCGGCGATGATGTAGTTGGCGTTGAAATTGCATGGGTCCTACTCGGCTTGGACTTCTAGACGACCTAGCGGACTCGTCGGGGTATGCAAGGGGTATGCCTCGCAGGAGTAAGTTGTTTAGGAGACCGGCGTTGGTGTAAAACCGTTGCACGCTCACATCAGCATGACCGGTGTGGTTGGCGCCTCGCCCTGGCTAGATGCCTGTAACGCCCCAAGACCGATGCTCCAGATGCCTTCCATGTTTTGCATTACTGCCGTGTGTTTTATTTGTTTGTTGCATTCGTCATGTCATCTTTTGCATTGCATCGGCACTCGTTGCCGTCATTGTTTTTAAAACTTGCATTCGCTCGTTGTTGCCATTTCTCCCTTTGCCTTCATCACCTTCCCTCGGACCGCTTTTCTTCAATGACAATTCTCAGCCCAACCACTCTTGATTGCGACCGTCTAACCCCACTTCATGCAATACTCAGACCCCTTGCGCGCGCCTGAAACTTCCCCAAACCCGAACCAGACTATCATTACTGTTGGGTCCGGATCATCCCCAAACATCTATAAAACATCTTCGGTTTCTTCTTTAACTCTCCTAACCTATTTATTCCGGACCACCCGATCGTGATCGGAGGATCCAAATCATCACCCATTTCATATATATTTAGGCACCTAACCCTAGATGTCGTCCCATCCGTCAAATCCTCCCCCTGCCCAGTCGGCCGCCGCCACCCTCTTCCTTGGGATCGCTCCCGATCCAAAAATCCACCAGCCAACCACTTCTCCTCGATCCAAATCCTCTCCGACCACCTTCCTTGTTTTCCGCGGATGCTCGCGCCTCCACCTGATCCCTCCTGTCCAATCCCCGTGCATCCTCCTCCCGCCTGCCTGTGCCCGTGGGGCTTGCCTCGAGTGCCGCTGCAAGCAGCAGCGGCTCCCTTGTCCCTGACCGCGACCGTCATCGGCGACCAGCAGCTCGCCGGAGCCAGCAGATGAGCGCCTCCCTTCTTCTCTGCTTAGTTCTTTGCTTGCTCTCCCCATCCCTTGATCTCTCTCCCTCGTTCTTTCATACAGGACTTGTCCCGAGCACCATGGACAGGAGCCCCACCATGGATCTCCAAGCCCGCTCGTCTGCGTTGACCCGCCGCCCCGCCAAGTCCATGGAGCCGCCTTGCCTGCCGCTGATTCCTGCAATGCCAGCCAGCGCACGCTTTGCTCGCCAAGTCCCGGTCGTCTCTGCTTCGAGCCGTGTTCTGCATCGAGCGAACGCTCGTTCCTGACCGTTGACCGCACCCCTCTCTGCCCGTCGGCCTCCCAGCCTCCAGCCCCGCTCGACCCTGCCGTCCTCATAACTCCGGCAAGCCGCCGGTAACCTCAACTCTACCACGCGCTCCTCTTCTTCCCGTATATTCCTTGCGCTATTGTTGAACCGCCTGCCGCCGTTCTTTGTCACCACAGGAGAGCACCACGCCATGGCCTCTTTGATCTAGACCAAGCCGATGCCTCGCCCCGGCCTCTAATATGTGCTGCCATAGGAACCAACCTCCCGGAGGTCACTGCCGTCGACCCGCTGGAGTCCCGCTCCTCTGCGTCCCCTGCATCACGTCGCCCCTGCTTCGTCTCGCTGCTGGTGGAGCAGCGAGCCAGCGCCCGTTGACCGCGTCGCTGCCTCCAGATCAACCTCATGCACCTGGGCCACCTCCCCTTTGCCGTTGACTGCGGCCCAGCTCCCTCCTCCACCGATCTGGGCCGAGCCCAGCTAGGTGAGCAACCCAGCGCCCAACCAGATTCAGCCCGTTGTGTATTTTTTTTCCTGCTGCTGCGATTTAGCTAATTTTTCACAGAAACTGCATGTTTACAGATTGCACCCTCATGTTCAAGCATTTAATAACTCCACAATCGTTCATCGGTTTAAAATGATTTAAACATGCAAAATGCTTAGAATTTTGTGTAGATTAATAATATGCCACTTTCATCCATGTTTAAAATGTTTTAAAATGTTGTTTGTTTAAATTTGCTCAAATGCCATGTTAAAATGTTTATTTCATAACTAAATAACTGTAGCTCTAATTTTAATAAACTTTATATGTAAATGGGGTGGAAAAATGCCTAGTTTAACATTGTGCACTTTATTTTCCTGTTTAACAACAATAAAATATGTTCTAGGGCAGAACAGAACCAAATTCGAAATATGCATACGGGGATTTTCCGGAATTGTTGTTTGTTGTTCCGGCCTCATTTGAACTTTCCTAGATAGGTAGTTTAATTATGCTTCACCTCTTGCCATGTTTAACAACATTTAATATTTTTGTGTACCTAAACGAGAGAGAACTAAATAACTCGAATGTGGTGTTTCGTCAATACGCAACTCATTGCATATTGAGCTCCACTTAACTTGTAGTATTGTTTGTTGCACTTTGCCATGCCATGCCTCTTTAAACCGGACATGCATCATACTTGATTGTGCATCATGCCATGATTATGCTTGTTGGTTTACCTTGTTGTTTGCTTCTTTCCGGTTGTGCTTCTTCTCGATAGTTCATGTTTCTTTACGACCGTGAGGATTCGCTCGACTACGTCCGTTTGTCTTCTTCATGGACTCGTTGTTCTTCCTTGCGGGATTTCAGGCAAGATAACCATCAACCTGGATCTCACTACTTTCATTGCTATGCTAGTTGCTTCGTTCTATCACTATGTTGCGCTACCTATCTCTTGTTCATCAAGCCTCCAAATTTTCATGTCAGCCTCTAACCTTTTCACCCTTCCTAGCAAACCGTTGCTTGGCTATTTTACCGCTTTGCTCAGCCCCTCTTATAGCGTTGTTAGTTGCAGGTGAAGTTGAAGATTGCTCAATGATGGACAGGCTTATGTTGGGATATCACAATACCTCTTATTTAATTAATGCGTCTATATACTTGGTAAAGGGTGGAAGACTCGGCCTTATGCCTGGTGTTTTGTTCCACTCTGGCCGCCCTAGTTTCCGTCATACCGGTGTTATGTTCCTTGATTTTGTGTTCCTTACGCGGTTGGGTGATTTATGGGACCCCCTTTACAGTTCGCTTTGAATAAAACTCCTCCAGCAAGGCCCAACCTTGGTTTTACCATTTGCCTCACCTAAGCCTTTTTCTCTTGGGTTTCCGGAGCCCGAGGGTCATCTTTATTTACACACCCCCCCCCGGGGCCAGTGCTCCTCCGGGTAATGGCCCAACCTGGGCGATGTCCGGCGCCCCCTGGGCAACCAGGGTCTATGCCAACCCGACGTCTTGCCCATCCAATGTGCCCTGAGAACGAGATATGTGCAGCTCCTATCAGGATTTGTCGGCACATCGGGCAGCTTTGCTGGTCTTGTTTTACCATTGTCGAAATGTCTTGTAAACTGGGATTCCGAGACTGATCGGGTCTTCCTGGGATAAGGAATATCCTTCGTTGACCGTGAGAGCTAGTGATGGGATAAGTTGGGACACCCCTGCAGGGTATAAACTTTTGAGAGTCGTGCCCACGGTTATGTGGCAGATGGGAATTTGTTAATGTCCGGTTGTAGATAACTTGACACCAAATTCGAATTAAAACGCATCAACCGCGTGTGTAGCCGTGATGGTCTCTTTTCGGCGGAGTCCGGGAAGTGAACACGGTTTTGGGTTATGTTTGATGTAAGTCGGAGTTCAGGATCACTTCTTGATCATTGCTTGCTTCACGACCATTCCGTTGCTTCTTTTCTCGCTCTTATTTGCGTAAGTTCGCCACCATATATGCTTACTCGCTGCTGCAACCTCACCACTTTACCCCTTCCTTACCCATTAAGCCTTGCTAGTCTTGATACCCATGGTAATGGGATTGCTGAGTCCTCGTGGCTCATAGATTACTACAACAACAGTTGCAGGTGCAGGTTATGCGATGATCATGACGCGAGAGCGATGTTTACGTGTTTTGGAGTTCTTTTTCTGCTTCTTCTTCGATCAGGGGATAGGTTCCAGGTCGGCAGCCTAGGCTAGCAGGGCGGATGTCGTTTGAGTTTCTGTTTGTGTTCCATCCGTAGTCGGATGTTGATCTCTTGTATGATGTTGATGTATTCTTGGGGAGTTTGTGCCTTATGTATGTATCCCCAACTATTATGTAATGGTTTGATGTAATGATATCCACCTTGCAAAAGCGTCTTCAAGATGCGCTTCTATCCTTGGTGGGACCTTCGAGTTCCTTTAGGATAGGGTCGCATCTTGGGCGCGACAAGTTGGCATCAGAGCCAGGTTTCGACCATAGGAGCCCCCTTGATTGTTGGCCATTGTTGAGTCTAGAAGAAAACTATTTTGAGTCTTAGGATTATATATATCGGAGAGTAGGATTCTTTTTACTCCTCAGCCCCCTTCATCGCTCTGGTGAGGACTCTCGACGTTGATGTTTTGTCTTTCCTCTCCTCAATTTTTCACCATTTTTTTTAGGATCACGTGGGTATCTTGGGATCGATCTGATATTCTTGTGACGAGAACATTGTTCTTGGTGCCTCCTGACATTTAGGGGTTGTGGCAGTGTCCCGAGGAGTTGAGCTCCGAGGTGTTGTCATCACAATTTTATCGTTGTAGTTCTGGAATACCTGAGTTTTGCCGACATCGAAAATCTCTTTTATGCAGTTGTTGGTGAGATAACCTCGATGCCACCCAGTACTGGGGAGTTAGGGAGTATTGCCATAGCTCGTATAATGGATGCTTTTCAAAGGTTGAGGTACATGATTTCCGGAGTTTTCTTGGTTATGTGTTGACGGATGGATACAGCTGGATGTAGAGATTGTTAGTTTGGGTGAGATATATTGCTTCCCCTGTATCCCCAACACCAGATTGCATAACCAGAAAGTTTCGGGAGTTTATAGGTGGGAATTCAAGTAGCTCATAGAATATCTTTCCGATAGATGCCTGATATGGGATTGGGTAAATCTCTATTATATGTATTTGTTCCGGCTTATTCTGCAAGCCAAAATCTTTGTTTTGTTTTGAGTTCTGGTATTCGAGTTGCTTCAATGTCAAGTGTTGATTCCATACCTTTTCTAAACGGTGTTCTCATACTTCTATGGGAGTACTAATCCTTCTTGATCACTGAGGTTGTGATGTCAGCTCTTTTCCAACCGGTGTGCTTCTCTTTCAAGTGGATCCGATCATTTTCAACATCCACAAGATCAATTCTAAGTTTTCTCAACGGTGTTTGTTCCATCTTCCCCAAGTTGCCTTTGTTTTCCCGCCCCCCCACCCTTTTCTTCAAGGACTCAGATATCTTAATCAAGTATCCATCTTATGGATGTGAAGTTTCTCCATTCTTTTCCTGTCAATGTTCTTATTCGGTGATTCTCAGGAAGATACTAACGGAGCTTTGAGTTCATCATTCTTCGTTATTTTTCTTCTTCGGTGGATTTAATTCATGCTTTCGGTGTTGATCATATCCCTTTCCTCGCTTCTAATGTTTTTCCATGTCGGTGCACCTCTTAATTGTTCACCTCTCTCTATTCTTATCCGGAGTGCTCAAGATATCTCAGAAGAATCATGTTTCCATACTTAATCCATCCGAGTTACTTCAAGGTTTTTCTCTCTTTCAAGCTATTTAATTCTACCGGTGCAATCTCTATTTCAAGAAATCCTTCAACGATGTTTCTTTTTAGTGGGCCCTAACCCACAGGACGTTTTCCAGGATCTTACCTGACTCTTCTAATTTTCTCAGAACTATTCCCAAATTCTTTTCAAAGTTTGACGTAAGAATGAATTTCATCAGTCAGATGTTTTCCAAGATCGATTTCAAATTAATTTTCATTGTTGGCTCAACCTCTTTGTTTTTCATTCTCCCTGAGTATCTCAACAACTCATGGTGGTGTTTCTCATCATGTTTCTCAACACAGAAGACCGAGGAAAAGATTTCTCCTAAAATTTTGGTCCACTCACTTGAAGATTCTTGGTTCTAGCTTCATGCCATCCCCATATTTGTTTTGATCGTGAGAAATTCTTTTCACCCATCCGGTGAAATTCAAGAGTCTTTTCAGATTGATCATCCGTATTCCATCATCTCAGAATTATTCATTCTCAGCTTTCAACTCTCGTTCTCGAATTCTCTGATGCATTGCTCAAATATCCTCTAATTAATTCATGTTCTCTTCGTTCTCATGTATCTAAATCCCTTCAAGTATCTTCATTCGTTTTCAAATTCTTTCTGGTGAATTGTGCCCTTGCTACTCTTTTTTCCAATTTTTATGGTGGTTCGTTCAAGATTTCACTTCCTTTGTTATCATATCAATTCATTCGTTGTTTCCAAATCCCACCGGTGGTTCCATCAATACCTTCCCAAGTTTGCGCTATCTCTATCCTTAATCCCTCAAGAAGAATAAGTAGTATGCCAAATCCGTTGCTTGTCATCAATTTAAATTGGTGAACGATATTGTCGGTGTCAAAACCGGCGGATCTCGGGTAGGGGGTCCCGAACTGTGCGTCTAGGCGGATGGTAACAGGAGACAAGGGACACGATGTTTTTACCCAGGTTCGGGCCCTCTCGATGGAGGTAAAACCCTACTCCTACTTGATTGATATTGATGATATGGGTAGTATAAGAGTAGATCTACCATGAGATCAAGGAGGCTAAACCCTAGAAGCTAGCCTATGGTATGATTGTTGTTCGTCCTATGGACTAAAACCCTCCGGTTTATATAGACACCGGAGAGGGCTAGGGTTACACAGAGTCGGTTACAATGGTAGGAGATCTACATATCCGTATCGCCAAGCTTGCCTTCCACGCCAAGGAAAGTCCCATCCGGACACGGGACGAAGTCTTCAATCCTGTATCTTCATAGTCTTGGAGTCCAGCCAATGATGATAGTTCGGCTATCCGGACACCCCCTAGTCCAGGACTCCCTCAGTAGCCCCCAAACCAGGCTTCAATGACGATGAGTCCGGCGCGTATATTGTCTTCGGCTTTGCAAGGCGGGTTCTCCTCCAAATTCCATGTGCTTGCCAAATAGTGTCTGGCTTCCTCATAAATGTTGCGCTCCTTGGCTTCCACGTCCAATAATGGCCCTCTTCCACGTGTCGTATGAATGCGAAAAGCCAGGGTATTTTTACGTTTTACCCCATAGTTGCGTGAATAAGCTGCCTATAAGAGGGGCAAGGATCTAGATCCGAATCACACCATCCTCCTTCCGCGAGTACTCATCGAAGCGCCTCTGACAAAAATCCACTTCATCATGGACAGTCGATGCGGCTCCTCCTCTCGCGCTCCCAGCCCTCAGCCAGGAGATTGGAGGAGATGTTCAGTCCCGCACAGCGAGCTAGTGACGCTCCAAGCGGAGGGATACCTTCCCCCAGCCTTCATGGTTCCGGTTCGAGCCGGACTAGCCACCTACAAGGGTGGAAAGCAGGCGGAGAGCGTCCTCAATCCCTCTAAAGGAGAACGTGTGTGCTTCGTCCCTTATCTAATAAGGGGGCTCGGATTTCCCATACATCCGTTTCTTCGGGGGCTCCTGGAGTTCTATGGGCTCCAGCTTCACCACCTTACCCCTGCCTCCATCTTACACATCGCGGGCTTTGTAGCCCTTTGCGAGCTGTTCTTGGGCATCGAGGCCCATTTTGCGCTGTGGAAGAGATTGTTCTGCCTCGTACCCCGTTCTCACGAGGGGTCGATATATCAAGTGGGCGGAGCCGAAATATGGCGCATCGCCGGGACCGGATACCTATCCGGAACCCCGAAGAAGGCGTCCGAAGACTGGCCTTCGGAATGGTTTTATATGGAAGACGCCCCACTGCTGGACCCAGTTCGGATCGGCCTCCCGGAGTTCAGCAACACTCCTCTGAAGAAACGCCTGAGTTGGCGCCTGCGCAGCCCTCAATGGGAGAATGATAGGGGCGTCCAATATCTGATGGGCCGGATAAGGTTACTCGCTCATTCCGGATTGACCATGATTGGAGTCATGGCCACGTGCATCATGCGAGGGGTGCAGCCGCTCCAATATAGGGGCCACCCCATGTGGGATTTCAACAGGGAGAATGACGCCACCCGTCATGGCCGCAAGGGGCCGGGATCGGTTGCCGATCTGGTGAAGATCCTGTCCAGCTTGTACAAGGGGGAGAAAGAGGACTTCCTCCGCGCGAGTCCATTGAATGGATTCTCCATGAACAACCCTCGGAGCTGGGTAAGCGGACGTTTATCTATCTGATCCATATTTCCAAAGTTAGGTGTCTTACTTTGTGATTTCGACGCAGGAACTGCGCTGGGACGTGGAGGGCATACACAGCCTGACTCCACAACCCGAGGATCCGGGACGATCCCTTGATCCGGCCTCTGAAGAGGATCCGGACATAGAGGTGGAGCTGATCGATGGGGTGTTCCACCAACTTAGCGTGGACAATGCTTTGGTCGCCATTACGGCCGACTACCCCGGTTTATCTCCGGCTTCCCAGGTAACTGTGACCGGAGTCCTGACATCATTACTTCATCCTGCTTATTTCTGACCACTGTATACCAACGGTGCCTCGCAAGAGGCGCCTTTAAGGCGGGAAGCCGAACCCGCGGAGGCTGACCGGCAAGGGTCAGTACGGCCCAGCAGGCGGAAGAGGAGTGTGGCGCGAATCGAAACGTCGCTGCAATAGTATGGCGCACCACCGTTTTTAATGGAAAGATTCCCTCGAGGTATATTAACGCTCATGATTTTTCCAGGAGAAAGAGCGCTCGTCGAACTGTGCCCGGAGAGGTTGCCAATCAAGCCTCCGCCAGCCAGGCTCCAATGCCTGGTCCGGAGGGGAAGGCGAACACAAGGCATGAGCCGGATGCTCCTCCAACGGAGGGTGCCGACAGGATGTCCGTCACCAGGTCTGAGGTGGAGAGCGCCATGAAGCACAGGCGCCGCCAGACAGTTCTTTGTGACGCGTGTTTCTCCCCGGAGGCGTTGAATGCCTTTAATGCGGGAGACGCGCACCTCCGTGCCGCTCGAGATGGTTTAACCAGGGCCACGGAGCAGTATGTGAAAGACATACGGGTGAGGAATTTTAATAGTTATATATGCCAGTAGCCCCCGAGACTTAAAATAGTTAGAATAACCGATTTAAGGATCATTTGTTTATGTAGGATCTTACATAGAAGAATGCCCACTTGTCCCAGGAGCTTCAAGAGTGCAAGGCCCAACTTGAGGCCGCACTAGCCGCCGCAGGTGGAGCCCCAGAGACCCCCTCTGGTAATACATACTTCGAAAAGATAAGTAGTTTATGAAGTGCGGCGTGTGCGTAAGTCTGACAATAATATTGCAGATGGTGCTGGACTAGATCTAGACAAGCAACATCTACTGCACCAGCTGAAGGCCGGCGAGAAGGTGCTTATGAGGGTGCAGCAGGAGAGGAACAAACTCCAAGATGCCAACACCCAGCTGGGCGAAGAACTAAAAGATGTTCGGGTCCATCTGTCTGACTCCGTAAAGGAGAATCAGCGGCTTCGTCGCGGCATTTACAGTAAGTGCTTGAGAAAACTCTTTTGAAAAGAAGAGTTCGGTGAGGAAGTCGATTGATAGAAATGTGTTTGTAGATGTGCTCACAGGTCGTCCGGCGGAGGAAATGCCTGGTTCCATGGGTGACCTTCTTCCCGAGCTGCTGCAACTGCACGAACGTGTTCGGCAGGCGATAAGCAGCGGCGGCCAGGCCTTATGGCCGTCCGTCTCCCTACCCGAGGGTCTTGGAGGACTTGCGAAGAAGCTTCAAGGAGCACGGCAGTGCTTCTGTCTGTGGAAGATATCGGCCTGCCGTCAAGGCGCCAGGGAGGCCTGGGCCATGGTGAAGACGCGGTACACGAAGGTTGATCCAAACCACATGGCCGAGGTCGGACCTGTGGGGCCCGTTGGGAAGGAGATCCCTGTGAGCTTAATGTACGGCCAAGTAGAGTTGGCCGCAAAGTATTCCCAACGGGACTGTAAACTAGACAGCCTGTTAGATGGGATTGAAGAGGAGTACAATCAGTCAATTTGACGATGTAATTTAAAATGACATGTAAAATGCCTTCTAGCCAGATTGTAGATCGTTTGTCTTTGCGGACCTTTTCGCTTCAACCTCGGGACCCAACAGTCTGGAGTGTGTCCGAATACCCTTACGGTTATGTAAAAACCAGGGCATGCATGGAGACCAGGCGTAGGGGTTATTAGTGCTTTATCAGACAAGTGCCCAACTAATTATGTTATATTACATGATTAGTAAGAAACATCTTCCAGGGAGAATAGTTCCGTTAGGGGTTCCTTTCCCTGGGAGGCATGCCCTAAAGTGCATGTCCGGACTGCGAAAAGAGAAGAAAAACATCTAAGGGCAGATAAATAAATAAGTAAGAAATCATCTTTCAAGTCATCGGCCGAATATTCCCTTAAGAACGCTAGCTTTCGGCTTCACCCAGTCTGAGGTACACATCCGGCTGACCCGGCAGTAACAATTGCAGAGGTGCTCCCTTTACCTCCTAGCCGAACAATCAGGAACGTAGGGGTAAGCACAGGAGCCAGGCAACCCAGCTTGGCCAAAACTTAAGTCATATCGATGCATATAATGGTGAATAAAAGGTACATGCGGAAGTTTGACACGTGTGTTGGGCATGAAGTCCGTATAAATAAGCTTCTGTTAAAGAAGCCCCCAGGTATAATGAGTGCGAGTAGCACATCAAGTGTGTGCGAACAATGCGCAAATCAGCCCTCAAAGGCTTTACTAAAAAAGGGGGGAGAGAAACAAAAGACAGCTAAAGTATAAAATGTGGACGGAGGAAGGAGACGAACTCTGAGTCCGGCGCTAGGCGTAGAATCTTCGGAGACGGGCTGCGTTCCATGGGTTCGGCTCGAGTCGGTTGTCAGGTGCGTTACATAGACGATATGCTCCGCCGGTCAGGACTTGGTCGATGATGAAGCGACCTTCCCATTTGGGCTTGAGTTTGTCCTTTTTCTTGTCCGACAGGCGTAGAACTAGTTCGCCAACATTGTAAGTTTTGGCCCGTACTTCTCTGCTTTGATATCTTCGAGCCTGCTGCTGATAGAATGCGGAACGAGCTTTTGCCACGTCGCACTCCTCTTCTAAGGCGTCCAAACTGTCCTGCCGATCTAACTCGGCCTCTCTTTCCTCGTACATGCGCACGCGAGGTGAGTCATGAATTATATCGCAGGGCAAAACAGCCTCTACGCCGTATACCATAAAAATGGTGTGAATCCGGTAGTGCGGTTTGGCGTGGTCCGCAGCCCCCAGAGTACGGAGTCGAGCTCCTCCACCCAGTGTGTGTTAGATTCTGTGAGGGACCGCACTAACCTGGGTTTGATGCTGCTCATGATTAGACCATTTGCTCGTTCGACTTGACCGTTAGTTTGAGGGTGATAGATTGAAGCGTAGTCGAGCTTGATGCCCATATTTTTGCACCAGAGTTTAACCTCGTCGGCCATGAAGTTTGTGCCGTTATCAGTGATGATGCTGTGGGGGGCGCCATAATGGTGTACTACCCCAGATATGAAGTCTATCACAGGTCCGGACTCGGCCGTTTTAACTGGCTTGGCCTCTATCCATTTGGTGAATTTGTCCACCATGACCAATAGATACTTTTTCTTGTGGGTTCCCCCTTTAAGGGGTCCAACCATGTCAAGCCCCCAGACCGCGAACGGCCAGCTGATGGGTATAGTTTTGAGGGTGGTGGGTGGCATGTGGCTTTGATTATCAAAGAGCTGACAACCGACGCATCGTTGGACTAAGTCCTGAGCATCTGCCCGGGCCGTCGGCCAATAAAATCCTGTACGGAAGGCCTTGTCTACAAGGGCCCGGGCTGCGGCATGGTGCCCGCCGAGTCCGGCGTGAATTTCAGTCAGGAGATTTCGCCCTTCCTCTTCGGAGATGCACCTTTGAAGGACTCCGGTTGTGCTTTTCTTATAAAGCTCTCCCTCATGGACCTTGTAGGCTTTAGATCGCCGTACTATGCAGCGGGCCTCATTTTGGTCTTCGAGAAGTTCCTGTCTAATTAAGTAGGCTAGGAATGGTTCCGTCCACGGGGCAATGACTACCATTATTTCGTGGGCTGAAGGTGTTATTTCATTGCCTGAGCCACCGATTGTGTCAGAATGTTCAGTGTTGAGTGGTGTGGCTGGTTCCGGGTTGTTGTTTCCGGACTCCTCTTCCCATAATACGGATGGCTTAAAAAGCCGCTCTAGGAAGATGTTTGGAGGGACGGCGTCGCGCTTTGTGCCGATGCGTGCCAACACGTCGGCCGCCTGGTTATTATCCCGGGCTACATGGTGGAATTCGAGTCCTTCGAACCGAGCTGACATTTTTAAGACGGCGTTATGGTAGGCTGCCATTTTCGGATCCTTGGCGTCAAAGTCTCCATTTAATTGGAATATTGCGAGGTTTGAATCCCTGCGAACCTCTAGGCGTTGAATGCCCATGGAGATTGCCATCTGGAGGCCATGTAGAAGGGCCTCGTATTCGGCTGCATTGTTGGAATCTGTGTACATTATCTGAAGTACGTATTGGACTGTGTCTCCAGTTGGGGACATCAAGACGACGCCAGCCCCCAAGCCGGCCAACATTTTGGAGCCGTCGAAATGCATGATCCAATTGGAGTATGCGCCGTACTCTTTAGGGAGTTCAGCTTTGGTCCACTCAGCGATGAAGTCGGCCAAAACTTGCGACTTTATAGCTCGCCGTGGTTTGTAGGTTATGTCGAATGGTAGGAGCTCAATGGCCCATTTTGCAATCCTTCCTGTCACGTCGCGGTTGTTTATAATGTCGTTAAGGGGTACTTCGGAGGCCACTGTTATCGAACACTCTTGAAAGTAGTGTCGCAGCTTCCGGGATCCCATGAACACCGCGTACGCTATCTTTTGATAATGTGGATACTGGGACTTGCATGGAGTTAAGAGAGTGGATACGTAGTACACTGGTTTTTGAAGAGGGAATTTGTGTCCTTCTGTTTCTCGTTCGACGATGAGCACCGCGCTTACAACTTGATGTGTTGCCACGATATATAATAACATTGGTTCGCCCAAGTTGGGTGCGGCCAGGACCGGATTTGTTGCCAATATGGCTTTTATTTCTTCGAGTCCGGCCGTGGCAGCATCCGTCCATTCGAAGTGTTCGGTGCGCCGGAGGAGGCGATAAAGGGGCAATGCCTTTTCTCCCAAGCGGGAGATGAAGCGGCATAGAGCCGCCACGCATCCAGTCAATTTTTGTATTTGTTTGAGGTCTTTTGGAATATCCAACTGTGACAGAGCTCGGATCTTGGCTGGGTTTGCTTCAATTCCTCTACCGGATACAACAAAGCCCAAGAGCTTTCTGGCTGGTACGCCGAAAACGCATTTTTCCGGGTTGAGCTTAATGTCATATGCTCGGAGGTTGTCGAATGTGAGCCTCAAATCGTCTACTAGAGTTTTGACGTGTTTGGTCTTGACGACCACATCGTCTACGTATGCCTCCACTGTTTTGCCGATCTGGGTTGCCAGACATGTCTGAATCATGCGCTGATATGTTGCGCCGGCGTTTTTGAGCCCGAAGGGCATTGTGTTGAAGCAGAATGGTCCGTATGGAGTAATGAATGCCATTGCGGCTTGGTCTGTCTCCGCCATCTTGATTTGATGGTATCCGGAGTATGCATCGAGGAAGCACAATGAATCGTGCCCTGCGGTAGCATTGATGATTTGATCAATGCAGGGAAAGGGGAAAGGATCCTTTGGACAAGCCTTGTTAAGGTCTTTAAAATCGACACACAGGCGCCAGGATTTGTCATTTTTTGGTACCATTACCAGGTTCGCTAGCCAGTCCGGATGTTTTATGTCTCTGATGAATCCGGCTTCTAATAGTTTGGCTAGCTCCTCTCCCATTGCCTGTCTTTTGGGTTCGGAAAATCGCCGAAGAGCCTGTTTGACTGGCTTGAATCCTTTTAGGATGTTTAGGCTATGTTCTGCCAACCTGCGTGGTATTCCTCGCATATCTGAAGGGTGCCAGACAAAGATGTCCCAATTTTCCCAAAGGAATTCGCGTAGTGCGGCGTCTACATCAGGGTTTAATTGTGCCCCAATGGAGGCCATCTTTGTGGGGTCCATTGGATGGACTTGGAATTTGACTATTTCGTCCGCTGGTTTAAAAGAGGTGGACTTGGATCTCTTATTGAGTATCACATCGTCCCTGTTCACCATGGAGCGCAGCGCACTGAGTTCCTCTGCCGTTAGGGCTTCGTATAGTGCCTCTAGGGCTAGTGCGGCTGTCTTATTTTCAGCGCGGAGTGCTATGTCCGGATCACTGACAAGAGTGATGATTCCATTGGGCCCGGGCATTTTAAGCTTCATGTACCCGTAATGGGGTATAGCTTGAAAAATTGTGAATGCCTCTCGCCCTAGTAAAGCGTGATATCCGCTGCTGAACGGGGCCACTTGGAACGTGACCTCCTCAGACCTGTAATTGTCCGGCGAGCCGAACACCACATCTAGTGTAATTTTTCCTGTGCAGCGTACTTCCCGACTAGGGATTATTCCTCTGAAGGTTGTGCTACTTCGCTCAATGCAGCTCCAGTCTATTTCCATTTTCCGAAGGGTTTCCTCGTAGATGAGGTTTAATCCATTGCCGCCATCCATGAGTACCTTGGTAAGACGAAAATCGTCCACTATTGGACTGAGGACCAATGCGGCTGGTGCTCGGGCTGTTTGGAATTTGGGTTCATCGCTGGCCTTGAAGGTGATAGCCGTGTCGCTCCATGGATTTGTTGTTGCTACTTGGTAGACTTCGGCGAGGCTGCGGATTGTTCGTTTCCGCACATTATTTGATGCGAAAGTCTCGAAGACTGTTAATACCGTACTGGTACTGTTGGGCTGGTTCTCCGGGGCTAGAGGCTCTTCGGCACTTTTGGCCACCTGCCATAGTATCCAACATGCTCGAAGGCTATGTGTTGGAGTGGCGCCCTCTGTACTATGGATTTTACAGGGTCCACTAAGCCATCCCTCCAGTACGGTTCCGTGCTCTTTAGGGGGTTTTTGCTTTTTGGTTTTTGTCCCAGGTGCCTAAGCATGATGCACCCTTTTATTTCGGACTAGGGTTGTGTTCGGAGCCGGATTGTCCCAAAACTTAGTTTCGGTTTTCCAGGCACTCTCCATCGCACAGTACTTTCATACTATGGACGCCAGGTCGGCGAAGCGTGTAATTTCGCGATGACTTATGGCGTTCATGATTCCCTTGTCCGTGCAATTGTTGCAGAAAATTGAGATTGCGCTTTCCTCACGGCAGTCCTTTATCCTGTCCATGACCAGGAGGAATCTGGCCTAGTAATGATGTACTGTTTCAGCGGGCTCTTGCCAGATTTGAGATAGATCGCTTGTGTTTGGGTGGGCGGGTGGAATTAAATTTGGAACCCCGCTCAATCTGAGGCTCAAGGGCCGAAAAGTTTCCGAATTTGGAAGCTTGGATTGCTGGATGTTGTCCAACAAATCTGGTCCGCTGCCTGACTTTAGGTTCAGTACTTGATTGACGTCCGTCCCTCCGCGGGAATCCGGCATGGAGGGATCAGGAATCCGGACATAACTGGTCTTTAATTTAGAAGAAGAGTCGCCGCGTTGTTCCTCTATCACAGCAACGTGGTAGGTAGCCTGGGGAGAGTTAATCTCTCTCAGATCGGTTTTAAGCCCAATCTGATTGTAGTCCGTAGCGACTCCCAGGGCGGCGATACAATCCAAGAGCTCGTTTACGGAGGAGAGCTCCATCGGATCTAGCTTCTCGGTGAATTCCGAGTTGACGTGAAGATCGCTTTTGATGACCCGAGAGGTCATTGTCGGAGCGGCGGCCGAACAGGCGGTCATAAGAAAACCACCTAGCCGGAAAGTTTGGCCGGTGGCCAAAGCTCCCTTGGCCACGGTACCATCTTTAAAGACGGGAAGAGGCATCCTTCCTGATTGCGACGGCCCAGAGGAACTCTCAATGAAAGCACCAATGTCGGTGTCAAAACCGGCGGATCTCGGGTAGGGGGTCCCGAACTGTGCGTCTAGGCGAATGGTAACAGGAGACAAGGGACACGATGTTTTTACCCAGGTTTGGGCCCTCTCGATGGAGGTAAAACCCTACTCCTGCTTGATTGATATTGATGATATGGGTAGTAAAAGAGTAGATCTACCACGAGATCAAGGAGGCTAAAGCCTAGAAGCTAGCCTATGGTATGATTGTTGTTCGTCCTATGGACTAAAACCCTCCGGTTTATATAGACACCGGAGAGGGCTAGGGTTACACAGAGTCGGTTACAATGGTAGGAGATCTATATATCCGTATCGCCAAGCTTGCCTTCCACGCCAAGGAAAGTCCCATCCGGACACGGGACGAAGTCTTCAATCTTGTATCTTCATAGTCTTGGAGTCCGGCCAATGATGATAGTTTGGCTATCCGGACATCCCCTAGTCCAGGACTCCCTCAGATACGCATAACGTAATTCTTATTATTGTTTCATCCAAGTGATCTAGTTTCTTCTTTCCAGGGTTATTCATCATGTCACATTTCTCGGTTCGAGATACTTCATCTTTTCTTTTCCGGAGTTCCAAGTTTTCCGCATTATCGTCGCGAAGCTCCATCTAAATCATTCCAAGGCTTCACCTTGTGTTTTCAACTTCTCTTTCTTTTTATCATCATTGTATTAGCGGAGTTCTCCATGGAGGTTCTACATGGTGGTTCGTCAAGGATTCCTTTCATTCTTCAATTGTTCTTCAAGATTTCTCTCGATGTTATGACCCGCCAAGCTATACTCTAAAATAAACATGGTGCACAACACATGTTTTGTTTTGAGGAGTTCAAGCATTATTCATCTTGCATCCGAAGTGCAATTCTTCCTACCTTAAGTTTTGAGGTGGTGTTACGTCATTCTTGATAATTTTCCTTCTTGTTTCATGATTCACAAGTTGTCGGGAATGAGATATTGTGAAACCATCATTTTCTCTTCGATCATGAATTGTTTCAACCCATATTAATCTCTTCGTTGGAGTTATCTTGTGTCATATTTCACCTAAATCCTTCCCTAAGGAATGTTGCTATTGTGGTGCTTATCAATGACCCAAGTTTTCTCCTATCCTCTCGGCGAAAGCAGTTTTCATCTCTTTGTTGATCTCAAACAAGCAATTTCTTTTTGTAGTGGCAGAATTTCACCTCAAGTGTTGAGATGTTTCCATAATCCCACTACAAGTTTATTCGTTTCGTTGTTGGTTTTCCAACAACTCCATTCTAACCTTCTTGGAAGGGTGCTTTCCAAGATCATTTGTGGCAGAAGTTGGCATTTTCTTCTCCATCCCTTTATTCCAATGATCTATCTTCTATTTCTTCTTTCGGAGGAAATGCGATGTTGCTCTCTTCGCTCATCATCTCGGATTGTGAGGATCGTGTTCTTTTCGTGCTTATCCATTTAACCGGTGTGTTGTGTTTTCTTTTCAAGTTCTTGTCATCTTATCAAGTCTTGCCTCTCTTCTCAACCGGAGTGTTGTCCAAGTTCTGGCATTCGTGTTTTGGCTATCTCATGATACCGGTGTGGCTCCATATTCTTTTGGTTCGTTGAGCTCTTGTTTCATGTCTTTCAACCTACAAGGTTCTCATGGTGTTCCTTGTTTCCGTTTACTATGGAGTGCTCTCAATTCGCTCATCTCCGTTGTGTCATTCTTTCGAGCTGTTCAACTTCCAAGGTTCTTTGGTTTCACTCGTTTGTCAGGAAGCAATTTGTGTTACCTCTTCCTCTTCCGCTTCTCTTCGGTGCCATCCTTAGATCTCGGGACGAGATCTCTTGTAAGTGGAGGAGTGTTGTAACGCCCCAAGACCGACGCTCCAGATGCCTTCCATGTTTTGCGTGACCGCCATGTGTTTTATTTGTTTGTTGCATTCGTCATGTCATCTTTTGCATTGCATCGGCACTCATTGCCGTCATTGTTTTTAAAACTTGCATTCGCTCGTTGTTGTCGTTTCTCCCTTTCCCTTCATCACCTTCCCTCGGACCGCTTTTCTTCAATGACCATTCTCAGCCCAACCACTCTTGATTGCGAACCCACTTCGTGCAATACCCAGACCACTTGCGCGCGCCCGAAACTTCCCTGAACCCGAACCAGACTATCATTACCGTTGAATCCGGATCATCCCCAAACATCTATAAAACATCTTCGGTTTCTTCTTTGACTCTCCTAACCTATTTATTCTGGACCGCCCGATCGTGATCGGAGGATCCAAATCATCACCCATTTCATAGATATAGGCACCTAACCCTAGATGCCGTCCCATCCGTCAAATCCTCCCCCTGCCTAGTCGGCCGCCGCCACCCTCTTCCTTGGGATCACTCCTGATCCAAAAATCCACCAGCCAACCACTTCTCCTCGATCCAAATCCTCCCCGACCACCTTCCTTGTTTTCCGTGGATGCTCGCGCCTCCACCTGACCCCTCCTGTCCAATCCCCATGCATCCTCCTCCCGCCTGACTGTGCCCATGGGGCTTGCCTCGAGTGCCGCTGCAAGCAGCAGCGGCTCCCTCGTCCCTGACCGCGACCATCACCGGCGACCAGCAGCTCGCTGGAGCCAGCAGATGAGCGCATCCCTTCTTCTCTGCTTTGTTCTTCCCTTGCTCTCCCCGTCCCATGATCTCTCTCCCTCGTTGAGGGAGTCCTGGACTAGGGGGTGTCCGAATAGCGAGAACTATCATCATTGGCCGGACCCCAAGACTATGAAGATACAAGATTGAAGACTTCGTCCCGTGTCCGGATGGGACTTTCCTTGGCGTGGAAGGCAAGCTTGGCAATACCGAGATGTAGATCTCCTACCATTGTAACCGACTCTGTGTAACCCTAGCCCTCTCCGATGTCTATATAAACCGGAGGGTTTTAGTCCATAGGACGAACAACAATCATACCATAGGCTAGCTTCTAGGGTTTAGCCTCCTTGATCTCATGGTAGATCCACTCTTGTACTACCCATATCATCAATATCAATCAAGCAGGAGTAGGGTTTTACCTCCATCGAGAGGGCCCGAACCTGGGTAAAAACATCGTGTCCCTTGTCTCCTGTTACCATCCGCCTAGACGCACAGTTTGGGACTCCCTACCCGAGATCCGCCGGTTTTGACACCGACATTGGTGCTTTCATTGAGAGTTCCTATGTGTCGTCACCTATAGGCCCGATGGCTCCTTCGATCATCAACAACGACGTGGTCCAGGGTGAGACTTTTCTCCCCGGACAGATCTTCGTATTCGGCGGCTTTGCACTGCGGGCCAATTCGCTTGGCCATCTGGAGCAGATGGAAAGCTACGCCCCTGGCCATCAGGTCAGATTTGGAAGCTTGAACTTCACGGCCGACATCCGTGGAGACTTGATCTTCGGCGGATTCGAGCCACAGCCGAGCGCGCCGCACTGTCGCGATGGGCATGATCTAGCTCTGCTGCTGGACAGTGCCCTGGAGGCCGCACACAAGTCCGCTCTGATCCTTAACTCGGAGCCGACTGCGCCAATCGAGGATGGGTGGCTAGACACCACCTCGGGGGCTGCTACCTCTATGGCGAGGGAGCCAAATACCGACCCAGTCCCTTGAGAAGCTCGTGACTCCGAGGTGTCGGACTCCTCGCCGGACTCCGAACCTCCCGCGCCCCTACCAATCAAATCCGATTGGGTGCCGATCATGGAGTTCACCGCTGCGGACATCTTTCAGCACTCGCCTTTTGGCGACATCCTGAATTCGTTAAAGTGTCTCTCTTTGTCAGGAGAGCCTTGGCCGAATTATGGCCAGGACGGTTGGGATGCGGACGACGAAGAAATTCAATGCCCACCCACCACCCACTTTGTAGCCACTATCGATGACCTAACCGACATGCTAGACTTCAACTCCGAAGACATCGATGATATGGACGATGATGCTAGAGACGACCAAGAACCAACGCCTATGGGGCACTAGAAAGCCACCTCAACTCACGATGTATACATGGTGGATACACCAAAAGGAAGCGATGACGAGGAACAATGGGACGCGGCGAAGGACAATTCCCTCGAAAAACAGCCAAAACGGCGACGCAAACGCCGCCCGAAGTCCCGCCTCAATAACAACAGCACCCATACAGACCCAGCCGTAGGGCAGGGCGAACCAGTGGACGACAAACATGCCACCAAGCAACCGTCCGAACAGGATGAATTGGACGAGCAACCCATCCCCGGCGAAAACAACAGTCCAGACGATCTCATGCCGAACACATCACCGGAGCATAAGAACCTCCACAAAAGGCTCGTCGCCACTGCAAGAAGTTTGAAGAAGCAGAAGCGGAAGCTCAAAACAGCGGAAGACGTACTCAAAATGAGATGGAGCAAAGTACTCAAGACCGCAGATAAATACGGCGATAGTCACAAAGCAAAGAGCTACCCGAAGCGCAAGTTGTTGCCCGAATTCGACGAGGAGGCCGTAGAGCCCCCACAGTCAAAGAACAAAGAGGCCGCCTGGTCGGATAGATGACCACATGACAAGCAAAGAGCGGCAAGCGGCGCCGCACACAAGCCGGCACACGATCCACATAAGGATCCTCGTAAAAAGGATGGCCCGGTCAGGTCCATCTATGGGCCAAGAAAGAAGGCTCCAGGGAGAAACACAACACATCGAGTGTTCGAAAATAACGGTACACCTAAATACAGGGGTGCCGCACACCCCCTATGTTTCACCGATGAGGTACTGGATCATGAATTTCTAGCGGGATTCAAACCCGTAAACATAGAGGCATACGACGGAACAACAGACCCCGGAGTCTGGATTGAGGATTATATCCTACACATACATATGGCTAGAGGAGACGATCTCCATGCCATAAAATTCCTACCCCTCAAGCTCAAAGGACCAGCTCGGCATTGGCTCAAAAGCCTCCCAGAAAATACCATTGGAAGTTGGGAAGAGCTCGAGGATGCGTTTCGAGCAAATTTTCAAGAGAATTATGTCCGCCCTCCGGATGCAGACGATTTAAGTCATATAACTCAACAGCCCGGAGAGTCAGCTCGCAAATTCTGGAACAGGTTCCTCACCAAAAAGAACCAAATAGTCGACTGTCCGGACGCCGAAGCCTTAGCAGCCTTCAAACATAACGTCCGAGATGAATGGCTCGCCAGACACCTCGGCCAGGAAAAGCCAAGGACTATGGCCGCTCTAACAAGCCTCATGACCCGCTTCTGCGCGGCAGAAGACAGCTGGCTGGCAAGATGCAGCACCAGCGACCCGAGTACATCCGAGGTCAGGGATGGAAATGGGAAGCCACGACGCAGAAAAGACCAGCGCCGGACTAAGGAAAATGGCCCAAAGAACACGGTGGTCAACACCGGGTTCAAAAGCTCTCGGCCGAACAACAAAACACTGCCTCTTAAGGACAACAGTGATGAGCTATCCAACCTAAACAAAATCTTGGACAGGATATGTCAAATTCACAGTACCCCCAGGAAGCCTGCAAACCATACCCACAGAGATTGTTGGGTCTTCAAGCAGTCCGACCGACTTAACACCGAACACAAGGGGCTCGACACACCAAGCGAGGACGATGACGAACCCCACAAGCAGAGCACCGGAAAACAAAAGAACTCCCCACAAGAAGTCAAAACAGTGAATTCACTTCAAGTGATAACAAGGAAAAATAGGGCGGCACCTACTAAAGTACGCGCCGCACGGTCCACCCCAGCGGAGTCCCGAAACTAGATGTTGAAACCAATTACTTTCAACCATCAGGATTACTCCAGAAGTATCCGAAACGCAGGATGGACTGCTTTGATACTGGATCCTATAATCGGCGGACTACAATTTACACAACTCCTAATGGATGGCGACAGCGATATAAACCTGCTATACCAGGACACAATCCGCAAAATGGGGATAGACCCTACCAAAATTCGCCATAGCAACACTTCCTTTAAAGGAGTAACGCCAGGCCCTTATACCGATTGTACGGGCTACTTACTACTAGAAGTCGTGTTCGGTTCATCCGACAACTTCCGTCGCGAAAAGCTAACCTTCCATATCGCCCCATTCAAAAGTAGCCATCAAGCACTATTAGGACGCGAAGCTTTCGCCCGCTTTAACGCAATACCGCATTACGCGTCTCTCACACTTAAAATGCCCGGTCCACGCGGTATCATCTCATTGAAGGGAAACTTCGAGTGTTCCTTGACCGCGGAAGAACGTGAGACTGCCTTGATAGCCACACACTAATCCGGCCTTGCTGATCAAAGCCCCTAAAACAGGTCATTCAGACCCCGAACACGGTTAGGCGAGTTCGGTATAAATAAACAAGGGGCTTCCTAGCCGCGTACCCCTTTACAAGGGGCTGCAAGAACGAAGAATGAGAGCCAATAAAGCTCAATTTTATTCATTTCTTAAATCATACTCTGTTTTAAATACATTTTCCGCACGATCCTTTTTCCAACTAAGTTCTTCTCTTTTACAGATGAACAACGTGCTACACCCGTCCAGGATACAGCACAACGGAGACACAGGCGCAGACGTGCAGCAGGGACCCGTTGCAAGGATTCTTTTCAGATTAAGACCTTGCGTAAACCTTTTTTACTGTCTCTTGTTGATACACATCCCCCGGTTTCTTACCATAACCGAGGAGGAGGCTGGCGTTTTGGCATCAGCCGCGTCAGAAGATTTCGCGCGAACCCGGACACTAGGGGCTTAGGGCATCGTTCTGCCCGTTTTCATAAAGACCGAATACCTTAGGGAGTGTTCGGCGTCTCGAGTTAGGCCTTATATGCATCAGCTTCGAATCATGTCTTTGGTCAAATGTTGGGTTTTCCCGGCACCTGTGTTTTGCTGCCTTACGTTTCGTTTTATCGGCTAATGTGGCACCAGGAGAACTACTGCGATTGTGCCCCGGTTCGGCCTGGCGAGCACCTCAGTATAGAAAGTCGAAAGCTGACTGTCATGATATAGCGAGAGACTGGTCAACCACTCGATCGACTACCGGAATGTCTAGAATTCCTCCGCTTTGACGAAGGACCGTTTCCCGGTCAGGCACACACGTCCCCCGAATTCAGAGAGCGCGGTGCCCCTAGGGGCTATATCGTAGCCCCACCTTCGAACTCCTATGGCTAAGTGAAAGTGATAAAGCATTATAGTCTGGTTGTCTAGTTTGCTACGCTACCACCTCCTTCACAGGACCAAGACGTTGGATTAAGTGTGAAAATGCGCTTCTTTGCAAACACCCCCGCACCATGTGCGTGGGGGCTGAAGCCGAAGACTGCCATCTTTCAGGTTATATATACATATACATTAACGGCCGCACAAGAGATATTTCAATACTTGAACGCACAAGTATAAAAAGCCCTTATATTATAAATATGGTTTTACAAATCATACATGTCATTTGAACATAACGTTTTTCGAGCACTGCGACTCTATTAAACAAGCGCCCTGCAGGACTTCCTCAAAATAGTGCTCGGCGGGTAATCGGCTTCTGTCCGAATCCCGGGATGCAACATCGGTGGCGTCCATCTCTGCCCAGCATGTTTTGACACGGGCAAGAGCCATCCGTGCACCCTCTATGCATGCCGACCGCTTCATCGCCTTGATATGCGGCACTGCATCAAGGAATTGATGCACTAAGCCAAAATAACTCTTCGGCTTGGGCCTTTCCGGCCACAGATGAGCCACGACATCCTTCATTGCAAGTCCGGACTACCTATTCAGCTCAGCCCACTCAGCCAACCGATCGGTTAACGGAAGTGGACGCTCCGGACTATGGAATTGAGACCAAAAAAGCTCTTCCATTTCGTGATCCTTTTGGCTTCGGAAGTGCACGACTGTGTCCGCCGCACTCGCCGCCAAATTTAGATAAGGATCCTCCGCACCCCACAACTGGCCCAACTAAGCATACTTCGGATCTATGAACTTCCTACGCAGCAGAAAGGGCTTTCCAGCTGCAATGTCTTCGGCCTGACGCAGCTCCTCCTTTATAGCCCTCATTGCAGAACGGGCATCCTTGGCTTCGGCGGTGGCCTTCTTCAGGTCCTCTTGCCCCGCTCGGCATTCTCTTTCAAGAACCTCATAGCGGTCGGTAGCATCCTTCATCTTCACGGCCATTCCGTCCATCTCCTCCCTGCTTCGGCAGTGAGCAGCCTTTTCGGCTTTTAGCTCGTCGGCTGCCTTCGAGGCAGCCGCATCACTCCTTCTGGCTTGCTCCTTGGCTCGAGCAAGCTCTGCCCGAAGGCCCTCCATAGCAGTGGCGCCATTTGCATCAAGCATACATGTTGTAAGGCATGGGCATCAGCTCCCTTACAAGGTGACCGTGGAGAAACCACCCACCTTGTGACTCGTCAAGTCGCTTATTGACCAGCACGATGTCCGCATCCGCAACATCCACTTGCCGCTTCAGTTCGGCAACTCTATCAGTCCGGCTGGCCACCGAACGCTCCGCCCCTGAATAGGAACAGCGACATCTTAACACTGAGATTATGATCCTCGGCACGTCGTCACTTCTGACAACGTACCGAGTCTCAGGGGCTACTATCTATACAGGGCGCACTCTATGTGCAAAACTGTCAAAAGGTATGTCATTTTTACGTACCTCAAACCCTGTCAGCAAATTTCTGATGGCCTCATGCAACCCTCTCTCAGTGGATGAAATCCTTTCAATCACCGTACTCATTAATGTATGGTGATCTTCTGAGATATACGCCCTCTCGAGCAGATCCTTCAGCTCCTCCGGCCGTACACCAGTTGGTGCCGAACTCTCCGGCCCCGCCGGACTCGGGGAGACCCTCCGCGACGACACCTTAGGGTCATCCGCCCCGCCTGACGGCGCGGCAGATGGAGGCGTCTCGCTCTCCATCATCTCCGGATGAAGATCCCCCGAAGATGAGCTCAGCTGAGAAGGGCTGAGATCTGAACTACAAGGTAAAAACTCCGGTTATCCTCAGAAATAAAAATAGGGATATCCCTTATTACAAAACTCCCCTTTTTCTACTTATGGCTCGCTGGAGGGCTGATTCCCTTGGGGAGACAGTGCGGCCGGGGCTTCTCCTGGCACAGGAACTTCCGGTGCAGATTTCTTCCGCCGCTTTAAGGCCTTACCCTCCGGGTCTTCGAAAGCGGTCCTCTTCTCCCCCTGAAGGGAGGGATTCTCGATCCCCCCCTTCTTGAGAGCCTCCTTAGCAGAGGCGGTAGTTTTCCTGTTCTCCCCTTCGCCCTCTTCCGAAGGCGCAACCTCCAACATCTTGACTAACACGGGATCAGGCGTGGTCTCGGGGAGGGGGGCCGGACACCGTATCAGTTTTGCTTTCGCTGTCCACCCCTGTTCAAGGGATAGCCGGTTAAAAGGCAAATCTATGATAAATAAACGGACGATATGTCCGGACACAGGACTACTTACTTGAGTATCCGGGCGATTGCAGCTTAGGCCGGCGTCCTCGGTCATGTCCGGACACATCTCTTGTGATCCGAAGAACAGTTTATACATCTCCACTGGTGTCGTACCCATGAAGTGTTGAAGAGCTCGCGGTCCCTCCGGATTAAATTCCCACAGGCGGAGGGGGTGATGTTTGCAGGGCAGAAGGTGTCGAATTAGCATAACCTGCGCCACTATGATCAGATTGATCTCCCTTTCTTGGAGGCCTCGAATGCGGCCCGACAAAAGTGGCACGTCCTTGGACGGCCCCCAGTCAAGCCCTTTGTTGACCCACGACGCCAGCCGTTGTGGAGGGGCCGAGCGAAAGGCGGGTGGCGCCACCTGCCTGGTGCCCCTAGGAGCGGTGATGTAGAACCACTCCTGCTGCCACAAACCAAGCTCCTCTTGAAAGGAGCCCTCGGGCCATGGAGCATCGGCCCTCTTGCTTATAACTGCCCCTCCGCACTCTGCCAGTCGCCCCTCGATCATCTTCGGCTCCACGTCGAAGGTCTTGAGCCACAATCCGAAGTCAGGGGTAGTGCAGAGCAAGGCTTCGTAGACAACAATGAACGATGAGATATGGAGGATGGACTCCGGAGCCAAGTCATGGAATTCCAGCCCATAGTAAAACATGAGCCCTCTCACGAAGGGATCCATCGGGAAGCCTAAACCCCGACGGAGGTGAGACACGAACACAACGCTCTCACCAGGCTCGGGAGTGGGAATGACTTGCCCTTGGGCGGGCAACCTATGCGAAATCTCGTAGGTTAGGTACCTGGCGTCTCTCAGCTTTAGCACGTCCTCTTCCGTGACGGAAGAAGACATCCACCGGCCCTGTAGGTCGGAGTCGGACATTGTCGAAGGTCCGAAGCGCCCGAATCTGGAGCCTTGGGTGTTGGAACTCGGGGCGAGGGGCGGATTCGATTGAGGATTGAAGAAAAGGAACAGGCCTTGGTCTCATTATAAAGGGGGAGAATACCAAGAGTCGTCCCCGTGATCGTATGGAACTCGCCTTTGATGGAGGGGGCGTGGCAACGGGGGCGGTTGGGTTACCCACGTCCGTATTGATGAGAATCCCGGAATAAGGGGACACGATCTCTGCTTCGAAGAGACGTGCCAAGGAAACCGCTTTGCTAAACGCGCTGAGGTGGAATAATAAAAACGATTCGAATAAAGGCTTGGCCGAGGCGTGACATCGTGCCACAAAATACGTCAGCAGATTGAACTTGTGTAAATATTATTCTCTCTACGGTGGTATGTGGAATTTATTTTGCAGAGCCGGACACTATCCTGGTGTTCACAATCTTCTATGAATTATTCGGAGGAGGAACCCGCCTTGCAATGCCGAAGACAATATGCGTGCCAGACTCGTCGTCATTGAAGCCTGGTTCAGGGGCTACTGAGGGAGTCCTGGACTAGGGGGTGTCCGGATAGTCGAACTATCATCATTGGCCGGACTCCAAGATTATGAAGATACAAGATTGAAGACTTCGTCTCGTGTCCGGATGGGACTTTCCTTGGCGTGGAAGGCAAGCTTGGCAATACGGATATGTAGATCTCCTACCATTGTAACCGACTCTGTGTAACCCTAGCCCTCTCCCGTGTCTATATAAACCGGAGGGTTTTAGTCCATAGGACGAACAACAATCATACCATAGGCTAGCTTCTAGGGTTTAGCCTCCTTGATCTCGTGGTAGATCCACTCTTGTACTACCCATATCATCAATATCAATCAAGCAGGAGTAGGGTTTTACCTCCATCGAGAGGGCCCGAACCTGGGTAAAAACATCGTGTCCCTTGTCTCCTGTTACCATCCGCCTAGACGCACAGTTCGGGACCCCCTACCTGAGAGCCGCCGGTTTTGACACCGACACTCGTTCTTTCATACATGACTTGTCCCGAGCACCATGGACAGGAGCCCCGCCATGGATCTCCAAGCCCACTCGTCTACGTTGACCCGCCGCCCCGCCAAGTCCATGGAGCCGCCTTGCCTGCTGCTGATTCCTGCAACGCCATCCACTGCACGCTTTGCTCACCAAGTCCCAGTCGTCTCTGCTTCGAGCCGCGTTCTGCATCGAGCGAACGCTCGTCCCCGACCGTTGACCGCACCCCTCTCTGCTCGTCGGCCTCCCAGCCTCCAGCCCCGCTCGACCCTGCTGTCATCATAACTCCGGCGAGCCGCCGGTAACCTCGACTCTACCACGCGCTCCTCTTCTTCCCGTATATTCCTTGCGCTGCTGTTGACCCGCCTGTTCTTTGTCACCACAAGAGAGCACCACGCCATGGCCTCTCTGATCTAGACCAAGCTGATGCCTCGCCCCGGCCTTTGATCCGTGCCGCCATAGGAACCGACCTGCCGGAGGTCGCTGCCGTTGACCCACCGGAGTCCCGCTCCTCTGCGTCCCCTGCATCGCGTCGCCCCTGCTTCGTATAGCTGCTGGTGGAGCAGCGAGCCAGCGCCCGTTGACCGCGTCGCTGCCTCCAGATCGACCTCACGCACGTGGGCCACCTCCCCTTCGCCGTTGACTGCGGCCCAGCTCCCTCCTCCACCGATCTGGGCTGAGCCCAGCTAGGCGAGCAGCCCAGCGCCCAACCAGATTCAGCCCGTTGTGTATTTTTTTTCCTGCTGCTGCGATTTAGCTAATTTTCCAGAGAAACTGCATGTTTACAGATTGCACCCTCATGTTCATGCATTTAATAACTCCACAACCGTGCATCGGTTTAAAATGATTTAAACATGTAAAATGCTTAGAATTTTGTGTAGATTAATAATATGCCACTTTCATCCATGTTTAAAATGTTTAAAATGATGTTTGTTTAAATTTGCTCAAATGCCATGTTAAAATGATTTATTTCATAACTAAATAACTGTAGCTCCAATTTTAATAAACTTTATATGTAAATGGGGAGGAAAATGCCTAGTTTAACATGGTGCACTTTATTTTCCTGTTTAGCAACAATAAAATATGTTTTAGGGCAGAACAGAACCAAATTTAAAATATGCATATGGGGATTTTCTGGAATTGTTGTTTGTTGTTCCGACCTCATTTAAATTTGCCTAGATAGGTAGTTTAATTATGCTTCACCTCTTGCCATGTTTAACAACATTTAATATTGTTGTATACCTAAATGAGAGTGAACTAAATAACTCGAATGTGGTGTTTCGTCAATATGCAACTCGTTGCATATTGAGCTCCACTTAACTTGTACTCCTCCGTTCCAAAATAGATGACCCAACTTTGTACTAGAGTTAGTATAAAGTTGAGTCATCTATTTTGGAACGGAGGGAGTAGTATTGTTTGTTGCACTTTGCCATGCCCATGCCTCTTTAAACCAGACTTGCATGATACTTGATTGTGCATCATGCCATGCTTACGCTTGTTGGTTTACCTTGTTGTTTGCTTCTTTCCGGTTGTGCTTCGTCTCGATAGTTCCTGTTTCTTTACGACCGTGAGGATTCGTTCGACTATGTCCGTTTGTCTTCTTCATGGACTCGTTCTTCTTCCTTGCGGGATTTCAGGCAAGATGACCGTCACCCTGGATCTCACTACTGCCATTGCTATGCTAGTTGCTTCATTCTATCGCTATGCTACGCTACCTATCTCTTGTTCATCAAGCCTCCCAAATTTTCATGTCAGCCTCTAACCTTTTCACCCTTCCTAGCAAACCGTTGCTTGGCTATGTTACCTCTTTGCTCAGCCCCTCTTATAGCGTTGTTAGTTGCAGGTGAAGTTGAAGATTGCTCAATGATGGACAGGCTTATGTTGGGATATCACAATACCTCTTATTTAATTAATGCATCTGTATACTTGGTAAAGGGTGGAAGACTCGGCCTTATGCCTGGTGTTTTGTTCCACTCTTGCCGCCCTAGTTTCCGTCATACCGGTGTTATGTTCCTTGATTTTGCGTTCCTTACGCGGTTGGGTGATTTATGGGACCCCCTTGACAGTTCGCTTTGAATAAAACTCCTCCAGCAAGGCCCAACCTTGGTTTTACCATTTGCCTCACCTAAGCCTTTTTCCCTTGGGTTTCCGGAGCCCGAGGGTCATCTTTATTTACCCCCCCCCCCTCGGGCCAGTGCTCCTCCGGGTGCTGGCCCAACCTGGGCGATGTCCGGCGCCCCCTGGGCAACCAGGGTCTATGCCAACCCGACGTCTTGCCCATCCGGTGTGCCCTGAGAACGAGATACGTGCATCTCCTATCGGGATTTGTCGGCACATCGGGCGGCTTTGCTGGTCTTGTTTTACCATTGTCGAAATGTCTTGTAAACCGGGATTCTGAGACTGATCGGGTCTTCCTGGGAGAAGGAATATCCTTCGTTGACCATGAGAGCTTGTGATGGGCTATGTTGGGACACCCCTGCAGGGTATAAACTTTTGAGAGCCGTGCATGCGGTTATGTGGTAGGTGGGAATTTGTTAATGTCCGGTTGTAGATAACTTGACACCAGATTTGAATTAAAACGCATCAACCGCGTGTGTAGCCGTGATAGTCTCTTTTCGGAGGAGTCCGGGAAGTGAACACGGTTTTGGGTTATGTTTGACGTAAGTCGGAGTTCAGGATCACTTCTTGATCATTGCTAGCTTCACAATCGTTCCGTTGCTTCTTTTTTCGCTCTTATTTGCATAAGTTAGCCACCATATATGCTTAGTCACTGCTGCAACCTCACCACTTTACCCCTTCCTTATCCATTATGCCTTGCTAGTCTTGATACCCATGGTAATGGGAATGCTGAGTCCTCGTGGCTCACATATTACTACAACAACAGTTGCAGGTGCAGGTTATGCGATGATCATGACGCGAGAGCGATGTTTGCGTGTTTTGGAGTTCTTTTTTTGCTTCTTCTTCGATCAGGGGATAGGTTCCAGGTCGGCAGCCTGGGCTAGCAGGGTGGATGTCATTTGAGTTTTTGTTTGTGTTCCATCCGTAGTCGGATGTTGATCTCTTATATGATGTTGATGTATTCTTGGGGCGTTTGTGCCTTATGTATGTATCCCCAACTATTATGTGATGGTTTGATGTAATGATATCCACCTTGCAAAAGCGTCTTCAAGATGCGCTTCTATCCTTGGTGGGACCTTCGAGTTCCTTTAGGATAGGGTCGCCTCTTGGGCGTGACAACGCCGAGTTTACGACGGTCTGCCAAGACAAGGGCGCCGCCTCACAGGACCGTGGAAAGGTGGTGTCGCGGAGACCGTGCCTCCTCGGTAGGTGCTACACCAAAGGGTGACTTGTACGCCGGCGACACCATGGACCTGTTCACCACTCCCGTACGCATGGGACCTGTCCACCATGGCGGGTGCACCTCTCGAAGGAGGGACTGGTCTTGGGCTGCATCATCGTGAGCTCTGGTTCCGCCAATGTTGTCCCCTCCGACAAAAGGTAGCAAAAGACCTGTATGCCGGTGACCTGTTCGCCATGGACCTGTTAGTCGTGGTCCTGTGCGTCGAAGAGACATGCTCGCGATGGACTTGTCTCGGGCTACGTTGTCGTGAGCTCCGGTTCCTCCATGCCGTCTCCTCCGGTAAGCAAGACCACCGACCTGTTCCTGGTGATCGGGACACCAAAGACTTCTGCACCGCAGAGACCTATTCGCCATGGACTTGATTTGGGCTACATCGTTGCGAGCTCCGGTTCTGCCACCCCGTCTCCGCCGATAAGCAAGACCACCGACCTGTTCGCCGCGATCAGGACGCCAAAGACTTGTGCACCAGAGAGAGACCTGTTTGCCATGGACTTGACTTGGGCTACGTCGGCGCGAGCTCCGGTTCTGCCACCTCGTCTCCACCAGACCTGTTACACAGGATCTGAGCGCCATGGACCTGTGCACCGATGACCTGTTCGCCAAGGACCTGTGCGTCACGACCTGTACACCGTGACTTGTTCTTCAAGGATCTGTGTGTCGTGACTTGTTCGTCGATGACATGTGCGTCGCAACATGTACACCGTGTCCTGTTTGCCGAGGACATGTAGGCCGCCATGATAGACCCAGAGCTAGCGGTTGGGCTACGCCGTTGGCGAGCTCCGACTGCTTCCGTGTATCTCCAAACAGAAGCGTGATGTCTGGCTTGTCGTAGGCAATCTCCGGCAGTGTTGGTGTCATTTGCTGGTGGGATGAAGTCGTCTCCGGCGGTGTTGTAGTAGGAGTTACCCTATGGTACGAGAAAAGCCCCGCTCGTCCGAGGCCACCTCTGTTGGGTGCGTCATCTTCCGCCTCCACAACACCTGGTAAGAAAAGAGCACTGCATCGTCCGCAGTCACCTTTGCTGGGCGCGCTGTCTGCCACCATAGATGCACACATGCAGTTGCTATCCATGGCAATATCGCCCGAGTGCACAGCCGTCATCTCGGCAACGTGTTCGGCACCATGGCGCGTCGGTCGGACGCGGCTGCCAAGGAAGCGCCTCCCTCTAGATCGTAGGGTTTGCTGCTTGAGATATCTTCGTGCGTTCCTCCTTGATGGATGGATGCGTGTACGAGGGTTTGTTCCCGTGCCTCAGCTCTCCTCGGGTGTTCTTAGGCATCCTGCAAAATAGATGATAACACATAGAAAAAGAAGATCATTGCATGGTTACGTGTGTATCTTCCCGCACGTGTGTTTCTACGGCCGGCGTGTACGCGCGTCCGCCGCTCATCCTCGACGCTGCCGCCATGGGCGCGTCTTCTTCTGCGTGTTTTCTTTCTCCCCTCTGCTGCGTACGTGAGGTCTTGGCTCTAACGCGTCGTTGTCGCCGCCGTTGCGTGCTAGCTCCTCGTGTTTTCTCTTCTGTATCCTTGACGCTGCCGCAAGGGCTGGCGCGTCTCCTTCCTGCGTGGTTCTTCTCTTGGATGCCTTGTCTCTCCAGTGAAACCTGTTTGACCAAAAAACATATATATCAAAGAAGTGAGTCATCAGGGCATGCGTTGCTGCCTGTTTTTCATCTCGCCAAACGCCTGCTCGCCATCGGCAACACGCTCCCACTGCCGCCGTCCCGGCGGACGCGTTCTTCTTCTCTACTGCCGCGAAGCATCCATCTGGCGCCGCTGCAAGTGGCACATGGTAGCGAACACACAGGACGCGCCTTGCAAACTACCCCCGTCGCAGCCGCCGGCCCATCACATAGCATGGAACATAACCAATGCCACCTCTGAGGCGGTGCGCGTCCGCCCGATCTCTTTGACGCTGCACCACGGGTGCTTCTCCTTCTTGGCCTCTGGTCTTCGCCTCCTCCTCTTGCGTGTAACACCTATAAGATGAAAGACAAGAAGTACAGGAAATTAGCGGGGCTTGCTCTGCTCCCTTTTCTCCATCTCGGAGGCGCTGGTTTTCTTGCGGGCAGCTTGACACCAGTCAGAGGCAACCTATTGCCGGCGCGCTCATCGCGGCCGCCGAGTGTGTGCCTCCACGTCGTCGCTGCTGTAGGCGAGTCCGCTGCGTGGTTTCTCTTCTGCTGATGTATGTGGGGTCTTCTTGATGCGATCTGGTGTATCATACACAAAGGCCTTGTGTGTGTTGTCGTCGCCATCATCGAGCTCGCCGTGTGTCTCTGCAGCCGCCGCCGCCACGTCCTATACTTGCACCGCCACGAGCAAGCCGCTAGCCCAATGCGCCGCCGCTGTGGGCGCGTCTCTCACGGCTGGCTGCATCTCTTTGCCGAGGCTGGTCTTGTGTCTCTCCTCCTAAGCCCCTGGTAAATTAAGAACGGAGAAGAAGAAAACAAGAAACAAGGCATCCATCATACGTGTCCTTCAACATGCATGGGCAACTGAAGAGCCACGCAACAACCATGTGCGTTGCTGTCCAGCGTGCCCTGTAGCGACCGATGCCGCCGTACCCGCCGCCGCCGTGGGCGTGCCTCTGCCGGCTGGCCTCTGTCTATTGTCGTCTGCCGCCGGACAGGGTCAGGCAGCATGCGTGATGCCCGGCGAGCGCACGGCGGCTGTGGGCGCGCCTTCTGGCCGGCCTTGTTGTATTTGCTATGTCCGCCGGTTGCTTGCGTTCACTCCTGTTATGATTGTTGTCCCTCTGTACGTGAGTTCTTGGTTGGCTTTATATAGGACCGGGGTTAGACTAGTCACAATGGAGAGTAACATACACATATCCTTAGACTATATTACTACCTTAATAGTGGGTAGTAACATAAGTGTGGTACTCCCTCCTTTCCGGTTTATAAGGCTCAATTTAAAAATCTCACTAACCAAGGTAGATGGTGAGTGGCGGAATATTTTTTGTAGTTTGCAAAAGCATCTAATTAATGCTTTTGTTTTTCTCAAAAAATTATGTTTATCAATGCATTAATTACAATGCATGCATGCATAAACTACATGCATTGGTCAATTTTGTTTCAATACTTGCATGCAATGGTTTAATGCACCTTGAAATCTGAACATATGATGGGAAACAACCAAATTGAGCTTTATAAAATGGAAAAACTAAAATTTTGAGATAAGACCTATAAACCTGAAAGGAGGGAGTAACATATAAAGCTTCATTTATTATGTTATAGACTCATATTGCATTGGGATATGTGATGTTACAATAACTAGCTAAGTTACTAGTACTACATCTCTCCTCATTAACTCACTGCCACATAAGCAAATTTGCTGAGTTGGACTCGATGTTACTACCGAAGTTACTACCACTGTGGCTAGTCTTAGGCTATAGCAACTTGGGGCGCACGATCTCCTGCCGGTTCTTCATTGATCGAATCTCCCGTCTGGTTTCTCTTCATTTCTTTTTTTATTTCTTTTCTTGACCCACACACTCATACGGAAAGGAAACAATTCTAATATGTACCTTCTTGCACTTGTTTCCATATTTTGTTTGCTGGCTTGCCGATCATACGTACGCATCCGAATACTTCCTTGCCAGATTCATCATCCTTTAGCCAGCCTGAACGTACGTGTTCACATATAATTCACATCTGATGCCAGTATGTGCATGTCTCATGTATCTGTCAAATCAAATAGCAAGCAAAAGGATCGTAGTACATATATGCATGGTTAGCTAAATACATTGGATATTCGGGTACGTATATGCGCGCTTGCCGGCCGGCCGAGACACCCGAATATGTACGCATAATGTATAAATTTCAAGTCCGAGCCTGCAACACCCTCTTTTTCTCTGAACGTGCATGCATAAGTTATGTACATAATATATAATAAGGCAAGTATTATTGCATGTGTGTAGGAGTGCTTGTGTGCACGCACATGCAGTAGTTGCACCACGATTTTATCCATGTGTCTCTACAAGTACGTACATGCATGTGCCATGCAATAGCATTTTGTCATTATTAGTATCTTGACTTTGCATATATATCCTGCATCAAAAACTCATTAGAAAAAAAATAGTATATGTAACATTGCACAAAAACTCCTCGAACAGCCTTATCCACTCAGGGACTCGACTGTGAATATTATTTTTATAGAAAAGTCCCTGATCTTCTACACCTCATAACTCCGCAACCGTAACTCCATTTGAGGTGAATCCAACGCTCACTTCTTTGTTTCGTCGAGCCCGTTCTGTTGGCCACACTTTCACCATGTGTTAATATTCTAAAAATGACCTTTTTGCCCTTGCACATAAACAGCCCCTCCGAGAGAGAACTGTTTCCGGCAAATCTTTCTGCGGCTTCACCGCACTTCTCCCCGTTGTCTTCTTCATCCCCAGGTAAGCCATAATACCCACTTGCATGATAGTCATTCAGTAGCCATGGTTTTCAACTCGAATATTTAATAAATGTTTGCTTGTTTAAAACATTGTTATCGTTGTTCCGGTGTTGCTTAGAGTTTCATGTTCACTCTCGTGTTATGTTGTCTTGCACCTGGTTATATTGTACTAGTTGCTAGTATTCCTTTCATATGCTTATGTTTGCTAGTAGTACATGTTGATGTTAGGGATGGTTTTCGGTGCATGACTATCGTCTGTTTCGAGTGCCGTCGTATGCATGTTCCATTGCATTCAGTTGGTTAAGTGATTGCATGGTAGCATTGTTGATATGTTCTTGCATGATATTTATTGTTGATGCTAGTGGTCATGCTAGGTTTCTATGAGTAGTGTTGTACTTGTGATATTCATGCACGTCATTATGCCATGCTCAGTTGGACATGATTCATTGTTGATATGGTTGATAGTTATGTTGTACCCTCATGCTTATGTTGATATCATGCTCATGCATTGTAATTGAATCATGTTATTTTATCATGACTCAGCATATTTGCATTCAAGTTTAACCGGATTAAATTGAACTTGAACAACTGTTGGCTGAGTCATGGTGCCACCATATCGAGCTGACTAGTGCAACCACGCTTGCCTCTATGGGAAGGACCTAACTGGATCTATTGTCATGCCTCTCTCTGGTGCCTCCAATGAGGGAAGGTTATGGGCGCACGCTACCCTGATCAGGTAGGCGGACATAAGCCTTGTGTGCCCGTAGTTGGATGATAAGCGCTTTTGTCCCCGTTTGGGAGCGTTTTGCCACGATGTGGCCGTTTTGCCACGACGGTGGCCGTTCGTGTCTGGGGTAGACACGGGGCCACCCATGACTTAGCCCAGTGGGGAGTGAGTCAGAGTGGCCGGGAGAGTGTCATGGCAGTAGGACGGTTTTGTCGGAACGCCATTGGTCCACCCGAATGGGAGTGCGAGGCCATGGGTTCTATGGTGTGGGTACAGTGTGCTAACCTCTGCAGAGTGTATACTAAATCTATCGATAGCCATGCCCGCGGATAAGGGCCCAATTCGTAGTCGGTCACACTATGGGTCAACAGTAATAATAATAATAACTTGCATAATAACAACCTCAGTTCGATGATGAGATAAGTTGGTTATGTGATCCGAGAATGATCACCGTTTGGTACGAGGTAACCCGTTGAGCCCAGAGTGGTTCCGTTTGTGATCCGTGAATGATCACCATTTGTTACGAGGTAACCCGTTGAGCCCAGAGTGGTTCTGTTTGTGATCTGTGAAGGATCACCGTTTGGTTATGAGGTAACCCGTTCAACCAAGTGTGGTTCCGTTTGTGATCCGTGAGTGATCACCGTGGTATCGAGGATACCGAGTTGTTGGATATTCGTGACGTTGTGCGAGAATCGTGGGTAAAGATCAAACTCCTTGTGGTCATTTAATGATTACTACGGTATTGTTTATACCAAGCTTGATGTGATCCTGAGATGATCGTGTGATGTCCGAGGTTGGTAAGTGATGCATGTGATGGTTACGAGGTAACCCGAGCAGAATAAGTGGTGCATATAGTGTCATCATGTTGCATACTAGTATCGTCAGATTCATATGTTCATGTTATGCTCATATTGTGCTAGTTGTATCATGTTCATGTTGTTCATGCTATGTTGTTCTGATGATCTCATGATAATCCCTGCTTAACCTATAATTGCCATGTTGTTGTTTGCCTTGAATGCTTCTGGTTAATGTGGATTCTTTGTTTGTGAGCTAGGATAAGCGTTCCAGCCAGAGTCCCTGCAGAGTGGAGTTCACCACCGTCGTTGTTGTTCCGCTACTAGATTTATTCCGCTGCTTCGAGTTGTTCTGCTGCTTGCATAGAGCAACAATGGCAGGCGTAGTATCGTCGTGCCGATGTAACTCCTTGTACCCAAATAGATTGGAATAAAGAGCTGATTTGTTCTATGCTAAGCAGTGTCGTATTCCAGAAGACTTCATCTTGATCTCTAGGCTGGAATACGGGGCGTTCCGGTTTTCTCTGAGCCGGGGTGCCACAGGCTTGGTATCAGAGCAGGTCTGGCTGTAGGATGCCCTAGCCCGCGCGAATGTTAGAAAGTGGTAGTATAAAGCCCTGTTGGTTTGTTGCACTTGATTGCTGCATTTGTTTGTCGCATAGCTTGCATATAGATTATTATTTTGTCACTAACGGTTAACCTTGTGAGTGTAGGTGGCATCGGTTTCGATCCACTGCCTGCACCCTCTTTCTTAGCATGCCGGCTCTTTGGTGTTCGGTGTCATCTCTGTCCCAGCAAAGTGATGCCCTGGTGCCGAGTGTTCCAGACACCATTTGCAGGAGTTATGCTCAGGTATCGCGTATATTTTTCGCCACCCACCCATATTATTTCGGTGATAGACTTGTTTCTATTCCAAATCATGCTTTCCATCCCGTCCCTTTGGCAACCCTTGCTGATCTTGGTTATCAAAAAAGGGCAATGCCAGTGGGCCTTGCTTTTCCACGCTACCCTACCCAGTCATTCTATTCAACGTGTACGAATCCCTCTCATACGCTTGATGATGATGTGGTCAGGACTTTTGTGTCTTGCTACTTGATCGTCAAGTCCGTCCTCACCTGTGTATCCATCCAGATCCAGCCAGTGTTCAGCCAGTGCTTGGTGTAGCTTCGGTTACGCCAACTCCTTCCACACATGGATATAATTTCCGTGCACACCGCCACAGCATAATAGACCGTAATGCCAGAGTTTCCGTGAGATTTGTGTGTTTAGGTGTGCATGCATATTATTGTGTGAGTAGCAGTAATATGTGATGATTGATTGCTTAATTATATTAGTAGTATGCTTGTGTGCTTTTGTTTTAGTCATTTCTTTTGTTCCTTTCTTTGGGCCTTCGGTGTTACAAATTTTCCCCCTATTAAAGTTGCTCGTCAGCCGACACCAGACCCGAAGAGTCAGCAAGGAATGCGTATATTTGGAAATTCAACTAAACCAAAATGGAGTTATCAGCTGACTGCATTGAAATTTGGAATATCTCGTTTGAATGCAAAAGAAATCCTGGATGGACTGTCAGTATCAAGATTGCATTAGCATGTACTCCTCACAACAGAATGGAATTATCAGCAGACTGCATTGAGATTGGGGATATATGATCATGATACAGAATAATCGAGTTTGTCTCAGTGTGCACTCCTCACAACAAAATGATTAAATCAGCAAGAAGATAAATTGTGTGCAAGATTGACAGAATATTATCAGTCAAAGGTATGGCTCAGATACAAGTTTAATTTTTTGTTGAGGATGCTTTTGAAACATGATATGCCCGGAAGCAAGCAAAAATATGGCATATACTCAGAATGGAGGATAGTCCCGCAAAACCCCGTTTCATAGAAGAAATCAATAGCAAAAATATTAAGATGGTTATATATGTGGAAATCGATCCGCATATCACAATAAGAAGCTTCTGGTGTAAGCAACCCAATCTTCCCTCGCAAGATACCAGAGAAGCTTCCAAGGCAAGATCATCTATCTTCCGTAGTACGATACATCGATGATTTCCCGTGCAAGGTACTCTGCCTTCTTCAGTAAGAAACCGCAAAAGCTTTTGGCATATGGTATCGAGTCTTTCCCTGGCAAAGTCTTTAAGGGGGTAAGCTTCTGAAGCACGATACCCAGTCTTCTTCAGCAAACTGTTCGATGAAAGTTTCAAGCATAAGCCAGCCAATCTTCCTTAGTAAGACATTGGTACAAGGTAGTACGTTGTGAATTGACAGCATATGGCAGTGAATCCCAAGAATGAGATCCTCAAGATTTTGGTCAGAAGCAAGAATCAGTCATAATACACGTCTGTCTCGGGGACCAGATTCTCATATATATGTGGTAAGCATACCACCAAGATCTTACAAGTCACTCGGATGAGGATCTGACAACCATGTGAGGATGGTTAAGAGAAGAAAGCCAGTATACATCGCAGTGTGACAAAGGATTATGAGGATTTAGGACATCAATGAGCTTAGTACCAGTACCTGTGAACCTGGAAAATGATCCTGATGAGCCTTTGTCCCCTTTTTTCTCCAGTGACGGCACCACGCCTGTGATCTGAGCTGTTTTTTAGCTATCCGGGCTGGATGCCGATTTTTATTTCTCTCTTCAATGACTGTCACGAGTCTGAGCTGCTTTTCGGCCGTCTCATACAGCTGTTGAGTTTCTTTTTGTGACAGTAGCCCTATAGCTGTTTTTTGGCTATTTTTGGGAGCTGCCACCTTCTTCTTATCGACCTGGTCTCATGCTCTGAGCTGCTTTCCAGCCGTCTTGAGTCGTGGTTGAGTTATTTCAGTAATGTCCCAGATCTGAGTTGTAAAGACCATTCTGGCGGCTACTGATTTATTTGCCAATTTCTTGCAAGGGTTCGGATGATCATTTCCCAATGATCAGAACTTGAGGGGTGTTGAACCTGCCATTTGATGGGTTACTATGACAGAAGATGCGGATAAGAGTACTCCTGTCAGAATCGTGTACTCGACAGAAACTATGGTCATACGAATAAGCAATATGGACCATCTCTTTCAGCCAAGGATCCAGACCAAGAAAACAATAATTAAGGAGCAAGACCAGTGCTACAAGTATGAAAATTGTTGCACGACCCCCAGGGTGCAGATACCCCGGATAGTCTAAGTCAATATTGATCCACATGGATATGCGTACAGCATGAGTAATCGGTATGAGGAATAACAATCTCAAAGCATGAGTCCTCACTTATGTGAATCATCATGGATAGCCCGTCGTGAACAAAAAATTTCCGTCAGAATCCGTCAGTCGAGTCTGAGGATATTATCATGTAAGGTCATATCCCTTATGCTGGCCACAACAGGCGACAATCAAATATTTGGAATGGATCTGATCCTCAAGACAGTGGAACCAGTCAGGATGATTTAGAAATTCCCACGATAAGTCAGAATCTGTCAGGAAACGGTTATGCTTCAACTCATAGTTTGAAACCCGAAAGACCTGCCTTTAGCGGAGAAACCCAATGCAAGGAGTCAGAGCTTGAGTTTTCATCAGAAGAATCTGATCATCATTACATGAAAGGTTGTCAGTGCCGGGTGGCACACCCAGCGAAAATCACTCTCGGATTTGCGAGACAGTCATATATTCCAGTCATGATAACAAATCACAGTCAACTAAGTCAGCATATCTAAAAAGAAATTGGAGCCAGTATAAACATGAACCAGCAAGGTAAGATCTGTCAGAATGTGGATATAGTAAAGCAAACCACCCAGAGCTAGTCAGATAAAACGTAGTGGGAACAACAATAAAGGAAAAAGGATACCCGAGTTGGAAATGGTTTCCTTAAGTCAGAATATTCATACTTGTTCCCTGAGAAATCAAATCTCGAGGACGAGATTTCTTTAAGGGGTTAAGGTTTGTGACAGCCTGATTTCTGGGCCTTTCTTTTTCTTTTGTTTTTCTGAGGTTTTTGCCCGAGTTTTCTTTTTTCGTGGCTTTGTGGTCTGGAAACTGAAGAAGATGATCTCTTCTTTCTTTCCAGAGTGGCTTGTCATACCCAAACCCTTCCCTAGACCTTTCCATTTTCATCCTAGCCCAAATCCCAATATTCTTTTTATTGGGAACATTCCTTTTCTATTAAAGGAATAACTCAAATTGCCCTAGGTTGTGAAGCAACCTATATTTCCCGCAATCCTAAAATTCCCAAATAATTCTCATAAATTGTTTGGGTCATATCTTCATCAAATATGGCAAAACTTCCCATTACCATGTTCAAAAATAATCCTCCAATAATTCATTTCCTATTCTGTCCTAAATGGCACATTGTGAAGCAGGTGCTATTTTCCTTTGCCCAATTGACCTCAAACTCCTTGGACATCTTTTCATGTCCATATCATTGTCACATGCCAAAATGCAACCTCATTTGCCTAGTAATTATTTAATTATGATTTTCTAAAGCTTCTATCCAGAAAGAAGCTTTGTGAAGGAGGTACAAGCTAGGCATATCCAAATGAGATGCAATATTGCATGGCCCTTCATCTCATCATATCATAGCCCTCCACCAAAGTTGAGCTCATGTGATGCCTCCATATGAGCACAGCTTCAAATCTTAGTTTCTGGTCAAAATTTCAGTTTGTGAAGCAAGTATATTTTAGCTTTCTCCATTATGGCTGCAAATTTTTCTAGGCCTTCTAGTATCCATATAACCTCTCTCTACCCATTTTGGGCACATTTCATCAAGCCATTATTCCTCTAGGTGTTTTGCAAGTTTCTGTCCAGAGGAGATGTTTGTGAAGCAAGTACCGTTTTGGCTTGGCCAATTGGTATGAGACTTTTTGAGAATCTTCATAGGACCAAATGACCTTGCCTTGACCAATTTGAGCTCAAGTTCACACTCCATATGAGTGCTTCTTCATGATCTAGTTTCTAGACCAGATTATGCAGTTGCAAAGCAAGTCCATTAAATCTTGGTCCATTTCCTGCCAAACTCCCCAGGACTGTAGTCCTTCCTAATCTAATCACCCCAGAAAACTCCATTGACCACAATCACTTCTTTGTTGAACACCAGTGCATGGCCAAGTTTACTGCAGTAAACTTCAGAGGTTGATTACCATTTAACACTGCGTATTTAACCAAGTTACCACCTCAGTTGCAACCTACCCAGGAAGGACTCCACCCCAGACATCGTTTGCCATCGCTTGAGGCACTGTGTGCACTAGTGCACGCGGTGACTGAGGGAGTCCTGGATTAGGGGGTATCCGGACGGCCGAACTATATACATCGTCCGGACTATTGAAGCATGAAGATACAAGACCAAAGACTTCGACCCGTGTCCGGATGGGACTCTCCTTTGCGTGGAAGACAAGCTTGGCGATCCGGATATTGTGTTTCCTTCCTTGTAACCGACTCCATGTAAACCCTAGCCCTCTCCAGTGTCTATATAAACCGGAGAGGTTGGTCCTTAGACGGCCGATCAATTACAATCATACCATCATAGGCTAGCTTCTAGGGTTTAGCCTCTATGATCTCGTGGTAGATCTACTCTTGTACTACCCATATCTTCAATATTAATCAAGCAGGAAGTAGGGTTTTACCTCCATCGAGAGGGCCCAAACCTGGGTAAACATATGTGTCCCTTGCTTCCTATTACCATCAGCCTTGACACACAGATCGGGGCCCCCTACCCGAGATCCGTCGGTTTTGACACCGACATTGGTGCTTTCATTGAGAGTTCCTCTGTGTCGTCGCTACGGGGCTCGATGGCGCCTTTAATCGTCAACAACACGGTTTAGGGGGAGACTTTTCTTCCCGGACAGATCTTCGTGTTCGGCGGCTTCGCACTGCGGGCCAATTCGATTGGCCATCTGGAGCATATCGATAGCTATGCCCCCGGCCACCAGGTCAGGTTCGGAAATTTGAACTACACAGCTGATATTCGTGGAGACTCGATCTTTGACGGATTTGGGCCCGCGCCGGGAGCAACGAACAGTCACGACGAGCACGGCTTAAACCTGCTGTCGGACAAAGCTCGGGATCTAAACCCGGAGCAAGTTGCGTTGCCTAAGGACGGAGGGGTGGACCTCGCCCTGCAGGCCGCACACTCATCGGCGATGGAACCGAACACGGGCCTCACCTCTGTGGTGGCCTGTGACTTCGGACCCCCGGATTCACATCCGGATGTTGGTTCCTGTCCGCGCGCGCCCGAGCCCGCCGAGCCTGGTTGGGCTCCGGTAATGGAATTCACTGCTGCGGATATCTTCCAGCACTCGCCCTTTGGCGACATGCTGAATTCGTTAAAAACTCTCTCTTTGACAGAAAATTCCGGGCCAAACTATGTCCGGCTCGAGTGGGAAGTGGGCGATGAAGAAATTCGTTACCCACCCACCACCCACTTCATAGCCACGATTGATGATTTAACCGACGTGCTTGACTTCGACTCCGAAGGCATCGACGGTATGGACGACGATGCAGGAGAAGATTCAGAATCTATGGGGTGCCGGACTTCCGCCTCATCACACGACATATACATGGTGGATACGCCCATGAAGGACGACGGTGACAATCCGGAAGATAAAACCCCCGGGCAAAAGCCAAAGCGACGGTGCAGACGCCATTCCAAGTCTAGCAACAGTAAAAATATCAGCAAGAGCGCCAGAAGGATCGATACTCCGGTCAACCCCGAAGGCAACAGCGACCATATGGAACCAGCGATGGAGCAGGACGAACCAGGTCACGCCGAACACAGCTCGGAGCAAACGCCCGAGGACAATGATCCAGAGGGACGAGTTCATCAAACCGGCCCAGGACATGAAGACAGTCCGGACGATGATGCATTCATCATTCCGGAAGAACGCATGGAACGAGATAACCTCCACAGAAAGCTCATGGCCACAGCGAGAAGTCTGAAGAAGCAGAAACAACGGCTCAAAGCCGCACAAGAAACGCTCAACCGCGGATGGAATGAAGTGCTAGACACTGAGGAAAGATATGGCGACGATCGCCATACAAAGAGCTATCCAAAACGCAAGCTACTGTCAGAATTCGACGACGAGGCCGTTCCACCAAAGACTAATACGACCAGGAGGCCCAACGTACCGCTCCACAACCGCGACAAAGCGGCTACCGACGCCGCGCACAATCTACATGAGCACCTGGATAAGAAAGTTGGCGCAGCTAGGTCCATCTACAGGTCTAAAGGACACACCCCAGCGAGGGACTATGGTCATCAAAATGATTATGCCAATAAAATACCAGTTCGGAATAAACACCGGACACAACAATAGCCGACGGCATGCCACAACACGTCCAGATACAGAGGGGCTGCTCACCCCCTGTGCTTTACCGAAGAGGTACTGGACCATGAATTTCCACAGGGCTTTAAACCTGTGAACATAGAGGCATATGACGGAACGACAGACCCAGGGGTCTGGATCGAGGACTTTATCCTGCAGATACATATGGCTCGTGGGGATGACCTCCCCGCCATCAAATACCTTCCCCTCAAACTAAAGGGACCAGCTCGTCACTGGTTGAAAAGCCTCCCCGAAAATTCAATTGGGAGATGGGAGGAACTCGAAGACGCTTTCAGGGCCAATTTTCAAGGGACTTATGTCCGACCCCCGGATGCTGACGATTTAAGTCACATAATCCAACAACCCGGAGAGTCCGCCCACAAGCTTTGGAACAGATTCCTCACTAAGAAGAATCAAATTGTCGATTGTCCGGACGCCGAAGCCTTAGCGGCATTCAAACACAGCATCCGCGACGAGTGGCTCGCCAGACACCTCGGCCAAGAAAAGCCAAGGACAATGGCAGCCCGGACAAGCCTTATGACCCACTTTTGCGCGGGTGAAGATAGCTGGCTAGCCCGTAAAGGCACCAGCGACCCCAGCACATCCGAAATAAGGGATGGCAACGGGAAGCTACGGCGTAATAAACACAAACGCCAAAGCTAGAAAGAGAGCCTGGATAACACAACGGTTAACGCCGGATTCAGGGGCTCCCGACCTGATCAGCAAAAGAAGCCATCTAAAGGCAGCAAAGAGGGACCGTCCGGTCCGAACAGAGTCCTAGACAGACTGTGCCAAATTCATGGCACCCCCAAGAAACTTGCAAACCACACGCACAGAGAGTGCTGGGTTTTCAAGCAGGCTGACAAATTAAATGCCGAACACAAGGGAAGGGATACACCAAGTGAAGACGAGGATGAACCTCGCCAGCCGAACACTGGGGGACAGAAAAAATTCCCGCCAGAGGTTAAGACAGTGAACATGATCCGCGCGACTCACACATCCATGAGAAGGCATGAACACGCGCACAGAGACGCGCGTGACATAGAGCCCGCCGTACCCACACCTAGCTACTGGATGTCTTATTCGATCACTTTCGATCACTTGGACGGCCGAACTAGTATTTGGTGCGGAGGATCAAAGGCCTTGGTGCTTGACACAATAATCGACGGATACCATCTCACCCGTGTCCTCATGGATGGCGGCAGCAGTCTCAATTTAATATACGAGGACACTGTCCGCAAGATGGGGATAAACCCATCCAGAATTAGTCAAAGCAACACCACCTTTGAAGGGGTGATACCAGGCATTGAAGCCTACAGCAAGGGCTCCGTCGTACTGGAGGTAACATTTGGCTCTCCACGCAACTCCAGAAGCGAAGAACTACTCTTCATCATCGCACCCTTCCAAAGCGACTATCATGCATTGCTTGGAAGAACGGCCTTCGCTCGCTTCAATGCATTGCCACACTATGGCTACCTTACACTCAAGATGCCCGGTCCACGTGGCATCATCACCGTTAGCGGAATCATAGAGCGCTCTTCACACGCAGAGGAACACGCGACGGCCCTAGTGGCCGGACTATAAGCGGCCTCCAATATCATAAAACATGACTGGTCATCAAGACCAAGGACACGGTTAGATGAGTCTGGTAGCCCGGATAAAATTGAACCAGGGCACCGTATATGTAATCCCATAGCGGACACCAGGGGCTATAAATACAGCCCCACACTTGGCTCAACCTTATTGGCAGACCAACATCTTACACTTTTACTATCCATCGCATACTTACGTTGTACTCTCCTATGAGTTTTCTTTTTCCACAGACAACGTTCGCGCGATACTCATCCAGGATACGGCACAACGGAGACAAAGGCGCAGACGTGCAGCAGGGGCCCGTTCAACAGGTTTATTTTTAGATTAAGCCCCTGTGTAAACCTTTTCTATTGCCTCTTGTTGCTTAACCATCCCATGGGTTCCATACCCACAGAGGATACTGCAGTTTTTGGCATTTCGCCATGACAGATTAATGCACGTACCTGGAAACACAGGGTTTACAATGAATGGGCATTCTTGAGCCCATCGTCTGTTATAAAGTCCGAATACCGTTGGGAGTGTTCGGCATCACGAGTTTGGCCTTATATGCATCAGCTCCGAATCATGTCTTTGGTCAAATGTTGGGTTTGCCCGGCTCCTGGGTTAGCCGCCTTACGTTCCGTTATTGTCGGCTAAGGTGGCCAAAGGAGAACTACTACGATTGTGCCCTGGTTATTCCGGATGAGCACCTCAGTAGAGAAAGCCAAAAACTGACTGTCGTGATTGATGTCTACTACACAACCTTCTTCTTGTAGACGTTGTTGGGCCTGCAAGTGCACAGGTTTGTAGGACAGTAGCAAATTTCCCTCAAGTGGATAACCTAAGGTTTATCAATCCATGGGAGGCGTAGGATGAAGATGATCTCTCTCAAACAACCCTGCAACCAAATAACAAAGAGTCTCTTATGTCCCCAACACACCCAATACAATGGTAAATTGTATAGGTGCACTAGTTCGGCGAAGAGATGTTGATACAAGTGCAATATGGATGTTAGATATATCTTTTTGTAATCTGAAAATATAAAAACAGCAAGGTAACTAATGATAAAAGTGAGCGTAAACGGTATTGCAATGATAGGAAACAAGGCCTAGGGTTCATACTTTCACTAGTGCAAGTTCTCTCAACAATAATAACATAGATAGATCATATAACAAGCCCTCAACATGCAACAAAGAGTCACTCCAAAGCCACTAATAGCGGAGAACAAACATAGAGATTATGGTAGGGTACGAAACCACCTCAAAGTTATTCTTTCGGATCAATCTATAAAAGAGTTCGTACTAGAATAACACCTTAAGACACAAATCGACCAAAACCCTAATGTCACCTAGATACTCCATTGTCACCTCAAGTATCCGTGGGCATGATTATACAATATGCATCACACAATCTCAGATTCATCCAACCAACACAAAGTACTTCAAAGAGTGCCCCAAAGTTTCTACTGGAGAGTCAAGAACATGTGCCAACCCCTATGCATAGGTTCATGGACGGAACCCGCAAGTTGGTCACCAAAACATACATCAAGTGGCACATGATATCCCATTGTCACCACGGATAAGCACGGCAAGACATACATCAAGTGTTCTCATAAAAGACTCAATCCAATAAGATAACTTCAAAGGGGAAACTCAATTCATCACAAGAGAGTAGAGGGGGAGAAACATCATAAGATCCAACTACAATAACAAAGCTCGGGATACATCAAGATCGTGCCATAGAGGGAACACGAGAGAGAACACGAGAGAGAGATCAAACACATAGCTACTGGTACATACCCTCAGCCCTGAGGGTGAACTACTCCCTCCTCGTCATGGATAGCGCCGGGATGATGAAGATGGCCACCGGTGATGGGTTCCCCCTCCGGCAGGGTGCCGGAACGGACTCCTGAGAGGTTTTTAGTGGCTACAGAGGCTTGCGGCAGCGAAACTCCCGATATATCTTGATTTTTGATGGTTTTAGGGTACGTAGGGTTATATAGGCGAAAGAAGTCGGTCGAGGGAGCCTCGAGGGGCCCACGAGACAGGGGGCCGCGCCTTGTAGGGGGGGGCGCGGCCTCCTATCTCATGGCCTCCTCGAGGATCTTCTGACATGGACTCCAAGTCTCCAGGATCATATTCTTCCAAAAATCACGCTGCCGAAGGTTTCATTCCGTTTGGACTCCGTTTGATATTCCTTTTCTGCGAAATACTGAAATAGGCAATAAAACAGCAATATTGGTTGGGACACCGGTTAGTAGGTTAGTCCCAAAAATGATATAAATATGTAAAATAAAGCCCATAAACATCCAAAAGGGGTAATATAATAGCATGGAACAATAAAAAATTATAGATACGTTGGAGACGTATCAAGCATCCCCAAGATTAATTCCTGCTCGTCCTCGAGTAGGTAAATGATAAAAAGAGAATTTTTGATGTGGAATGCTACCTAGCATAATTCATAATGTAATTTTCTTTATTGTGGCATGAATGTTCATATCCAAATGGATACAAAATAAAAGTTCATATTGATAAAGGAAATAGTAACACTTCAAGCATACTAATCAAAGTAATCATGTCTTCTCAAAATAACATGGCAAAAGAAAGCTCATCCCTACAAAATCATATAGTTAGACTATGCTTCATTTTCGTCACACAAAGATGCTCCCAACTTCTATACCCCCGATGACAAGCCAAGCAATTGTTTCATACTTAAATAATCTCAAACTTTTTCAACCTTCACGCAATACATGAGCGTGAGCCATGGATATAGCACTATTGGTGGAATAGAATATGATGATGGGGATTGTGTGGAGAAGACAAAAAGGAGAAAGTCTCACATTGACGAGGATAATCAATGGGCTATGGTGTGCCCATCAATTGATGTCAACATGAGGAGTAGGGATTGCCATGCAACAGATGCACTAGAGCTATAAATAATTGCTCAACAAAAGAAAACTAGTGGGTGTGCATCCAACTTGCTTGCTCATGAAGACCTAGGGCATTTGAGGAAGCCCATCGTAGGAATATACAAGCCAAGTTCTATAATGAAAAATTCCCACTAGCATGAAAAAGACAACTTATGAGACTCACTATATGAAAAACATGGTGCTACTTTGAAGCACAATATATGAGACTCACTACATGAAGAACAAGGTGCTACTTTGAAGCACAAGTGTGGAAAAGAGATAGTAACATTGCCCTTTCTATTTATTTTAATTTTTTTTCTTTTTTTTCTTTTTCTTTTTTTTCTTTTTTTTCTTTTGGACCTTTCTTTTTTTGGCCTTTCTTCTTTTTTGTGGGCAATGCTCTAATAATGATGATCATCACACTTCTATTACAACATATGAATTACAACTCGAAACTAGAACAAGATATGACTCTATATGAATGCCTCCGGTGGTGTACCGGGGTGGTGCAATGAATCAAGAGTGACATGTATGAAAAATAATGCATGGTGGCTTTGCCACAAATTCGATGTCAACTACATGATCATGCGATGGCAATATGACAAAAGTAAAGTATGTCATGATGATGATGACCGGACCGGTGGAAAGTTGCATGGCAATATATCTCGGAATGGCTATGGAAATGCCATAATAGGTAGGTATGGTGGCTGTTTTGAGGAAGATATAGGGAGATTTATGTGTGATAGAGCGTATCGTATCACGGGGTTTGGATGCACCGGCGAAGTTTGCACAACCTCTCAAGGTGAGAAAGGGAAATGCACGGTATCGAAGAGGCTAGCAATGGCGGAAAGGTAAAAGTGCGTATAATCCATGGACTCAACATTAGTCAAAAGAACTCATATACTTTTTGCAAAAATTTAGAAGTCATCAAAAATCAAGCACTACGCACATGCTCCTAGGGGGATAGATTGGTAGCAAAAGACCATCGCTCGTCCCCGACCGCCACTCATAAGGATGCACAAGCGAGGTACACTTCATGTTTCAAATTTGTTACACAACTTTAACCATACGTGCATGCTACGGGACTTGCTAACTTCAACACAAGCATTCTTTGAATTCATAATCACCCAACTAGCATGACTTTAATATCACTACCTCCATATCTCAAAACAATTATCAAACATCAAATTGATCATAGCATCCAATTCACTTTCTATGATAGTTTTTATTATACCCAACTTGGATGCCTACTGAGGGAGTCCTGGACTAGGGGGTGTCCGGATAGCCGAACTATCATCATTGGCCGGACTCCAAGACTATGAAGATACAAGATTGAAGACTTCGTCTCGTGTCCGGATGGGACTTTCCTTGGCGTGGAAGGCAAGCTTGGCGATACGGATATGTAGATCTCCTACCATTGTAACCGACTCTGTGTAACCCTAGCCCTCTCCGGTGTCTATATAAACCGGAGGGTTTTAGTCCGTAGGACGAACAACAATCATACCATAGGCTAGCTTCTAGGGTTTAGCCTCCTTGATCTCGTGGTAGATCTACTCTTGTACTACCCATATCATCAATATTAATCAAGCAGGAGTAGGGTTTACCTCCACCGAGAGGGCCCGAACCTGGGTAAAAACATCGTGTCCCTTGTCTCCTGTTACCATCCGCCTAGACACACAGTTCGGGACCCCCTGCCCGAGATCCGCTGGTTTTGACACCGACATTGGTGCTTTCATTGAGAGTTCCTCTGTGTCGTCACCCATAGGCCTGATGGCTCCTTCGATCATCAACGACGACGTGGTCCAGGGCGAGACTTTTCTCCTCGGACAGATCTTCGTATTCGGTGGCTTCGCACTGCGGGCCAATTCACTTGGCCATCTGGAGCAGATCGAAAGCTACGCCCCTGGCCATCAGGTCAGATTTGGAAGTTTGAACTATATGGCCGACATCCGCGGAGAATTGATCTTCGACGGATTCGAGCCACAGCCGAGCACGCCGCACTGTCACGATGGGCATGATTTAGCTCTGCTGCCGGACAGTGCCCTGGAGGCCGCACCAGAGTCCGCTCCGACCCTTAGCTCGGAGCCGACTGCGCGATCAAGGATGTGTGGCTAGACACCGCCTCGGGGGCTGCTACCTCTACGGCGATAGAGCCGAATATCGACCCTGTCCCTTGTGAAGCCCGTGACTCCAAGGTGCCGGACCCCGAACCTTCCGCGCCCCTGCCAATCGAATCTGATTGGACGCCGATCATGGAGTTCACCACTGCGGACATCTTTCAGCACTCGCCTTTCAGCGACATCTTGAATTCGCTAAAGTGTCTCTCTTTATCAGGAGAGCCCTGGCCAGATTATGGTCAGGACGGTTGGGATGCGGACGACGAAGAAATTCAAAGCCCACCCACCACCCACTTTGTAGCCACTGTCGATGACTTAACCGACATGCTAGACTTCGACTCCGAAGACATCGACAGTATGGACGACGATGCCTGAGACAACCAAGAACCAGCGCCTACGGGGCACTGGAAAGCCACCTCGTCATACGACATATACATGGTGGACATCCCAAAGGATGGGAATGGCGATGGAACAGCGGAGGAGGACCCCTCCAAGAAACAGCCTAAGTGCCGGCATCAGCGGCGCCGCTCTAAATCCCGCCACAGCAAAAATGGAGATTCCGGCTCCGGAGACAATAAAACCTCGGACAGTGCCGAAGACAACCCCCTCCAGCAAGATTCAGCACAGGAGGATGGAGAAGCCAGCCCTCACGAGAGAGCGGTAGACAGAGAGGTAGAGGGCGATAATTACATGCCTCCCTCCGGAGACGAGGCAAGCCTTGACGACGACGAATTTGTCGTGCCTAAGGATCCCGTCGAACAAGAGAGTTTCAAACGCAGGCTTATGGCCACGGCAAGCAGCCTCAAGAAAAAGCAGCAACAGCTTAGAGCTGATCAAGATCTGCTAGCCGACAGATGGACTGAAGTCCTTGCGGTCGAAGAGTATGAACTCGAACGCCCCTCCAAAAGCAACCCCAAACGCAAGTTGCTGCCCCGATTAGAGGAGGAAGCATATAAACCTACATCACCAGCGCACAATACGGCCGACCGGCCACCTCGTGGCCGTGACAGAGAGGCCTCTAGGCCCTTCACTAAAGCCATACCCCGACATCGCTCGAAAAGTACAAAGTCACGGGGGAACGCGCCGGATTTGCGAGACATATTGGAGGATAAGGCAAGACAAACAAGATCGATCTACGGATCGCGTGGGCGCCCCACGATACGCGACGACAACCGTCACACCGGATACAGCAATTGCAGCCGGGCCGAACACAGTAGACAAAGCTCGCTTGAGCTGCGTCGTGATATAGCTCAATACAGAGGCGCCGCACACCCACTATGCTTCACAGATGAAGTGATGGATCATCAAATCCCCGAAGGGTTCAAACCCGTGAACATTGAATCCTACGATGGCACAACAGATCCTGCGGTTTGGATCGAAGACTATCTCCTTCATATCCACATGGCCCGCGGTGATGATCTTCACGCCATCAAATACCTCCCACTAAAGCTTAAAGGACCAGCTCGGCATTGGCTCAACAGTTTGCCAGCAGAATCAGTTGGGTGTTGGAAGGACCTGGAAGCCGCATTCCTTGATAACTTCCAGGGCACATATGTGCGACCACCAAACACCGATGACCTAAGCCACATAATTCAGTAGCCAGACGAATCGGCCAAACAATTCTGGACACAGTTCTTAACCAAGAAAAATCAAATCGTCGACTGTCCGGATGCAGAGTCCCTTGCAGCCTTCAAACATAACATCTGTGACGAATGGCTTGCCCGGCACCTAGGACAGGAAAAGCCGAAATCAATGGCAGCCCTCACATCACTCATGACCCGCTTCTGTGCGGGAGAATACAGCTGGCTAGCCCGCAGTAACAACCTAACCAAAAACTCTGGTAGTTCGAATACCAAAGATAGCAATGGCAGGTCACGTCGCAATAAGCACAAGCGCCGCATTAACAGCGATAATACTGAAGATACGGCAGTCAACGCCGGATTCAGAGGCTCTAAACCCGGTCAGCGGAAAAATCCATTCAAAAGAACTACTCCGAGCCCGTCCAATTTGGACCGGATACTCGATCGCTCGTGCCAGATACACGGCACCCCCGAAAAGCCAACTAATCACACCAATAGAGATTGTTGGGTGTTCAAGCAGGCAGGCAAGTTAATCACTGAAGGCAACGACAAGGGGCCGCATAGCGATGACGAGGAGGAGACACGGCCGCCGAACAATAGAGGACAGAAGGGTTTCCCCCCACAAGTGCAGACAGTGAACATGATATACGCAACCCACATACCCAAAAGGGAATGGAAGCGCGCGCTTAGGGACATATACGCGATGGAGCCAGTCGCCCCAAAGTTCAATCCGTGGTCCTCCTGCCCGATCACTTTTGATCGAAGGGACCACCCCACCAGTATCCGCCACGGCGGATTCGCCGCATTGGTTCTAGACCCAATCGTCGACGGATTTCACCTCACTAGAGTCCTGATGGACAGCGGCAGCAGCCTGAACCTGCTTTATCAGGATATAGTGCGCAAGATGGGCATAGACCCCTCAAGGATTAAACCCACAAAGACGACCTTCAAAGGCGTCATACCATGTGTAGAGGCCAATTGTACTGGCTCAGTCACACTTGAAGTGGTCTTCGGATCCCCGCATAACTTCCGAAGCAAGGAGTTAATCTTCGACATAGTCCCGTTCCGCAGCGGCTATCATGCACTGCTCGGACGAACCGCATTTGCAAAGTTCAATGCGGTGCCGCACTATGCATACCTCAAGCTCAAGATGCCAGGCCCTCGAGGAGTCATCACGGTCAACGGAAACACCGAACGCTCTCTCCGAACGGAGGTGCATACAACGGCTCTCGTGGCGGAAGTGCAGAGCAGCCTCTTAAGGCAATTCTCGAGTCCGGCCGTTAAGCGACCGGACACCGTCAAGCGCGCCCGGAGTAACCTACAACAAGACCACTCGGCGCGTTCTGAGCACGCGTAGCAATGCGGCCCCAACCCCAGCCCTCGCGAAAGCGCGAGACGAGTACCACGCGTACATCATTACGCTCTGGAGATACCATGGGCATAAGGGGAGGGGCACGACCACGGCACGCCCAGAGTACGGATCAACCACACCAGGGGCTCCCAAATTTGTAATTCTTCTTTTTTTTCTTTTTTTCTCAGGACTCCGTTTTCCAGAAGCCCTGTTCGGCAGTAGAAATGTCGCTCTCACGATGCAACAGCCAGGGAAGCAAAAAGGCTACGACGAGTATCCAGATAGTCTCCATTACGAGCATTATACCTGTTTTACATACCATTCCGCAGCCTACCCCTGGAGGGGGACATGTTAAATAATCCCACCCCTTGCTTATCGCACCATTTGTATCGTTCTGCCTTCATTGCAGTATTTTTTGAATAAACAATGCATCGCTTTTCGCTTATCATTGCATTCCTTTTTATATATGTTCACTTATGACATGTTGCACCCGTACGCTTTGGTACGGCCAAATACACCAGGGGCTTCAGTTCCCAAAATTATGGTGTGATAAGTCCGAACACTTTCACAAGTGTGCACCCCGAACTTATAGCATTATATGCATCAGCTCTGAATCATGTCTTGGGTCAATAGTTGGGTTTGCCCGGCTCCATGTTTTGGTACCTTACGTTCCGTTATATCGGCTAAGGTAGCGCTGGGAGAACCACTGCGATTGTGCCCCAGTTGAGCTGGGTTGAGCACCTCAGTGGAGAAAGCTAAAACTGACCGTCATGATGGGGCGAGAGCCGGTCGCTGTTCGAGAGGTTTCTTCGAGTCCCTAAAGACTTATGCCGCTTAGAGCGAGGAACCGGCTTTGTCTGGCCCAGGCGTGGATAGCGCCCCAAATTCGGCCTTCCGAACACTAGGGGCTTCGCCGAAATTTAAAATTATAGAATTCTATGGCTAAGTGAGAGTGTTCAAGCATTATAAGTCTGGTTGCCTCGATCGTTGCGTTGAGCGCCTCCCTAGAAGGACCCAAAAATGGGAACAAGAGCGCTCAAGTTTATCCCGAACACCCCAGCACTCGTGGCATGGGGGCCGAAGCCAATGACTTGCCATCTCTCAGATCTGATAAACGGCCGCACAAAAGGTAATATTTTAAATTAACAAGCGTTGCTTAGCGCATATGAACAAAGTTTTCAGCGCACAGGATAACAAAATGCGAGTCTACTCAAAAATTACATATTTGGAGCATTCACCCGCAATAATGTGGGCACCCTTCAGGACACCCTTATAATACATCTCGGGCGTGCGATACTCCTTGCCCAGCGGTGGCGCGTCCGTCACAAGCTTCTCGGCGTCCATCTTGCTCCAGTGCACCTTAGCGCGGGCAAGGGCCCGACGGGCACCTTTAATGCAGGCGGAGTGCTTGATGACGTCAACCCATGGACAGGCGTCCACCAGCCGCCGCACCAAACCGAAGTAGCTCCCAGGCATGGCTTCTTTGGGCCACAGCCGAACTATGAGGCCCTTCATGGCCTGTTCGGACACCTTGTGGAGCTCGACCAGCTGCTTCAGCCGGTCGCTCAGGGGCACCAGATGTCCGGCCTTAGCATACTGAGACCAGAACACCTTTTCCGTCGAGCTCCCCTCCTCGGCTCTGTAGAACGCGGCAGCATCGGACACGCTACGGGGCAGATCTGCGAACGCTCCTGGAGAGCTCCGAATTCGGGTAAGTAACAAGTAATTCACTTTTACATGCTTGCTTTGCATGAAGAATGCCTTACCCGCCACTATCTTCTTCACTGCCTCGATTTCCTAGAGGGTCTTTTGGGCTTCGGCCTTAGCGGCTTTAGCACTCTCAAGAGCCGACGCGAGCTCGGACTCTCGAGTCTTCGAGTCACGCTCCAAACTCTCGTGTTTTTCCACGAGAGCCTGGAGCTCTTGTCGTACCTCCGCCACCCGTGCCTCCTGCTTTTCTCGCTCGGTGCGTTCCGCGGCCGCATTGTGTCCGGCCGCAGACACCGCCTCCTTCAGGGTCGCCACCTCGTTCATAGCCCCTGGAGTACCCACGTTATTCTTGTCATTTTTTTGCAACAAAATCCTTTTTCTATAAGGTACAACTTTAATAAGGTGTTACTTACCTTCCTTGTCCTTGAGCTGCTTCTTGGCACGGCCGAGCTCACTCTCGGACCGCTCGAGGCTCTGCTTCAAGGCATTGACCTCCGCAGTCAGTGCGGCAGAGGTCAGCAGCGCAGCCTGCATTCCCATATTGACATGTTTATGTTAGACTCCTGCGTATATCTTTTTAGATCCTCAGTTCGGCTTTTCTTTCCGAACACCGAACTGAGCATCAGGGGCTACTGTCTATGCGGTACTATTTTACATATCTTAAAATCCTTACCTCAAAGCCTGTTAGAAGGCTGGTGCAGGCTTCGGTCAGCCCGCTCTTGGTGGACTGAACTTTCTGAATCACCGCACTCATAACAGTGTGGTGCTCCTCGTTGATGGAAGCGTTGTTGAGCACCTCCAGCAAATTATCCGCCGCCTCCGGTTGGACGAAGGTCACCGGCGTCGCAGTTTCGCCCTTCTTACGAAGGGGCCGCCCGCCGGACTCCAGAACCTGAAAGTGCAACTATCCCTAGGTGGTTTTGGTAATTAATAACAACATATAGCTCATTGAGCTAATACTATTCCAAGACTATTATTTCAGGAAAGCTCAATGAATGGCATGGCATGGATGATGAAAGTGGATCCCTCAAAATACTAAGGACAAAGGATTGGCCCAAGCTCAAAAGCTCAAGACTCTTCATTTTAAATTTTAGTGATCCAAGATCACATTGAGTCTATAGGAAAAGCCAATACTATCAAGGAGGGATGAGGTGTTGCTTAATGAGACTCTTGCTTCAATGTGCTTAGTGATATGCTCCAAAACCCTCAACTACTTTCCCACATCCACAAATGACCTAAACCCAAAGCCAAAATCGGTCACACCAAAACTTCCTATCCGGCGCCACCGATTCCAAAAGTCATAGCCACTGCCACAAACCCTAAGCAAATCGGTCTTACCGATAGGGATCTTGGTCTCACCGAGATGGGGTTGCAATCTCTCTGTTTCCCTTCGTAACGTTTCGGTCTAACCGAAGTGAGCGATCGGTCCCACCGAGATTGCAATGTAAACTCTCTGTTTCCTTTTTGTAACATTTCGGTCTCACCGAAAAGAGCAAATCGGTCCCACCGAGTTTACCTGACCAACTCTCTGGAAAGCTTATTACCAAATCGGTCTCACCGAGTTTGTGTAATCGGTCTTACCGAGATTACGTTATGCCCTAACCCTAACTGAATCAGTCTCACCGAGATGCATGTCGGTCCCACCGAAAATCACTAACGGTCACTAGGTTTACTAAATCGGTCCGACCGAGTTTAACAATTCGTTCCCATCGAGTTTGGTAAATTGTGTGTAACGGTTAGATTTTGTGTGGAGGCTATATATACCCCTCCACCTCCTCTTCATTCGTGGAGAGAGCCATCAGAACGAACCTACACTTCCAACTTACCATTTTTGAGAGAGAACCACCTACTCATGTGTTGAGACCAAGATATTCCATTCCTACCATATGAATCTTGATCTCTAGCCTTCCCCAAGTTGCTTTCCACTCAAATCTTCTTTCCACCAGATCCAAACCCATTGAGAGAGAATTGAGTGTTGGGGAGACTATCATTTGAACCACAAGAGCAAGGAGTTCATCATCAACGCACCATTTGTTACTTCTTGGAGAGTGGTGTCTCCTAGATTGGCTAGGTGTCACTTGGGAGCCTCCGACAAGATTGTGGAGTTGAACCAAGGAGTTTGTAAGGGCAAGGAGATCGCCTACTTCGTGAAGATCTACCGCTAGTGAGGCAAGTCCTTCGTGGGCGACGGCCATGGTGGGATAGACAAGGTTGCTTCTTCGTGGACCCTTCTTGGGTGGAGCCCTCCATGGACTCGCGCAGCTGTTACCCTTTGTGGGTTGAAGTCTCCATCAACGTGGATGTACGATAGCACCACCTATCGGAACCACGCCAAAAACATCTGTGTCTCCAATTGCGTTTGAATCATCCAAACCCTTCCCTTTACTTTCTTGCAAGTTGCATGCTTTAATTGCCGCTGCCTATATACTCTTTGCATGCTTGCTTGAATTGTGTGATGATTGCTTGACTTGTCCTAAAGTAGCTAAAATCTGCCAAACTCTAAAATTGGGAAAAGGTTAAGTTTTTATTGGTCAAGTAGTCTAATCACCCCCCTCTAGATATACTTCAAGGTCCTACAAGTGGTATCAGAGCTTTGGTCTCCATTTGCTTTGATTTCCATAGCTTTTGGTGGTCATAGCCTTGGTTTCACAACCTAGGTGAGTATGGCATCTAGCGAGGGAAATTATCACCGTAGAGGTCCTTACTTTGATGGTACTAATTTTGCTAGTTGGAAGCATAAAATGAAAATGCATATCCTTGGACATAACCCGCCGTTTGGGTAATTATTTGTATTGGCTTGCAAAGGTGAATTTTTTGATGGGAGAGAACCAAATCGTGAAGCTAATGCGGAAGAATTGAAGATGCTGCAATACAACGCTCAAGCTTGTGATATCATCTTCAACGGATTGTGCCCCAAAGAATTCAACAAAATCAGCCGTCTTGAGAATGCAAAGGAAATTTGGGATACTTTGATTGATATGCATGAAGGTACCGAGTTCGTCAAGGAATCCAAGTTGGATGTGCTCAAAAGTCAGCTTGACAAGTTCAAAATGAAGGATGGTGAAGGTGTCGCTGAAATGTACTCTAGGCTTGCTCTTATCACAAATGAGATTGTCGGCTTAGGGAGTGAAGAGATGACCGACAAATTCATCATCAAGAAGATCTTAAGAGCATTGTATGGAAAGTATGATACCGTGTGCACATTGATTCAAATGATGCCAAACTACAAAGATCTCAAGCCAACGGAAGTCATTGGAAGGATTGCTCATGAGATGTCACTCAAGGATAAGGAGGAACTTCACAACAAGTCAAGTGGTGCTTACAAAGCCTCAAGTGAAGCCCCCACATCATCAAGTGAGAAACCAACCTTCAATGAAGAATTGAGCTTAATGGTGAAGAACTTCAACAAATTCTACAAGAGTAGAAGCAAAGAAAGAAGCTCCAAATCAAGGTCTTACAATGACAAGAGATCTTCTAGCCGTGAGCGCAATTGCTACAATTGTGGGAGACCCAGACACTACTCCAATGAGTGTACGGCACCCTACAAAAGAATAGAAGATTCTCCAAGAAGAAGGAGCAAAAGAGAAGAATCACCACCAAGAGAGAGGAGGAGTAGAGATGATCGTTATGAACGAAGACCCTCACGGAGAAGCAAGGATTCGGAAAGGAAGGACAAGTCATCAAGGAGCTACACAAAACAAAGACATCAAGCTCATGTTGGTGAATGGGTATCCGGCTCCGACTCCGACAATCACTCCAAGAGAAGCTATCACTCCGACTCCGAATATACTCAAGATGAAGGTGTTGCCGGTCTAGCACTTATGTCAACCAACTCCTACGACATATTTGATTCACCAAATGAAGGTGTTGGAAGATGCTTCATGGCCAAAGGTCCAAAGGTAACACATCCCGAGTATGTTGATTTCAATAGTGATGAAGATGACTTGCTTGTGGATGATGATTTACTTGTTGACAACTCTAGTGATGAATACTATGATGAAACATCAATTAATCATGCTAATCATGCTAAAACGATTGACAATGATAAGGAGAAGATTGAGCTTCTAACTAAAGAATTAAACTCTCTTAAGTTAGCTCATGAAACTATCTACGAAGATCATCGAGAACTTTTAAGGGCTCATGAGAAGTTACGCTTTGAAAAGATCAATCTTGAGCAAGAGCATGAGTTCTTAAAAGCAATCAATGATTATCTTTGCAAGGAAAGTTCTTCTTACACTGCCAAACGTTTACTCTTATCTACTTACATGCCTCAAGTCAAGTCTAATAACAAGTACAATAAAGATACTTCCTCTAGTAGTAACAATAATAATGTCAAATCCAATATTGTTGCTTCTAGTAGTTCTCTTGATTCCACTAATGATTCTCTTAGCCAAGTCACACTTGAGCAAGAAAATAGCTTGTTGAAGGGAATTATAGAGAAAGGTGTTTACAAGAGCCCTGCCGGGAGTAAGCAATTCGAGGAAATTGTACGCAAGCAAGGAAGGCATCGAAAGAATCAAGGTGTTGGTTTTGAACGAAAGTTCAATGCCAATGGAGTTGAGTGGGAAGAAGATCAATACCCCAAGATGAAGTTTGTTCCTCAACAAGAGAAGTATGATCCTACTTCCTTCAAGGGAACACAAGCTCAAGATGATCTTCCACCACAAGACCACAAGAACAAAGGCAAGGACAAGCTTCAAGAAGAGATTGATGCATTTGAAGAAGCACCCAAAGCCTCGTTCAAGTGGGTCCCCAAGACTACGTCAAGTTCTACTTCATCAAGTACAACTACAACTCCAAGGATTCCCATCAAGATGATGTGGATCCCAAAGAAGAAGAACTAGAGAGTTCTTGAGGGTGACTCCGCCAACATTCTTCACTCATATCATTTTGGCAAGAACAAGTGCAATCAACTTCCACATCTTGCACTAGTTCAAGGAGTCACAAACCCTCATGTTAGTAAGACAAGGGACAAGGTAACCTAATGATTTCATGGACATCATCTTGTGTGTGCATCACTCTATGTCTATGGATATTCTTGTTTGTTCCTTGTGGGACTAACCCATGTAGGTAAGGTTAAAGTGCAACTCACTCCAAAGGATTGCTCCAAATGATCTACATCAACATTGAGCATCCACATCTTCAACACCTACATGAAGTCATCATCGACAAAACCCAAGGTTAGTTCATCCCTATAAGGGGGTATCTCACATCTAGGGGGAGCTTAACTCTAAGAATTGAGTCAAAGCAACTCTAATGGTGTGAACACATTAATGCATTATGTAAAAGTGGTAACCCCACTTGAGCTTAAACGATGAGTATGACCTATGATCAAATGTTCTCATTTGACTCCTAAGTCAATATACTCATATATAGATGACCTAGTCATCGCCAATTGTTTGATAGAGGCTAGAATTGGTTGTGCATGCTTTGCCACATATTTCATTTGCTATCTTATTGTGTGAGCATGTTGGTGCATATTTTACTCATTCAAGGACATCCACTTGTTGTTTTGATTGTTTGGTTTCTTTTCTTTTTGCCAAGTGGATGGATAAGAATGCCTAAGAACCTTATTTAGCTATCTATGCTTTTCTCATCTCAAACTCTATTCATGCTACATCACAAAATTTGATCAAGTCAGATTCGAACCACTCTGTGTGAGGAGCACTCCGAGTCCCCGATTCGTCATAGACTTAAACTTCCAAAACCTCTCTGTGATTCTCGGTCTGACCGATTCTTCCATTTCGGTCCTACCGAGATCACCAAGTTGATCTGAGTTTTCAATCTCGGTGCAACCGATTTGAACTTTTCGGTCTCACCGATTTGCTATAACTGAACACAGTTATTCATCTCGGTGCCACCGAGTTGTTCCACTCGGTCACACCGACAGGGTCGGGCTATATATAGCCATGGGCAAAAGTTTGGAAATTTCTCCGAAACCCTTCGCCCGCGCAACAGCTCACTCTGCCATTGCTCCAGATCATCTCCTCGCCGCCAGCAGCCTCCTGTCGCTGGTCTTCATCGCCGTCAACGTAATTCGTCCCCGTCGTTGCCGCCGTAGCAAGTCCACCGCCAAGTTAGGGTATGGACTTGATCTTTGTGCTATGCACGTCTGATTCCTAGCACATTGTTTTCATATTGATTCTTGCCACGATTGAGATTCTTCTATCCAGCCAAAATAGTCCGTAGATTAGATGTGATTCAAATTTTTAGGGTTAGGTTTCCGCCGAAACCATCTCGGACCCACCGAGTTGAAAAACTCGGTCTCACCGATTTGGCGTATGTAATTGCACTAGTGACTCTCGGTCTGACCGAGAATTACTAATCGGTGCGACCGATTTGAAGATTTTGTGAAACCCTAGCAGTCTCGGTGCCACCGAACTGAAACTCGGTCCAACCGAGATCATCAGTATAGGTTCCAAAACTACTTCGGTATCACCAAGTTTGATAATCGGTTGATCCGAAATGGTTTCTGTGGAAAACTAAAACTGGACTTTTGAATCATTCTTTTGCAAAAATCTCTGCATTTTGTGATGCTCATCTATTCTATCTCATCTATAACTCTTCACAGGGTCAGCAGTCAGCTTTTGCAGTATGTCTGATCAGAGTGACAGCCAGAACAGGTCCGAAGAACAGATGGACTTGAGTGAGGGCACTAGTCCCTTAACTTCAGATGATGGGAGCAGAAGTACTCCTAGCAACTTGCCTAAGGCTGCAACTAGGCAACGGAGGAAGAGAATCTCAGACTCAGAGGATGAGGATTACAAAGCTGAGGAGGATGAGGCCACTTCCAAGAAAGTGGTGCTCAAGAAAGAGTATGGCTCTGCACAAAGCCAGGCCTGAAGAAGAAAGTTCCTGCCAAGAGAACTCCAATGCCAAAGGCCAGGAAGTCCACTCAAGTGCCAGCTCAGACACAACCCAAAGAGGCACCTGCAAGGAAAGAAGCACCATCAAAACCTCAGAAAGTCCCCACTGGTGCAACCATGAAGTTCACAATTGAATCAGAGGATGATGGTGATCAGGACAAGAAAAAGAAAAGAGCTAGAACCACAACTGCCAAGGTCCTTGGAAAGCCCTCAATGAGAAGGGATTCTGATGAAGAAGAAGAGGATGCTGCACCAGCACCTAAGGCAGCTAAGTTTATGGGAGATGCAATCAGGTCAGGGGTTGCAACATCCAAGCCCAAAGATGCACCCAAAGCTTCCTCCAAGGCCAAGCAAGCTCCAAAGAGGAATACTAGGAGTATTCCAGCTGCTGAAAAAAACAAGGCCCCAGTGCCCAATGTTGCAGAAGATGAAGATGAAGAAGGACAAGTCCTTAGAAAGCTCAAGCCCAAGATACCAGACCACAATGATGCCCATCCTGTGGCTGAGGACATGAGAATCGGGAAGGATTCAGGGCTGAGGCTGTGGAGATTGGAAGATCCATATGCTTCAAAAAGAAGAACTGCTGTTGACTACAGGTTCCACACAAAGGAACAACAGGACTTTATGAGACCATTCTGTTGGACAAGAAGCCCATTGTCTGTGATATGAGGTGGGTTGACTGGAAATTCATCAGAGAGAATGAGCAGCACTACCCTGGAGTGGAGGAGAGCTTTATTGCTTGTGGAGTAGCAGATTTTGTTGGACAGAAGTTTACCAACTGGAACGATGAGCTTATCATGCAGTTCTACTCCACAACACATTTTTACCCAGATGGTAGAATTGTTTGGATGTTTGAAGGTACTATGTACCAATCCACTGTTGAAGAATGGGCAAGTCTGATCAATGCCCCCAAGGAAGAAGAGGATGACTTGGACATATATGCAAAGAAGAAGTTGGGTCACAACTCAATGGCTCACATGTACAAGGAAATTCCTGACAAGGCTGTAGAGACTCACAAGTTTGGATTAGTTCACTTTCTGCTGTCAGGGTTGGCAACCATCAATTGGATTCTGAGGCACACTTTGTTGCCCAAGTCAGGTGACTATAACATGATCAGAGGACATGCCATCAACATGCTGCATGTATTTGATGTGCCCCAGAAGTTCAAAGTCATGAGCCTCATCATTGAAACAATCAAGAGGACTGCAGAAGATCAAAAGAGGAGCTGTGGATATGCACCTCAGATTCAAGAATTGATCAACTCCAAGATGGGCATAGGGAAATATCAGTTGGATAAGGAACATTTTCCAATTTATCCAGACTTTGAGGACAATGAGGTTGTCATGAATGAAGATGATCCACGATCAATCCAAGCTCAGGAGAAGAAGGAGAAGGCAAAGAAGGAGAAGGCTGCCAAGATGCCAACTCAAGAGGAGGCATCTGAGTATTTCTTGAAAACCAAACAGGAGCAGCTTGGTTACTTGATAGTATCAACTCTGAGGATTGAGAAGGGGTTGGCCACCCTAACTCAAAACCAGGAGAGCCTGGAGAGAATCATGGAACAAAAGTTCTATGATCTAGATGTCAAGGTAACTGAGATTCAGTCAGTTGTAGAGCAGCTGCAGGATGACATGCAGGAGAGGAAGGGCAAGACAACCACCAATGTGTTTGCTAGAGTGTCCAGAGCACAGAGATCAGTTGCAGTGCCAGTGACAGACACTAGAGCAACAACTTCAGCACCAGCTACTGCCCCAACAGTTCCAGTGCACCCAGCTCCAGCACCAACTCCTCCAGCACCCTCTACTTCAACTGAAGCCTTCATCCAAGGAGCCATCTCTACACCACCACCAGAAGATCAAGCCTGAGAGACGATCTAGCACTATGCATTTTCTATGAACTTTTTGGTAACTTGTTGCCAAAGGGGGAGAAAAATGTATAGATCATAGGCTTCGAGAGAGAGTGTTGCTTTTGTTCTCTCTTGCTTTATTTGGTGGTTTTTCAAACTTTGTTTGCTTTTGGTTGAGATACTATGCCTGTGAGACATTGGTGATCATGTGTTTGATCATAAGCTACACTTATGCATGCTTGATATTATCCTATCTATCTTATGTGATCACTCACTATGCTTGGTGATGAGTGCATGTATTCATTGTTTATTATTTTGAGCGCTCCACCAAGATGTATGTGACATGGAAGAGTAACCCATGAGCCTAATTCATTGTGCATTTGCAGTCCAAAGCAAATCTTAAACTATGCACAAATTTAGGGGGAGCTCTTGCTTATCACATACTTCTCAAAGCGACGATGTTATTCAATCTTATTATCATTTGTCAAAGCTTTGATCTATATGTTGTCATCAATTACCAAAAAGGGGGAGATTGAAAGTGCAACTATCCCTAGGTGGTTTTGGTAATTAATAACAACATATAGCTCATTAAGCTAATACTATTCCAAGACTATTATTTCAGGAAAGCTCAATGAATGACATGGCATGGATGATGAAAGTGGATCCCTCAAAATACTAAGGACAAAGGATTGGCCCAAGCTCAAAAGCTCAAGACTCTTCATTTTAAATTTTAGTGATCCAAGATCACATTGAGTCTATAGGAAAAGCCAATACTATCAAGGAGGGATGAGGTGTTGCTTAATGAGCCTCTTGCTTCAATGTGCTTAGTGATATGCTCCAAAACACTCAACTACTTTCCCACATCCACAAATGACCTAAACCCAAAGCCAAAATTGGTCACACTGAAACTTCCTATCCGGCGCCACCGATTCCAAAAGTCATAGCCACTGCCACAAACCCTAAGCAAATCGGTCTTACCGATAGGGATCTCGGTCTCACCGAGATGGGGTTGCAATCTCTCTGTTTCCCTTCGTAATGTTTCGGTCTAACCGAAGTGAGCGATCGGTCCCACCGAGATTGCAATGTAAACTCTCTGTTTCCTTTTTGTAACATTTCGATCTCACCAAAAAGAGCAAATCGGTCTCACCGAGTTTACCTGACCAACTCTCTGGAAAGCTTATTACCAAATCGGTCTCACCGAGTTTGTGTAATCGGTCTTACCAAGATTACGTTATGCCCTAACCCTAACCGAATCGGTCTCACCGAGATGCATGTCGGTCCCACCGAAAATCACTAACGGTCACTAGGTTTACTAAATCGGTCCGACCGAGTTTAACAATTCGGTCCCACCGAGTTTGGTAAATTGTGTGTAATAGTTAGATTTTGTGTGGAGGCTATATATACCCCTCCACCTCCTCTTCATTCGTGGAGAGAGCCATCAGAACGAACCTACACTTCCAACTTACCATTTCTAAGAAAGAACCACCTACTCATGTGTTGAGACCAAGATATTCCATTCCTACCATATGAATCTTGATCTCTAGCCTTCCCCAAGTTTCTTTCCACTCAAATCTTCTTTCCACCAGATCCAAACCCATTGAGAGAGAGTTGAGTGTTGGGGAGACTATCATTTGAAGCACAAGAGCAAGGAGTTCACCATCAACGCACCATTTGTTACTTCTTGGAGAGTGGTGTCTCCTAGATTGGCTAGGTGTCACTTGGGAGCTTCCGACAAGATTGTGGAGTTGAACCAAGGAGTTTGTAAGGGCAAGGAGATCGCCTACTTCGTGAAGATCTACCGCTAGTGAGGCAAGTCCTTCGTGGGCGACGGCCATGGTGGGATAGACAAGGTTGCTTCTTCATGGACCCTTCTTGGGTGGAGCTCTCCGTGGACTCGCGCAGCCGTTACCCTTCGTGGGTTGAAGTCTCCATCAACGTGGATGTACGATAGCACCACCTATCGGAACCACGCCAAAAACATATGTGTCTCCAATTGCGTTTGAATCATGCAAACCCTTCCCTTTACTTTCTTGCAAGTTGCATGCTTTAATTTCCGCTGCCTATATACTCTTTGCATGCTTGCTTGAATTGTGTGATGATTGCTTGACTTGTCCTAAAGTAGCTAAAATCTGCCAAACTCTAAAATTGGGAAAAGGTTAAGTTTTTATTGGTCAAGTAGTCTAATCACCCCCCCCCTCTAGACATACTTCAAGGTCCTACAGAACCACTTAAGGTTCCGGTCCGGAGTCCGGTCCAAGATCCGGGAGGTTGCCCTGCGGCACCTCCGGGGCCTCCTGCTCCTCCTCCTGGCTGGTCCCCTTCTGGGACCCCACCTCGGCGTCATTTGTGTCACGGGGGGAGGAGGCGGTCGGAAGTGAAGCACTATTCACATCCGACGAACCCAGGGACCCGCTCGACGAAGCGGGGAGATTGTCCTTGGGCATACTACATGGTTGTATTCGGCTTAGAAGATACTATGCGACGAAAGAAAAATTATGAGTTATTCAGGAATCCGGACACTTACGATCTCGCCACGGGCTTGGCCCTAGAGGGCCACTCCTCTTCATCGTCGGCGGCGTTGGTGGAACAGTCCAGAAGAAGGGTCCTTCCCTTCTTGGACCCTTCGGCCTCCCCCGTTGGGGAAGCCTTCCTCTTCTTCTCTCCCCCCACTGGGGGAGAGGCCTCTTTCTTCTCCTCCTCGTCTTCGTGGGAGGAGTCTGCCTTGGAGTCATCGGACGATGGTCCGATAACACCTGGCGCCGGGAACTCCTCCGGGTTCCCGTGGCCTTCTTCTTGGCCTTCTTCTCCGGCACCACGTAGGGCGTCGGGACCAGCAGCCCCGTCAAACGGGCATCCGCTGGGTCTTCTGGAAGGGGAGCCGGACAGTTAACCTGCCCGGATGTCTTCTGCCAGGCCTGTTAAAGGTAATGGGAGTTTAGATCCCGCATAGAATCAAGCTATGGAAAACAAGTGTCCCGTAAAGGGTAATATAGCTTACCTCGCCAGCCTGACGCTGCGAGCTGAATCCGCAATCTTCGGTAGCGGATGCGGGAGCCTCGGCGCCCTTGAACAGCACCCTCCAGGCCTCTTCGTACGTAGTGTCGAAGAGCCTGCTCAAGGTCTGGTGTTTTGCCGGATCGAACTCCCACAAGTTGAAATCCTGCTGTTGGCACGGGAGAATCCGGCGGATGAGCATGACCTGGACTACGTTGACAAGCTTGAGCTTCTTGTTCACCAGGGTTTGGAGACAGGATTGGAGTCCGGTCAGCTCCTCCGAATCGCCCCACGACAGGCCCTTCTCTTTCCAGGAGGTGAGCCGTGTGGGGATGCCAGATCTGAATTCGGGGGCTACTGCCCATTCAGGGTCATGCGGCTCGGTGACGTAGAACCACCCCGATTGCCACCCCTTGATGGTTTCCACGAAGGCACCCTCGAGCCAGGTAACGTTGGGCATCTTGCCCACCATGGCGCCTCCGCATTCCGCTTGACGGCCGCCCACTACCTTCGGCTTGACATTAAAAGTCTTTAGCCATAAGCCAAAGTGGGGCTGGATGCAGAGGAAGGCCTCGCACACGATGATAAACGCCGAGATGTTGAGGATAAAATTCGGGGCCAGATCATGGAAATCCGGGCCGTAGTAGAACATGAGCCCCCGGACAAATGGATGGAGTGGGAAGCCCAGTCCACGGAGGAAATGGGGAAGGAACACCACCCTCTCATGGGGCCTGGGGGTGGGGATGAGCTGCCCCTCGTCGGGGAGCCGGTGCTCAATATCGCTGGATAAATATCCGGCCTTGCGCAGCTTCTTGATGTGCCCCTCCGTGACGGAGGAGGCCATCCACTTGCCTCCCGCTCCGGACATGGTTGGAGAAGGTGGAGGTGAGATGTGCGGACTTGGGCGCTGGAGCTCGAGTGCGCGGAGATGGATAAGCAAAGGAGGAAGAAGGCGTAGGTAAAAAGGTGGATCCTTATCCCCTTATATATGGGCGGACGAAACTATGCGTCCCCACCAGCCCGGTAAAACTCGCTTATCTCCCAAGCGCCGCAATCAATGGCACGGTTGGGTTACCCACGTCCGTATTGATGAGAATCTCGGAATAAGGGTACATGATCTCTGATTTGACAAGACGTGCCAAGGAAACCGCTTCGCTAAACGCGCTGAGGTGGAACAGTAAAAACAAATCGAATAAAGGCTTGGCCGTGGTGTGATGTCATGCCACGAAATACGTCAGCAGATGGAACTTGTGTAAATATTATTCTCTCTACGGTGGTATGTGGAATTTATTTTGCAGAGCCGGACACTATCCTCGTGTTCAAAATCTTCTATGAATTATTCGGAGGAGGAACCCACCTTGCAATGCCGAAGACAATATGCGTGCCGGACTCGTCGTCATTGAAGCCTGGTTCAGGGGCTACTGAGGGAGTCCTGGACTAGGGGGTGTCCGGATAGCCGAACTATCATCATTGGCCGGACTCCAAGACTATGAAGATACAAGATTGAAGACTTCGTCCCGTGTCCGGATGGGACTTTCCTTGGCGTGGAAGGCAAGCTTGGCGATACGGATATGTAGATCTCCTACCATTGTAACCGACTCTGTGTAACCCTAGCCCTCTCCGGTGTCTATATAAACCGGAGGGTTTTAGTCCGTAGGGCGAACAACAATCATACCATAGGCTAGCTTCTAGGGTTTAGCCTCCTTGATCTCGTGGTAGATCTACTCTTGTACTATCATCAATATTAATCAAGCAAGAGTAGGGTTTTACCTCCACCAAGAGGGCCCGAACCTGGGTAAAAACATTGTGTCCCTTGTCTCCTGCTACCATCCGCCTAGACGCACAGTTCAGGACCCCCTACCCGAGATCCGCCGGTTTTGACACCGACACCTACCATTCTAGGACCAACTTTATAACCATAGCTAATCTAAAAGACTCTCAAAATAATATAAGTGAAGCATGAGAGACTAGCAATTTCTACAAAAAATAACCACCACCGTGCTCTAAAGATATAAGTGATGCACTAGAGCAAATGACAAACTACTCCGAAAGATATAAGTGAAGATCAATGAGTAGTCGAATAATTGTGCAACTATGTTAAGACTCTCTAACATTAAAGAATTTCATATCTTGGTATTGTATTCAAACAGCAAACAAAATAAAATGACATTGCAAGGATAGCACAACTCATGTGAAGAAGCAAAAACTTAGGCTCAACCGATACTAACCGATAGTTATTGGAGAAGAAAGGTGGGATGCCCTCAAACAGCAAACAAAATAAAATGACATTGCAAGGATAGCACAACTCATGTGAAGAAGCAAAAACTTAGGCTCAACCGATACTAACCGATAGTTATTGGAGAAGAAAGGTGGGATGCCTACCGGGGCATCCCCAAGCTTAGATGCTTGATACTTCTTGAAATATTATCTTGGGGTGCCTTGGGAATCCCCAATCTTGAACTTTTGTGTCTCCTTAATTCCTCTCATATCATGGTTTCTGTATTTCTCAAAAGCTTCATCCACAACAAACTCAACAAGAACTCGTGAGATAGGTTAGTATAAACCAATGCAAAACCTTATCAATCTCTACTGTAACAAATCACTTAAATTATTATTCAATATTGCACACTAAATGCCTCTGCATATTTAATACTCCTATCCTCAAATAGAATCATTAAACAAGCAACATATGCAAACAATGCAAACATAACAGCAATCTGCCAAAACAGTATAGTCTGTAAAGAATGCAAGATTCATCATACTTCCCTAACTCCAAAAATTATGAGAAAAATACTACGCTGTAGAAGATTTATCAGAGCTCATTATGCAAAAAGTTTCAACATTATATCATTCTCTAACTTTTCTAGGAAATTTTTGCAACAGCGGTAAACTTTCTGTTTTCAAACAGCAACAAGTATACTAGCAAAATAAGCATGGCAAAGGCTATCCTTGACATTTCTATTGAAAGTAAAGATACACAATATTATTCTAAATAACAGCAAGACAAAACTAATAAAATAAAATGACGCTCCAAGCAAAACACATATCATGTGGTGAATAAAAATACAGCTCCAAGTAAGGTTACCGATGAACGAAGACGAAAGAGGGGATGCCTTCCGGGGCATCCCCAAGCTTAGGCTCTTGGTTGTCCTTGAATATTACCTTGGGGTGCCTTGGGCATCCCCAATCTTAGTCTCTTGCCACTCCTTATTCCATAGTCCATCGAATCTTTACCCAAAACTTGAAAACTCCACAACACAAAACTCAACAGAAAACTCGTAAGCTCCGTTAGTATAAGAAAATAAAACCACCACTTAGGTACTGCAATGAACTCATTCTAAATTCATATTGGTGTAATATCTACTGTACTCCAACTTATCTATGGTTCATACCACTTAATACTAGCCATAGATTCATCAAAATAAGCAAACAACACATAGAAAACAGAATCTGTCAAAAACAGAACAATCTGTAGTAATATGTATCAAACGTATACTTATGGAACTCCAAAAATCCTAACAAATTAGGAAGACCTAAGAAATTTGTGTACGAATCAAGAGCAAAAAGAATCAGATCAGAAGCACGTTTCTGTGAATTAGCAAAACTAATTTACTGGGTGCAAAAGTTTCTGATTTTCAGCAGGATCAACACAACTATCACCGTAAGCTATCCTAAAGGTCTTACTTGGCACTTTATTGAAATAAAAGCTATAAAACATGATTACTACAGTACCATAATCATGTGGACACACAAAAACAGTAAAGGTAAATATTGGGTTGTCTCCCAACAAGCGCTTTTCTTTAATGCCTTTTAGCTAGGCATGATGATGACAATGATGCTCACATAAAAGATAAGAATTGAAACATAACGGGAGCATCATGAAGCATATGACTAGCACATTTAAGTCTAACCCACTTCCTATGCATAGGGATTTTGTGAGCAAACAACTTATTGGAACAATAATCAACTAGCATAGGAAGGTAAAACAAGCATAACTTCAAGATTTTAAGCACATAGAGAGGAAACTTGACATTATTGCAATTCCTACAAGCATATGTTCCTCTATCATAATAATTTTTAGTAGCATCATGAATGAATTCAACAATATAACCAGCACCTAAAGCATTATTTTCATGATCTACAAGCATAGAAGATTTACTACTCTCCACATAAGCAAAATTCTCCTCATGAATAGTAGTGGGAGCAAACTCAACAAAATAATTATCATGGGAGGCATAATCCAATTGAAAACTAAAATCATGATGACAAGTTTCATGGTTATCATTATTCCTAATAGCATACAACTCATCACAATAATCATCATAAATAGCAAATTTGTTCTCATAATCAATTGGAACCTCTTCCAAAATAGTGGAATCATCACTAAATAAAGTTGACACTCTTCCAAATCCACTTTCATATTCATCACAATAAGATTCAACATACTCCAAAATAGTGGGAACACTACTTCCTAAAGTTGACACTTTTCCAAACCCACTTTCATCAATATAATCATCATAAATAGGAGGCATGCTTTCATGATAATAAAGTTGCTCCTCAAAACTTGGGGGACTAAAAATACCGTATTCATCAAACATAGCTTCCCCAAGCTTGTGGCTTCGCATATCATTAGAATCATGGATATTCAAGGAATTCATACTAACAACATTGCAATCATGCTCATCATACAAAGATTTAGTACCAAGCATTTTAATGCATTCTCTTCTAGCATTTGAGAACAATTTTCCTTTCCATCATACTCACGAAAGATATTAAAAAGACGAAGCGTATGAGATAAACTTAACTCCATTTTTTGTAGTTTTCTTTTATAAACTAAACTAGTGATAAAACAAGAAAAAAAGATTTGATTGCAAGATCTAAAGATATACCTTCAAGCGCTAACCTCCCCGGCAACGGCGCCAGAAAAGAGCTTGATGTCTACTACACAACCTTCTTCTTGTAGACGTTGTCGGGACTGCAAGTGCACAGGTTTGTAGGACAGTAGCAAATTTCCCTCAAGTGGATGACCTAAGGTTTATCAATCCGTGGGAGGCGTAGGATGAAGATGGTCTCTCTCAAACAACCCTGCAACCAAATAAGAAAGAGTCTCTTGTGTCCCCAACACACCCAATACAATGGTAAATTGTATAGGTGCACTAATTCGGCGAAGAGATGGTGATACAAGTGCAATATGGATGGTAGATATATCTTTTTGTAATCTGAAAATATAAAAACAGCAAGGTAACTAATGATAAAAGTGAGCGTAAACGGTATTGCAGTGCTAGGAAACAAGGCCTAGGGTTCATACTTTCACTAGTGCAAGTTCTCTCAACAATAATAACATAGATAGATCATATAACAAGCCCTCAACATGCAACAAAGAGTCACTCCAAAGCCACTAATAGCGGAGAACAAACATAGAGATTATGGTAGGGTACGAAACCACCTCAAAGTTATTCTGTCGGATCAATCTATAAAAGAGTTCGTACTAGAATAACACCTTAAGACACAAATCGACCAAAACCCTAATGTCACCTAGATACTCCATTGTCACCTCAAGTATACGTGGGAATGATTATACGATATGCATCACACAATCTCAGATTCATCCAACCAACACAAAGTATTTCAAAGAGTGCCCCAAAGTTTCTACCGGAGAGTCAAGAACGTGTGCCAACCCCTATGGATAGGTTCATGGACGGAACCCGCAAGTTGGTCACCAAAACATACATCAAGTGGCACATAATATCCCATTGTCACCATGGATAAGCACGGCAAGACATACATCAAGTGTTCTCATAAAAGACTCAATCCAATAAGATAACTTCAAAGGGAAAACTCAATTCATCACAAGAGAGTAGAGGGGGAGAAACATCATAAGATCCAACTACAATAGCAAAGCTCGGGATACATCAAGATCGTGCCATAGAGGGAACACGAGAGAGAACACGAGAGAGAGAGAGAGAGAGAGAGAGAGAGAGAGAGAGAGATGAAACACATAGCTACTGGTACATACCCTCAGCCCCGAGGGTGAACTACTCCCTCTCGTCATGGATAGCGCCGGGATGACGAAGATGGCCACCGGTGATGGGTTCCCCCTCCGGCAGGGTGCCTGAATGGACTCCTGAGAGGTTTTTGGTGGCTACAGAGGCTTGCGGCAGTAGAACTCCCGATCTATCTTTATTTTTGATGGTTTTAGGGTATGTAGGGTTATATAGGCGAAAGAAGTCGGTCAGGGAGCCTCGAGGGGCCCACGAGACAGGGGGAGCCCTGTAGTGGGGGCGCGGCCTCCTATCTCGTGGCCTCCTCGAGGATCTTCTGACGTGGACTCCAAGTCTCCAGGATCATATTCTTCCAAAAAATCACACTGTCGAAGGTTTCATTCCGTTTGGACTCCGTTTGATATTCCTTTTCTTCGAAATACTGAAACAGGCAATAAAACAGCAATATGGGTTGGGCCTTCGGTTAGTAGGTTAGTCCCAAAAATGATATAAATATGTAAAATAAAGCCCATAAACATCCAAAAGGGGTAATATAATAGCATGGAACAATAAAAAATTATAGATACGTTGGAGACGTATCAATGATACAGCGAGAGACTGTTCAACAACTCGAAGACTTATCGGAATCTTTAGGATCCCTCCGCATTAATGAAGGACCGTTTCACTGTCATGTACACATGCGCCCGTATTTGGATGCAAGCGAACGTACCAGAGGCTACATAGTAGCCCCACCATTAGACTCCCATGGCTAAGCGAAAGCGTTACATCTATATAGTCCGGTTGCCTAGTTCGACATGCGATCACCTCCTTAATGGACCAAGATGTTGGATCAAGTGCGGTTATGCATATTTTTCTCGAACACCGCCGCATTATACGCGTGGGGGCTGAAGCCAACGACTGCTAACTTTTGGATTACATGTATATATATACAAAAAACGGCCGCACATGAGACACAATAATACTTTCAGGAAAAAAGTATAAACATAGCCTCGCACCCAAAATAACATTGTTTTTACAATGATTCGATTCATCTCTCGAATAAGACATTTTTCGAGCACTGCGCCTCTATTAGGCGGGCACCTTCTGTGACCTGCGCCAAGTAGTGCTCGGCCGGATATTGGCCCCCCACCGGATCCTGGGTCGCTATAATGGTGGCCTCCATATCTGTCCAATAGGCTTTAACGCGGGCAAGGGCCATCCGCGCACCCTCTATGCACGCCGACCTCCTCATAGCATCGATCCGAGGCACGGCCCCAAGGAACTGTTGCACCAAGCCAAAGTAACTGTCCGGCTTAGGCCCCTTCGGCCAAAGATGGTCTATTACAGACCACATTGCAAGCCCGGACAGCCTGTGAAGCTCCGCTACAGCAGCCATCTTGTCACTTAACGACAGCGGGCGAGTGGGAGCACTGAACTGCGACCAGAAAAGCTTCTCCACTTCCTTATCACCCTGATCTTCGAAGAACTTGGCAGCGTCAGCTGTACTCTTCGCCAAATGCGCATACGCGTCCGCAGGACTCCAGCATCCATCCAGGGGCGCGTACTTCGGATCGAAAAACTTCGTCCGCAGCAAGTAGGAGCCCCCGGCCGCAATTTTACCGGCCTGTTGAAGCTCCTCCCGCACCCCTGAGCTCGGTCCATATTTCCTTGGTGGCATTAAGTGCCTTGTTTAGGTCGGCCGAACTATCCTTATGCTCCTTTTTAAGGAGCTCATACCGGTCAGTGGCATTTTTTAACTCCACGGCCATTTCGGCTATCTTTTCCTTGCTTCGGCGATGAGCAGCATGTTCGGCTCTCAATTCCTTGGCCGCCTTTAGGGCAGCCGCATTGCTCACTTGAGCTTGTTCCTTGGCCTGGGCAAGTTCCGCCCTCAGGGCCTCCACGGCAGCAGCACCATCTGCAGTCCAAACATACTACATCAATATCTCGCCGCCTTCATCTTTTCCTATACAAAGGAAGGCAGAGCACATACCTTGTGATTTGTCCAGCCGCTCGTTCACCAGCGTGATATCAGCATCAATCGATCCAATCTGCCTCGCTAGTTCGGCAACTTCAACGGACTGGCCGGCGTCCGGACCCACATGTACCTGCACATATTTGCGACACAATCATTGGTTTATGATCCCCCGTTTGCTGCCTAGGGCGGGCAACCAGAGTCTGAGGGGCTACTATCTATATGGAGCACACCTAGCGCGTGCCTCACAGCCAAAAAATAGTGTATTCTTCACTACATACCTCAAAACCTCTGAGCAGGCTTGTAAATGCTTCATTCAAGCCACTTGTAGTGGATGAAATCTTCTTGAGCACCGCGTTCATTAATGAACCGTGCTCCTCCGAGAGCGCGGCTCGCTCTAGTAGGCCTGTCAGTACATCCGGCCGGGCATCAAACTGTGCCGGACCCTTCTCATCGACCCCGTGGGGGCCAAGCGCTCCGGGCTCCGGGCGGCTGACGCATTGGCTTCCGGCTTCGGCAGATCCGGACTCCTCCGTGACGACACCTCGGTGTCACCCGCTTCATGAGCCGGAGAGGTAGGTGGGGTCTCGCTCTCCATCATCTCCGAAGGAAGATCCCCCAAAGACGAACTCTGGTGAGAAGAGCTGCTAGCCGGACTGCACAAGGCGAATCCTGGTTACTAACCTAGGAGAAGCACAGTAGCTTCGAATTAACGATTGACTTACAGCTCGGTGGAGGGCTGGCCCGTTGGCGGGCATAACGCGGTGAGGATGCCCGTCGCGGTAGAGCCCCTTGGTGATACCTGCTTCCCTTGCTTGGGCATCTCCGTCTCCAAGTCTTCGGAGGCGACCCTCTTCTTCCCGCGCGGGGAGGAGGCCTTAGCCTCCCCATCCCGATTATCCTCCTTGGGGGAGGTAACAATTCCCTCGGTTCGGATGCGTAGCGTGTGGAGATCGGTTTCTTCGTTCTTCCCCTTGTCTTTCCCTGAGGGCATTATGCTGAGTACCTGGTCAAGCATCTTGGCCATGGTGGGGCCAGGCGAGCCTTTAGGAAGTGGCGCCGGACACCTGATTCTCTCCGCCTTGCGGAGCCATTCCTGGCCACGGATGAATTTCAGAATAAACAATTATGACAAATTCAAAACAAGGTGTCCGGTATCAAGGCTACTTACTTGGGTATCTAGGCGATTGTAGCTTAGGCCCGCATCCTCGTTGGTGTCCGGACACTCTACTTTCTGTCCGAAGAATAATTTGCACATCCCTTCGAGCTTCAAGCCGAAGAAGTGCTTGACAGTCCACGGACCCTCCGGATTGAACTCCCACATCCGGAGAGGCCGGCGTTGGCATGGCAACATCCGTCGGATTAACATCACTTGCATTATGCTGACGAGGTTGATGTCCCTCTCAAGAAGCTCCTGAATGCGATTCTGCAGTACTAGTACATCACTAGCGGGCCCCCAATTCCGTCCTACGTTTGTCCAAGACGCCAACGGTGATGGAGGGCCGGAGCAGAACTCGGGGGCGGCTACCCACTTTGTGCCCCTGGGGGCCGTATCATAAAACCACCTCCGCTGCCATACATCGGATACTTCTGGGAAAGAGCCCTCTAGCCATGGGGCATCAGAGTTCCTGCTTATTATGGCACCTCCGCACTCCACATGTCGTCCCTCGATCATCTTCGGCTTCACATTGAAGGTCTTGAGCCATAAGCGGAAGTGTGGGGTGACGTGAAGAAAAGCCTCGCACACGATAATGAACAACGAGATATGGAGGATAGCGTCCGGAGCCAGATCATGAAAATCCAACCCATAGTAGAACATGAGCCCCCTCACAAAGGGGTCGAAGGTGAAGCCCAAGCCGCGGAGGAAGTCTGGGACAAAAACGACGCACTCATTGGGATCCAGTGTGGGGATGACCTGCCCTGGAGCAGGAAGCCTGTGCTGGATGTCGGCGGTCAGGTATCCGACCTCCCTAAGCTTCACAATGTCTTCCTTTTGAATCGAGGAGGCCACCCACCGGCCTTGAGGGTCAGATCCGGACATATTGGAGGATCTGGGGTGTTGGAGCTTGGGTTTCGGGTGTTAGAACTCGAGGTGCGAAAAGGCACGAGGAAGGTGGAAAAGAGGCATAGGCCTCAACCCCTTTATAAAGGGGGTGAATATCAAGAGTCCTCGGTGTGACCGTTTGAGGCTTATCTAAAAACACACGGAGTTATACCAACGGCCGTCGTGGGGTCACGCATGCCCGTATTAATGGAAAATCCCTTAATAAGAGGAACACGATCTCTGCCTCGATGGGACGTGCCAATAAAACCGCCTCATAACATGAGTCGAGGTGGGGTAAGAAACACCGGTTCGTGTTGGACCAGGCCACGATGCGAGGGCACGACGTACGAATATTGCCAGTGGATCAGATTTATGCTATGTGAAGATCATCTTGCAGATCCGGACACGGTCCACGTGTTCGATAACCACTTTGGAGTATTCGGAGAAGGAACCCGTCTTTTAATGCCGAAGACAATACTGCGCGTCGGACTCATCGTCATCGAAGCCTGGTTCAGGGGCTATTGAGGGAGTCCTGGATTAGGGGGTATCCGGACGGCCGGACTGTATACATCGTCCGGACTATTGAAGCATGAAGATACAAGACTCAAGACTTTGGCTCGTGTCCGGATGGGACTCTCCTTTGCGTGGAAGACAAGCTTGGCAATCCGGATATTGTGTTTCCTTCCTTGTAACCAACTCCATGTAAACCCTAGCCCTCTCCATTGTCTATATAAACCGGAGAGGTTGGTCCTTAGACGGCCGATCACAATTACAATCATACCATCATAGGCTAGCTTCTAGGGTTTAGCCTCTACGATCTCGTGGTAGATCTACTCTTGTACTACCCATATCTTCAATATTAATCAAGCAGGAAGTAGGGTTTTACCTCCATCGAGAGGGCCCGAACCTGGGTAAACATCTGTGTCCCTTGCTTCTTGTTACCATCAGCCTTGACGCACAGATCGGGACCCCCTACCCGAGATCAGTCGGTTTTGACACGGACAGTGACCACCTCTCTGGCATGGCATGGACGCGAGCTGGATGGCTTCTTGCTCGGTCCCCTCCCCCTCTTGTCGTCTTCACACGCGTGAGAGTGTCCAGCAGCTAGCTCTCATCGTCACCGTTCCCCTGGACCCCTCTCCCCCTCCGTCCGCTTGCTCACCGACGCTCGATGTCGCGTGCCCACGGACACACAGTGGTGTTTTTGCTCGGTTCATCGCCGTAGCCTTCCTCCCCGTGCTCCCTGGCCTTATCTTCCCCATGGGCTCCTCCCTGTGCCTCTCTGTCGCCTTCCGTCAAGCTCATGCACGAGCACACGCGTCCGCGGCGCCGTCCACGCGTCCCCGACGGCGCCAGCTCGGCCTGTTCGCTCCGTGCCTATATAAAGGCCACCCGATCGCTCCCGAGCTCACCAACCGCTCCCCCTTACTCCACTACTCCTCCCCAGCCCATTCATTCAACGCCAGAGCCTCTCATCGCCTCGGATGACCGCCATGGCCGCGGTTGCTGCCCTCTCAAATTCGGTCGGGCCAGCCCCGTTCTCTCCTCCTCTCCACCACTAGAGCTCCACCCAGTCCCCGACAAACCTCCCCAGCAACTTCTCCTCTCCTCCGGTGGCCTCTGTCCGCAAGCTCCATCATCACCCAACGCCGTCGTCCGCCACCGCGGGAGCCCTGCTCGACCCTGACCTTTTCGGTGAAAACCGATGGTCTAGGGAGATGCGGCTCATCCCACTGAGCACTCTGGTAGGTGGCATGGCGCGGGAGGTGGCCGGAGCTGCCCGCAGTCGCCGTCGGGCGCCGGCTCTGCCTCGGCCAGGCGCGGGCGCGAGCGAGGAGAGGAAGGAGATGAAGCCCCTCCCTGCGAGCTGGCCGCGGGCCCCGCGCGTCAGTCCCTTAGCCGTTGACCAGCCCCGGCCCCGCCTCTGATGATGTGGATAAGTGGAAGCGTCAACCCGCAGAGTACGTTTTCTTAGTCAGAAAGCATATTTCTAATTTTGCGCCTCTGCCTTATCCACTCATGGACCAGGCTGTGAATATTATTTTTACAGAAAAGACCCTGATCTTCTACACCTCATAACTCCGCAACCGTAACTCCGTTTGAGGTGAATCCAACGCTCACTTCTTTGTTTCGTCGAGCCCGTTCTGTTGGTCAGACTTTCACCATGTGTTAATATTCTGAAAATGACCTTTTTGCCCTTCCATGTAAACAGCCCCTCTGAGAGAGAACTGTTTCCGGCAAATCTTTTCGCGGCTTCACCGCACTTCTCCATGGTGTCTTCTTCATCCCCAGGCAAGCCACAATACCCACTTGCATGATAGTCATGCAGTAGCCATGGTTTTCAACTCGAATATTTAATAAATGTTTGCTTGTTTAAAACATGGTTATCGTTGTTCCGGTGCTGCTTAGAGTTTCATGTTCACTCTCGTGTTATGTTGTCTTGCACCTGGTTATATTGTACTAGTTGCTAGTATTCCTTTCATATGCTTATGTTTCTAGTAGTACATGTTGATGTTAGGGATAGTTTTCGGTGCATGACTATTGTCTGTTCCGAGTGTCGTCGTATGATGTTCCATTGCATTCAGTTGGTTAAGTGATTGCATGGTAGCATTGTTGATATGTTCTTGCATGATATTTATTGTTGATGCTAGTGGTCATGCTAGGTTTCTATGAGTAGTCTTGTACTTGTGATATTCATGCACGTCATTATGCCATGCTCAGTTGGATATGATTCATTGTTGATATGGTTGATAGTTATGTTGTACCCTCATGCTTATGTTGATATCATGCTCATGCATTGTAATTGCATCATGTTATTTTATCATGACTCGGCATATTTGCATTCAAGTTTAACCAGATTAAAATGAACTTGAACAACTGTTGGCTGAGTCATGGTGCCACCATATCGAGCTGACCAGTGAACCACGCTTGCCTTTATGGGAAGGACCTAACTGGGTCTATTGTCATGCCTCTCGCTGGTGCCTCTAACGAGGGAAGGTTATGGGCGCGCGCTACCCTGATCAGGTAGGCGGACATAAGCCTTGTGTGCCTGTAGTTGGATGATAAGCGCTTTTGTCCCTGTTTGGGACCGTTTTCCCATGATGTGGCCATTTTGCCACGACGGTGGCTGTTGGTGTCTGGGGTAGACACGGGGCCACCCATGACTTAGCCCAGTGGGGAGTGAGTCAGAGTGGCCGGGAGAGTGTCATGGCAGTAGGAAGATTTTGTCGGAACGCCGTTGGTCCACCCGAATGGGAGTGCGAGGCCATGGGTTCTGTGGTATGGGTATAGTGTGCTAACCTCTGCAGAGTGTATACTAAATCTATCGATAGCCGTGCCCGCGGATAAGGGCCCAGTTCATAGTCGGTCACACTATGGGTCAATAGTAATAATAATAATAACTTGCTTAATAACAACCCCGGTTCGATGATGAGATAAGTTGGTTATGTGATTCGTGAATGATCACTGTTTGGTTACGAGGTAACCCGTTGAGCCCAGAGTGGTTCCGTTTGTGATCCATGAATGATCACCGTTTGGTTACGAGGTAACCCGTTGAGCCTAGAGTGGTTCCATTTGTGATCCGTGAAGGATCGCCGTTTGGTTACGAGGTAACCCATTGAACCAAGTGTGGTTCTGTTTGTGATCCATGAGTGATCACCGTGGTATCGAGGATACCGAGTTGTTGGATATTCGTGATGTTGTGCGAGAATCATGGGTAAAGATCAATCTCCTTGTGGTCATTTAATGATTATTACGGTATTGTTTATACCAAGCTTGATGTGATCCTGAGATGATTGTGTGATGTCCGAGGTTGGTAAGTGATGCATGTGACTGTTACGAGGTAACCCAAGCAAAATAAGTGGTGCATATAGTGTCATCATGTTGCATGCTAGTATCATCAAATTCATATGTTCATGCTATGCTCATATTGTGCTAGTTGTATCATGTTCATGTTGTTCATGCTATGTTGTTCTGATGACCCTTAACCTGTAATTGCCATGCTGTTGTTTGCCTTGAATGCTTCTGGTTAATGTGAGCTTGCAAGTACATTCAATGTACTGACCTGGCATGTCATGCCATCCTGCAGGTCAAGCCGGATTTGATTGCTTGTTTGCCGTGGATTCTTTGTTTGCGAGCTAGGATAAGCGTTCCAGCCAGAGTCCCTGCGGAGTGGAGTTCACCACCGTCGTCGTTGTTCCGCTGCTAGATTTATTCTGCTACTTCGAGTTGTTCTACTGCTTGCATAGAGTAACAGTGGCAGGCGTAGTGTCGCCGCGCCGATGTAACTCCTTGTACCCAAATAGATTGTAATAAAGAACTGATTTGTTCTGTGCTAAGCAGTGCCGTATTCCAGAAGACTTCATCTCGATCTCTAGGCTGGAATACGGGGCGTTCCGGTTTTCTCTAAGCCAGGGTGCCACATTCAGTTAGCGGCAGTAGCGAAGGAATCACTCGGGTTCAATAACGTAGCTAGTGCAATCGCTCGGGTTCAGTTAGAGCCCAACACCTCGCACACACGCGCGTACGTGTATGAAAGAAACGCGCATCGCTCGGCCCTCGACCACCCACCGTAACCAGGAACTCCCCGAAATTTTCCTCGCCCTCGCTTCTACCATGGTTTTTCCATCATGGACGGCCCAAAGAATGTCATGCAGCTGCGTCTCCGGCCCGCCCAGGACGAAAAGCCCATTTTCTGTTATGATTTTTTTTTCATAGTCCTTTGACCCCACCACATCTATGATGATACCGGGTTTTGTCACAATTATCGTCGTAGAAGTGTCATAAGTATGACAGGAAATTTTTTTGTTCGGCCCAAAATGTCACGGATGTGTATTTTTTTGTAGTGAAGGGAAGAGAAGATTCACATATAAATACACTATCATGGAAACCTTTTGTCATTGTGAGCACCCATCAAAATATTATATGCCAAAATTGTTGACGTTGGACAAGGAAGACAACTTAATGATTTATGTTTGTTCATATTCACATTGAAGTCATATTGTCATAGATCCTTCAACATGTGGTGCTTGCCCTTATCTTTGCTAGCCAAAAATTCCGCACTAAGTAGAGATACTACTTGTGCATCCAAAACCCTTAAACCCTATATTGTTTGAGAGTCCACCATACCTACCTATGGATTGAGTAAGATCCTTCAAGTAAGTTGTCATCGGTGCAAAAAGGGCAATGAAAGTTGCTTATAAAAATGTGAGATCATTTAGTGTAAGGGAAAATTGAGCATTGTATGAACTTGTGATGGTGAAGAATAAAAGCGACAGACTGCATAATAAAGATTGCCATCACAAGGGGCAATAAAACGTGACGTTATCTTGCACTAAGGGATTGAGCATACAAACAAAAAGCGCATGGCAACCTCTGCTTCCCTCTGCGAAGGGCCTATCTTTTACTTTCATGTATTTACTTTTATGAAAGAGTCAAAGTTTTTCTCTCTATTCCTTTTATTTTTCTCCTTTGGCAAGCATCATGTGGTGAGGAAATATCGAGGCACATATGTCCAGTTGAATATGGGTGGCATAAGTTATTATTGTTGACATCACCCTCGAGGTGAGTGTGTTGGGAGGCGAAACTATAAGCCCCTATCTTTCTTTGTGTCCGGTTGAAACATTTTGCTCATGTGTATGCGGTGAGTGTTAGCAATCATAGAATACTAAATGATGATTGAGTATGTGGACTTGCCTAAAGGCTCCGATACATGACCCTTCCTGAAAAGATGATGAATTGTAGTTGCAACGTTGACTGAAAACATAGTTTGTTGATTTCCAATAGACTTTATGCTTTATACTTTGCTGTTGTGATGAATTGTCACATGTTCATGAGAAGTCTATGATAAAAGTTCTATAAATTTTTATATTGAAGTTTGTTGCTGTTATAGTAAGTCACATGATGCTGCTATGTCCATATTTTTGTTTTTATCGACACCTCTCTCATTAAGCATGTGGACATGTTTTTCGATTTTGGTTTTCGCTTGAGGACAAGCGAGGTCTAAGCTTGGGGGAGTTGATACGTCCATTTTGCATCATGTTTTACTATTGTTATTTATGTTGTTTTATTGTATAATAATGCTTTTTGGAGTAATTGTAATGCCTTTTCTCTCATATGCAAGGTATGCACCAAGGGGGAGATTTTTGGTAGCTGGAAATCTGGACCTGGAAAAGCTACGTCAAGCTACCTATTCTGCACAACTCCAATTGAGCTGAAACTCTCCAAGGAATTTCTATGGAATATTTAATAAATATTGGTGCAAATAAGTACCAGAGGAGGGCCACCAGGTGGGCACAACCCACCTGGGCGCGCCAGGAGGCCCAAGCGCGCCCTGGTGGGTGCTGCCCTCCTCGGCCCACCTTCGGTGCCCATCTTCTGGTATATAAGTCATTTTGACCTAGAAAAAATAAGGGGAGGACATACAGGACGAAGCGCCACCGCCGCCTCGAGGCGGAACTTGGGCAGGAGCACTTTTGCCCTCCGGTGGAGCGATTCCGCCGGGGAAACTTCCCTCTCGGAGGGGGAAATCATCGTCATCATCATCACCAACAACTCTCCCATCTTGGGGAGGGCTATATTCATCAACATCTTCACAGCACCAACTCCTCTCAAACCCTAGTTCATCTCTTGTGTTCAATCTTTGTATCAAAACTATAGATTGGTGCTCGTGGGTGACTAGTAGTGTTGATTACATCTTGTTGTTGATTACTATATGGTTTATTTGGTGGAAGATTATATGTTCAGATCCATTATGCTATTTAATACCCCTCTAATCTTGAGCATGTTTATCATTTGTGAGTAGTTACTTTTGTTCTTGAGGTCACGAGAGAAATCATGTTGCAAGTAATCATGTGAACTTGATATGTGTTCGATATTTTGATGGTATGTATGCTGCCATTCTCTTAGTGGTGTCATGTGAACGTCGACTACGTGACACTTCACCATATTTGGGCATAAGGGAATGCATTGTGGAGTAGTTATTAGATGGTGGGTTGCGAGAGTGACAGAAGCTTAAACCCCAGTTTACGTTATTCCGTAAGGGACCGATTGGATCCAAAAATTTAATGCTATGGTTAGAATTTATTCTTAATACTTTTCTCGTAGTTGCGGATGCTTACGAGAGGGTTAATCATAAGTAGGAGGTTTGTTCAAGTAAGAACATGATGTAGGGCGGAACCCTAGGGGCCGATCTTTCACGTTCGGAGTGGATCCTACGGGGAAACACGAAGAACGCGCGGAAGAACACAAGGGAAATCACGGGGGGAAATGAGAGAAACACTCCACCGACAAGTGATTGATCACACAAGGGCTAGATCACCAAAAGCACAAAGTATCATGAGATCCAAAGTCGACAAAGGAAGATACAAGAGTAATCGTTATTCTCTATGAGGAGGTCTTGATTGTCTTCTCCGGATGGAGGCCTTGAATCCGAATGGATCTTCTCCGAAGAGGCACGGTCCCTCCCGTGGAGTAGATCCGGTACGGATGAGCAATGCTCTATCTCACATGAGCTATCACAATGCTAACCCTATCTAGGAGGTGGGAGTGGTCTATATATAGTCTTAGTGCAAAAGAGGGGCGAAGTGAAGGGGTACATGGGACTCAGCCCGCAGCTGGATGCAACCAGGGTCCGGACGTCCGTGGGGCGCTGGTCGTCCGGAGGCTCGCGGGGTCCCGGATGTCCGAGGTTCTTCGGATGACCGTAGATTCAGTTCTGTTGACAGGCGCACGGTCGTCCGGAAGCCTTCAGATTGCCGTAATTTCAGTTCTGTGGTCGTTGGCACGGACGTCTGTAGGGGCTCGGTCGTCCAGGGCCTGGGAGTGTCCGATCGTCCGGGCTCGGCCGGTCATCCGTAACCTGGAGCTCTGGCCTGCCTTCCTTCTCTCGGCTGTAGCACCTTCCAAGGGTCGGACGTCCGTGCCTGGCCGGTCATCCGGGTCCTGTAGCTTCCAAAGCAGTCCTTCCTCTTGATCTTCACGCTTGGTGTCCTCGCCATCTTGGCCATTGGATGTAGCCGTCCTGTGGCTCTCCTCCAAGTACCTAATCATGCACAGAGTCTCCTTATGAGGTAGTAGCCAAGTCTCGTGAGTAGTAGAGAGAGGGAGTTCGGAGAGGAGCGAGTTCACCTTATCTTCGATAGCCTTTGCTCGAGCTCTTGTCATGGGTCCAAGTGGAGTTGAGGGAGATGTAGGTACGTCCATGGGGATGAGCGAGGGATGCTCCGCATCATCTCCCCCCCCCTTGGGAAAGATCCGACCTCGGATCAAAAGTTTCATCACCATGGTATGGCGCGAGGTCCTTGACGTTGAAGATGTCGCCCACATTGTACTTGTCTCATGGGAGGTCGATCTTGTAGGCGTTGTTGGTGTAGCGTGCTAGCACCTTGAAGGGTCCATCGGCGCGAGGTAGAAGTTTGGACTTGCGTTCGTTGGGGAAGCGACCCTTGCGAAGGTGTAGCCACACGAGATCGCCTATGTTGAAGATCATGGGTTGCTTGTTGACATTGAGCTTGGACGCTAGGCGTTGTACTTGGCGCTCAATGGTGTTCCTTATATCCTCATGTATCTTCTTGATGTAGCTTGCCCATGCACTCACATCCATGTTGGTGTGCTCTTGTAGAGGAAGAGGTAGAATGTCCAATGGGGACAACGGGTTGAAGCCGTAGACGACCTCGAAGGGGGACTTGCTGGTAGTTGAATGTCTTGCACGGTTGTAGGCGTACTCGGCGATGGGTAGACATGCCTCCCACTCCTTGATGTTCTTCTTGATCAACACGCGAAGTAGAGTGGAGAATGTCCGGTTCGTCACCTCCGTTTGGACATCGGTTTGAGGATGGTATGCGGATGAGAACAAGAGCTTGATTCCGAGCTTGGCGCATAGCATCTTCCAAAAGTAACTCAAGAACTTGATGTCACGGTCGGAGACGATTGTCTTTGGTACTCCATGGAGGCGCAAGATTTCCCTACAAAAGAGATTTGCAACGTGTGAAGCATCGTCTATCTTGTTGCAAGGAATGAAATGTGCCATCTTAGAAAATCGGTCCACAACAACAAACACGGAATCCTTTCCATTTTGAGTTCTAGGCAAACCAAGTACAAAATCCATGCTAATGTCTTCCCAAGGTTGATAAGGAATAGGAAGAGGCATGTAAAGACCATGGGATTGAGCTTTAGACTTAGCTTTGCGACATGTAGAGCATCGGTTGGTGAAGCGTGAGACGTCACGGAACATCTTGGGCCAAAACTAGTTCTTGGAGAGCGTGGCGAATGTCTTGTCGCGTCCAAAATGTCCCATGAGTCCGCCTCCATGAGCCTCTTGCAAAAGGAGCAAACAAAGAAAAGACTCGGGAATGCATAGTTTTTTAGCTCTCATAAGATAACCATCCTTGATGTAATATCGTTCCCAAGATCTATGTGTCGAACATTTAGCATAAGGGGTAGCAAAAGATGGATCATTAGCATACAAGTCTTTTATGTGCTCAAAACCAACAACATTCAACTCAAGTTTAGTGACAAGCGTGCATATGCGTGAAAGTGCATCCGCAGCTACATTTTCCTTACCCTTAATGTACTTGATCACATAGGGGAAAGATTCGATAAATTCACTCCATTTGGCATGACGCTTGTTCAACTTAGTTTGACCTTTTAAGTACTTAAGCGTCTCATGATCGGTATGGATGACAAACTCATGAGGTCTAAGATAATGTTCCCAAACATGTAGCACACGCACTAAAGCATACAATTCTTTATCATAGATGGGATAGTTAAGTTGAGCATCGGAGAGTTTTTCACTAAAATATGCAATGGCTCGTTTTTCTTGCATCAAAACTCCGCCAATTCCGGTACCACTTGCATCACAATGAACCTCAAAAGTTTTGTCAAAGTTGGGTAAAGCAAGAATCGGAGCATGAGTAAGCAAAGACTTGAGCTCATCAAAAGTGGTGGATTGCAAAGATCCCCAAACAAAAGGAGCATTCTTCTTACTCAAGGCATGCAAAGGAGCTGCAATTGTGCTAAAGTCTTTCACAAAGCAACGATAAAAACACGCAAGACCAAGAAAACTACGCACTTGTTGCAAATTGGTGGGTTGGGGCCAAGTTTTAATTGCTTCAATTTTAGATTCATCAACATGGACACCCTTGGAAGAGACAACAAAACCCAAGAAAACTAGCTTGTCAACACCAAACGTGCACTTTTCATGTTGGCATAAAGACATTCCTTGCGAAGCGTTTGCAAAACAGCCCTAACATGATTAAGATGCTCTTTCATGGATTTGCTAAACACAAGAATATCATCAAAGTAAACCACAACAAAGACTCCAATATAAGGTCGAAGCACAAAATGCATAAGACGCATGAAAGTACCGGGAGCCTCCGACAAACCCATAGGCATAACCAACCACTCATACAAGCCAAATTTGGTTTTGAAAGTAGTTTTCCATTCATCACCCTCTTGTATGCGGATTTGATAATAGCCACTTTTAAGATCAATTTTTGAGAAAAAGGCGGCACCGCTAAGTTCATCAAGCATATCATCTAGGCGAGGAATGGGATGCCTATAACAAACGGTAATAGCATTTATAGGTCTACAATCGGAACACATGCGGAAACTTCCATCTTGCTTAGGCACAAGTATAACGGGAATGACACAAGGACTTAAGCTTTCACGTACATGATCGTTGTCGATTAGTTGTTGTACTTGCCGTTGGATCTCCTTAGTTTCTTCGGGGTTGACACGGTATGGAGCTTTGTTTGGGAGAGGCACTTCGGGGATGAGGTCGATGTGATGCTCAATGCCTCGTAGAGGAGGTAGACCCGGAGGTAGCTCATCGGGGAAAACATCTTGGAATTCCTGCAAAAGAGATTGAAACACTAAAGGTAGCTCGTGAGAGGTGTTAGTTTTTGGTTCCCCATCCTTGCACACAAGGACAAAGTGCAGAACACTCAATGGGTTCTCACACACTTCTCTCATCTCACTTTTTGTGGCAAATAGGACTAGGTTTTTCTCTCTAGGCGAAGAGGCGCTCAAATTTGGCTTGTGGCTCTCACTCACTTTTTGGTGGATCACTTTCTCACTCTTCTCTCCATGATGGGTGGCTTGCTTGTCGGCTATCACTTGACTAGGAGACATAGGTCGTAACACATACTCCTTCCCTTTCATCTTGAAGCTATAGTGATTGGTACGCCCGTTGTGGATGACACCACAGTCAAATTGCCATGGTCGACCAAGAAGGAGATGGCAAATGGACATTGGGACAACATCACACTCCAAATTGTCTTCATATGCACCAATTTTGAAAGAGACTTGGACCATATGCTCAACTCGTATAGTGCCGGAGTCACTTAGCTATTGGACTTTGTATGGGTGCGGGTGCTTCATCTTGACCAATTGAAGCTTGGAGCATAGTTCTTCACTTGCCAAGTTGTGGCAACTACCTCCATCGATGATTACCTTGACGGACCTTCCATTGATGTCGACCTTGGTGTGGAAGATGTGGCATCTTTGGTCTTCTTCTTGTTGATGTTGATGAGTCAAGACCTTGGATACAACAAGAGCGGGGCTCGAATCCTCATCACAAAAGACTTGATCATCTTCATCCTCGTTCACGCGCCGGTGCATGGCCACTTGCTCAAGGGCTTACATCTCCTCATCACTCATGGAGTCATAGGTGCCATTGTCGTTGAGGATCATGGTGCGCTTGTTTGTGCATTCATAGGACTTGTGGACTCGGCCGCCGCAAGTGAAACACTTGAAGGAGCTTGTCTTGATGGTCTCATCGGTCAGAGTAGATGATGAAGCACGTGGCTTGAAGTTGCTTGTAGTAGGAGGAGGACGAATTGAACTTGTCGAAATTTTCTTGTAACTTGACTTGTCGTCGTTGCTTGGAGAAGGCTTGGTTGATGTAGAGGTTGGAGGAGTTGTTGAAGCTTGGTTGTTGGAGAAGCCGTAGGTCTTGCACGAGTACTTGGCGTACTTGAAGTCATCTTGCACTTGACGTTCCGCCTTTGTAGCTTGATGCACGAGCTCAATGAGGTTGGAGTAGGGTTGGAAGTCGGTGATCTTCTTGATGGGATGATTGAGTCCATTCAAGAAACGTGCCATTGTTTGCTCATCATCTTCCGTGACATTGGCTCGAATCATGGCTATCTCCATTTCCTTGTAGTATTCTTCAACACTCTTTGTTCCTTGCTTGAGGAGTTGGAGTTTCTTGAAGAGGTCGCGGTTGTAGTATGTGGGCACAAAACGTGCTCGCATGACATCCTTCATTTGAGCCCAAGTGGTGATTGGTGGTTCACCTCTTGCTTGTCGGTGCTCAAGGACTTGTTCCCATCATATGAGCACATAGTCTTGGAACTCAAGTGATGCCATAGCGATCTTCTTCTCTTCCTCATAGTTGTGCAACCGAAAGATTTTGTCGACCTTCAATGCCCATGATAGGTACTCTTCGGGATCATTGCTTCCATTGAACTTGGGCATTGTGAATTTGAGCTTGCCATAGCGTTGCTCTTCATTGTGTTGTTGGCGATGGTGATGATGATGCCCTTGGCGTGGAGGGTAATCAGCCTCATGTTGCTCTTGGCGTGGAGGAAGTCCATGTTCAACTTGCTCTTGTTGAACTTGAGGTTGAGGTGGAACTTGACGAGCTTGTGAAGGAGCGTGAGGAACTTGACGTTGCACTCGCGGTTGGTAGTTCCTCTCTTGGATTTCTTCTCGAAGGGCTTCCTCTTGATTGCGCCGTTTGCGATTTCGGTTTGCGATGGCTCGACTTGATTCTTGAAGGGCACGTTGCGCCTCAAGAGCTTGCGCTTCACATTGTTGTTGTTGTTGAAGATGTTGAGCCTCGGCGTCTTGTTCCTCTTGGTGTAGACGCGCTCATTCTTCTTCTTGGCGCCGTTGTCGTTGTTGTTCTTGAGCTTGAGCAAAAGCGACTTGGTTTGAGTGAGGACGAGGGACTTGCTCATCGACTTGCTCTTGTGAATGCTTGTCGTGTAGCGGGTTGCGAGACGCATGATGGTCTTGACGCGCGGCTCGTCGAAGAGTGTTCAATGACGGTGTACTTGAGATGGAGAAGGAGTCATTGGAGTGTCGACTTGAGTGGCTCTGTCTTGAGTATGAAGAAGTTGAAGGAGGACGGTTCACCAACAAGGCGCGGATCTCGTCCATCCTTGCATCATTCTCTTGCTTGTGCGCGTCGAGCTTGTTGTCGAAGTAGTCCTTGGTACGTTGCTCGGAGAGTCACAAGTCGGTGGCGAGGTTGTCAATGCGTTCGTTCATAGTTTGTTGCTCTTGATGCAACGCTCGTTGTGCACCAAAGAGGTGGATCTTGGTGACGTATGATGACATGTCGTTGTCTTGCTCGATGAAGAGTGGGTTGTTAGAAGTACTCGGCCTATCCATCATTCCAAGCAAAATGTGAGTGGTAGAAAGAGAAGAACTTATACCAATGTACCTTGACTGATGTTGACGATAAATCAAGTTCACTCAAATGCGGACAATGAAATAGCACTATTGGTACCAATTCTTGTCGGTTCTCACACCTACACAAGTAAAAGCTTATGGTGGAGCTTGGTTAGGATGGTGGCACAAAATTTGATGCAATTGTAAGTGAGCTTCAATAATGTTGGAAAAGATGTACAAATTTGGAAATGCAACAAGTAGACCAAGCAAATAGGGGTATACGGAAACACACACGCAAATAGATAAATGGGATTGTGCAAACCAAAAGTGAGCCAAAATGCGGAATCCACGAAAATGCTCTTGTTGCACAATACACGAGAGACGCTAGCACGATTGCACAATAGGCGGATACGGAACTTGTGCACAACCTACTAGGCAAAAATGCAACGACCTCTATCCCAAGTATGTTATATGTATAGTATTTCGGTGCTATGATCCAAGATGATCGAGTATGACAATCTTAATGTAGTAAGGTGTTATGGTTCTTTCTCATAAGCTCTTTGCTTATCTTTCCTCTTTGCTTAAAAGCTTGGGTGGCTCTTTCACTTTTGAGCTCCTTTCTCATGCAAAACTTCACGAACCAAAATAACAATTGTGTATGCGATGACAACTTTGTGACACACAAGTTGATGCCAAGATATGCACCACTATGGTATGGTATGTATGCTATGGAGTATGATCACTAATGTGCACAAGTCACGTTGCCGGCAATACTCAATGGCTAGTCTCGATGGGTAAGCTACGCAAAAGTAAGGCAATGTGGGTATCAATGCAATTGCAAGGTATGACAAAGATGTCGTCGAGGTTACCATCCTTGGCGATGATGAGACCCTTGCGAAGATGAGCCGCGGTGATGATGATATCGAACCATACCTATATAGCCGAAATACAATAGGACACAGGAGCCACAACTCAAAATCTCAAAGACCAAAACGTGTCAAAATCATCATAGGAGGTATTGGGGATGATGGTGGTATATGTGGGTTTGGAAGATGTGGTGGAAGGTGGGGATGTGGTGGTGGCCGAACAGAACAAAATTCAGTTTCGTCAGAGTTGCCCGGACGTCCGGGTGGTCAGGGTCGTCCGGAGGTCGTCGGACATCCGGCTGGGTTCGGTCGTCCGTGTCCTGGGCGAAAATCGAGCACGGGATGAACTGCACGATTTCGGGATGGAGGGAGATGGTGAGGTCGAAATCAAGCGGATTAGTGGATGGAAAAGGGTGGGGAGGGTGGGGAAAGCTAGATCCACACGTGGAAACACAAATTCATGGACTAAATCCAACAAAATTTCAACTCACCAACAAATCAAAAAAAATTGGGGCTATTTTTGGTGTGGAATTTTCGGATTTAGGAAGAAACAACAAAATCAAGCTAGAAAACACGGGGTAGGGGCTCCAAAAACGTGATCAATGTGGCTCATGATACCAAGATGATGTAGGGCGGAACCCTAGGGGCCGATCTTTCATGTTTGGAGTGGATCCTACGGGGAAACACGAAGAACGCGCGGAAGAACACAAGGGAAATCACGGGGGAAAATGAGAGAAACACTCAACCGACAAGTGATTGATCACACAAGGGCTAGATCACCGAAAGCACAAAGTATCATGAGATCCAAAGTCAACAAAGGAAGATACAAGAGTAACTGTTCTTCTCCGTGAGGAGGTCTTGATTGTCTTCTCTGAATGGAGGCCTTGAATCCGAATGGATCTTCTCCGAAGAGGCACGGTCCCTCCCGTGGAGTAGATCCGGTACGAATGAGCAATGCTCTATCTCACATGAGCTATCACAATGCTAAACCTATCTAGGAGGTGGGAGTGGTCTATATATAGTCTTAGTGCAAAAGAGGGGCGAAGTGAAGGGGTACATGGGACTCAGCCCGCAGTAGGACGCAGCCAGGGTCCGTGGGGCGCCGGTCGTCCGGAGGCTCGCGGGGTCCTGGACGTCCGGGGTTCTTCGGATGACCGTAGATTCAGTTCTGTTGACAGGCGCACGATCATCCGGAAGCCTTCAGATTGCCGTGATTTCAGTTATGTGGTCGCTGGCACGGACGTTCGTAGGGGCTCGGTCGTCCGGGGCCTGGGAGTGTCCGGTCGTCCGGGCTCGGCCGGTCGTCCGTAACCTGGAGCTCTGGCCTGCCTTCCTTCTCTCGACTGTAGCACCTTCCAGGGGTCGGACATTCGTGCCTGGCCGGTCGTCCGGGTCCTGTAGCTTCCAAAGCAGTCCTTCCTCTTGATCTTCACGCTTGGTGTCCTCGCCACCTTGGCCATTGGATGTAGCCGTCCCGTGGCTCTCCTCCAAGTACCTGATCACGGACAGAGTCTCCGTATGAGGTAGTAGCCAAGTCCCGTGAGTAGTAGAGAGAGGGAGTTCGGAGAGGAGCGAGTTCACCTTATCTTCGATAGCCTTTGCTCTAGCTCTTGTCATGGGTCCAAGTGGAGTTGAGGGAGATGTAGGTACGTCCATGGGGATGAGCGAGGGATGCTCCGCATCAGAATGACACCTAAGCACCGGTCCCCCCACATATCAAATTATCACAGTACCGAACATTAATTAAGACAACATGATGAAAGTGACTAGATGAATTCCCGTGTACCCTCAAGAACACTTTGCTAATCATAAGAAACCGTTTTGGCCTGTCCTTTGCCTTAAAAGGATTGGGCTACCTTGCTCACTTTTGTTACTACTATTGTTACTTGCTCGTTACAAATTATCTTGCTACTAAACTACTCCGCTACTCACAATTTTAGCACTTGCAGACATTACCTTGCTGAAAACCACTTGTCATTTCCTCCTGCTCCTCATTGGGTTCGACACTCTTGCTTATCGAAAAGAGCTACAATTGACCCCATATACTTGTGGTTCATCAAGCTCGAAGTCAAGATCCTACCATGACAGAAGATCTTCTAGTCGTGATCGTAATTGCTACAATTATGGAAGACCCAGACACTATTCCAATGAGTGTACGGCTCCCTACAAAGGAAAAGAAGACTCACCTAAAAGGAGAAGTAGAAGAGAAGAATCACCTCCAAGAGAGAGAAGGAGTACAGATGATCGTTATGAATGAAGAACCTCTCGCGGAAGCAAGGATTTAGAAAGGAAGGATAAGTCATCAAGGAGCTACATAAAATGAAGACATCAAGCTCATGTTGGTGAATGGGTATACGGTTTCGACTCTAACCACCATTCTGAGAGAAATTATCACTCCGACTCCGAATATACTCAAGATGAAGGTGTTGTCGGTCTTCCACTTGTGTCAACCAACTCCTATGACATATTTGACTCACCAAATGAAGGAATTGGAAGATGCTTCATGGCTAAAGGCCCCAAGGTATCACACCTCGAGTATATTGATTTCAATAGTGATGAAGATGATTTTCTAGGTGATGATGAGTTACTTGTTGACAATGCTAGTGATGAAAACTATGATGAAATTGCTATTAATCATGCCAATCAAGATGAAACGAATGACAATGGTAAGAAGGAGATTGAGCATCTAACTAAAGAACTAAACACTCTTAAGTTAGCTCATGAAACTACTTTAGAAGATCATCGAGAACTTTTAAAAACTCATGAGAAGCTACACTTCGAGAAGCTCAACCTAGAGCAAGAGCATGGGTTATTAAAGGCTATCAATGATGATCTTCGGAAGAAAAGTTCTTCTTACATTGCCAAGCGTTTACTCTTGTCTACTTACATGCCACAAGTAAAATCTAGCAACAAGAGTAAGAAAGATTCTTCTTCTAGTAGTAACAATAATCATGCTAAATCCAATATTGTTGCTTCCAGTAGTTCTCTTGATTCCACTAATGATTCTATTAGCCAAGTTACACTTGAGCAAGAAAATAGCTTATTGAAGGGAATTATGGAGAAAGGTGTTTACAAGAGCCTTGCCGGAAGTAAGCAATTTGAGGAAATTGTACGCAAGCAAGGAAGGCACCGGAAGAATCAAGGGGTTGGTTTTCAACGAAAGTTCAATGCCAATGGAGTTGAGTGGGAAGAAGATCAATACCACAAGACGAAGCTTGTTCCTCAACAAGAGAAGTATGATCCTACTTCCTTCAAGGGGACACAAGCTCAAGATGATCTTCCACCACAAGACCACAAGCTAAAAGGCAAGGACAAGCTTCAAGAGGAGATTGATGCATTTGAAGAAGCTCCAAAGGCCTTGGTCAAGTGGGTTCCCAAGACTACTTCAAGTTATACTTCATCAAGTACATCTACAACCCCAAGGATTCCCATCAAGATGATGTGGATCCCGAAGAAGAAGAACTAGAGTGTTCTTGAGGGTGACTCCACCAACATACTTCAGTCATATTCATATTGGCAAGGACAAGTGCAATTAACTTCCACATCTTGCACTAGTTCAAGGAGTCACAAACCCTCTTGTTAGTAAGTCAAGGGACAAGGTAACCTAATGCTTTCATGGACATCATCATGTGTGTACTTCACTCTATGTTTATGGATATCCTTGTTTGTTCCTTGTGGGACTAACCCATGTAGGTATTGAAAGTGCAACTCACTCTAATGGATTGCTCCAAATGATCTACATCAACATTGAGAATCCACATCTTCAACATCTACATGAAGTCATCATTGACAAAACCCAAAGGTTAGTTCATCCCTCTAAAAGGGGATATCACATCTAGGGGGGCTTTACTCTAACAATTAAGCTAAAGCAACTCTAATGGTGTGAACACAACAATGCTTTATGTAAAAGTGGTAACCCCACTTGTGCTTAAACGATGAGTATGACCTATGATCAAATGTTCTCATTTGACTCCTAAGTCAATATACTCATATATAGATGACCTAGTCATCGCCAATTGCTTGATAGATGCTAGAGTGTTTGTGCGTGCTTTGCTGCATATTTCATTTGCTATCTTATTGTGTGAGCATGTTGGTTGCATAATTTTCTTCATTCGAGGACATCCATTTGCTTCTTTGATTGTTTGGCTTTTTCTTTTGCCAAATGGATGGACAAGAATGCCTAAGTACTCCCTCTAGGCATCTATGCTTTTCTCGTCTCAAACTCTATTCATGCTACATCACAAAGTTTGATCAAGTCAGATTCGAACCCTCTGGGTGAGGAGCACTCGGAGCCACCGATTTTTCATAGACTTAAACTTCCAAAACCTCTTAATGCATTTTGGTCTGACAGATTCATCCATCTCTGTCATACCGAGTTCGTTGAGTTGATCTAGGTTTCAATCTCGGTTCAACCGATTTGAACTTTTTGGTCTCACCGAGTTGCAGTAACCGCTTGCGATTCTGCATCTCGGTGTCACCAAGTTGTTCAACTCAGTCATGCCGACAGCGTCTGGATATATATACCCACAGGTCAAATATTGGAAATTTCTCCAAAACCCTTCGCCCACACCTGTCTAGCTCTACCGACTCGAGGTCTCCGGATCGTCTCCTCCATCGCCAGCGACCTCCTGCCACTAGTCTCCACCGCCATCAACGGAATCTTCGCCGCCGTTGTCGCCGTAGCGAGTTCACAACCAAGTTAGGGTATGAACTCAACCCCTTTGTGCAATCTTTTCTTGTGATTCTTGCACTAAGGTCAATGCCATGATTCTTACCATGTTTGAGGTACTTCTATCCAATTAAAAACTCCTTTAGATTATTTTTTACTCGAAAACTTAGGGTTAGGTTTCCGCCAAACTCATCTCAGACCGACCGAGTTGGAGAATTCGGTCTAACTGATTTGGCCCAGGCCATTGCACTTGTGATTTTTGGTCTGACCGAAACTTACAAATCGGTGTGACCAAGTTCATTTCTTAGTGAAACCCTAGCAATCTCGGAGTCACCGAACTGTGTCTCGGTCTGATCGATTTCACTAGTTTAGACTCTAAAGTTGCTTCGGTGTCACCAAGTTTAACAAATCAGTAGCTCCAGAATGACTTCTGTAGAAAACTAAAACTAAGTTTTTGACTCATTTGTTTTGCAAAATCTCTGCACTTTGTGATGCTCGTCCACTCTATCTCAACTATATCTATTCACAGGGTTAGCTTTCAGCTTTTAGCCATGTCAGACAACAGTGACAGTCAGAACAGGTCTGAAGAACGGGTTCACATGAGTGAGGGCACTAGTACCTTTGATAGAAGCTATGATGATGGGAGCAGAAGTACTCCTAGCAACCCGTCTAAGGCTGCAACCAGGCAGAGGAAGAAGAAAACCTCAGATTCAGAAGATGAAGATTTTGTGGCTGATGAGGAGGTCACTTCAAAGAAAAAGGTTGCCAAGAAGGAGTTTGGCACATCAGCTTCAACCAAGCCTGGTTTGAAGAAGAAAGCACCGGCCAGAAGGATCCCCATGTCCAAAGCCAGAGCCTCAACACAGCAAACCATTGAGCTCACTCTTGAGCCAAAGGAGGCTGGTGAGGGAAAGAAGAGGAAGTAAAGAGTCAAGAAGGCCATGGCCAGAGTGATTGATAGACCATCTATGGTCAGGGATTCAGATGAGGAGGAGGAAGAGCAAGATGCACCTCCTGTCAAGACTCAGAACTTGATGGGGGATGCCATCAAGTCAGGGGTTGCTCCATCAAAGCCCAAGACTGCCCCAAGGCTGCTACTGCTGCTCAAGCTTCTAAGCCCGCAGCACCCAAGAGATCAACTAGGGACATACCAGCTGCTGAGAAGAACAAGGCCCTAGTGCCTGAAGTGGAAGAAGAAGAAGATGCCCAAGTGCTCAGAAAACTGAAGCCCAAGATCCCAGATCATGATGATACACATCATGTGGCTGAAAATATGAAGCTAAGGAAGGATGCAGGTCTCAGGCTATGGAGGCAGACAGAGCCACATGCCACCAGGAGGAGGACTGCTGTGGATTACAGGTTCCACACAAAGGAGCAACAGGATTTTTATGAGATTGTGCTCCTGGACAAGAAGCCCATAGTAAGTGATATGAGATGGGTTGACTGGACTTGCATTGACAACAATGCATATCACTTCCTAGGAGTTCATGACAAGTTCAGACTGAATAAAGTTGACAAATTTGTTGGCCATAAGCTCACCAACTGGAATGATGAGATGGTGATGCAGTTCTACTCCACAGCACATTTTTACCCAGATGATAAAATTGTTTGGATGACTAAGGGTACAAGGTACCAATCTACTGTTGCTGAGTGGGTCAAGCTTATCAATGCCCCTGAAGAGAAAGAGGATGACACAGATGTGTATGCCAAGCCAAGGAAAGGACACAACTCCATGGCACACATGTACAAGGAGATTCTTGATGCTGCCCTGGATACTCACAAGTATGGCTCAGTGTACTATCTGCTGTCTGGGCTACCCACAATCAACACTATCCTCAGGCACACATTTTTGCCCAAGTCTGGAGATGACAGGATGATTAGAGGGCATTCCATCAATTTGATGCACATGTTTGATATTCCATAGAAGTTCAAAGTGATGACATTGATTATAGAGACTGCCAAGAGGATTGCTGCTGATCAGAAGAGATCATGTGGTTATGCTCCACACATTCAGATGCTCATCAACTCCAAGATGGGTAAAGGCACATATCTCTTGGACAAGGAGCACCTTCCCCTGTTGCCTGAATTTGAAGACAATGAAGTTGTCATGGATGCCACACATCCTACATCTGTAGAGGCTCAAGAGAAGAGGGACAAAGCTAGAGCAGAGAAGGCAACACAATCTTCACAAGTTCCAGATGCTTCAACTGCTCACCTCAAGACCATGCAGGATCAGCTTAGCTATCTGCTTGAGGCCACTGACAGAACTGAGAAAGGATTGACAACCCTGACTCAAAATCAAGAGAGTCTTGAGAGGATCATCAAGACTAAATTTTATGATCTAGACTTGAAGGTCACAGAGATCCAGACTACAGTTGAGCAACTCCGGGATGAAGCTGAAGAGAGAAGAGGGAGAGCTACCACTGAAGCTTTTCAGAGAGTGCCAAGGGCACAAAGGTCTATAGCTGTGCCAACCAGTGACACATGGGCTGCTACTTCAGCACCATCAACTACAACCTCTGTTGTTCCTCCAGTTGCTACTCCACCAACTCCACAGGCCTCTTCAGATGCATTTGTTGCAGGACTCCTCTCCATGCCACCTTCACACTCCGGAGCTCCCGGAGATCGTGCTTAGAGAGACGCATAGCACTACGCATTTTCAAGATTTTTGGTAACTTGTTGCCAAAGGGGGAGAAAGTGTATAAATCATAGGCTCAGAGAGAGAGAGAGAGAGAGAGAGAGAGTATTTTGCTTCTTTTGCCTCTCTTGCTACTTTATTTGCTGCTTGTTTAATGGATATACTATTTATGCTTGTGTGTGAGATACTCCTATGATCATGTGTTTGATCATGTCATACTTTAATGTTTGTGCTTGGATAATGATATTCTATCTCTCATGTATGATCATTCATATATTGTCACGACCGGTTTTCCGGGTAATAAATTTTCAGAAAAGACCGTCGTGCTCATCAGCCCCAGGATTACTGTTAGCTGATGAGGCTCCAACTTGATACAGAAATTCCAAGCAGAAAACAAAATATGTAGTACAAGGCCATTCTGGCCTGTGAGTACAACAAATGGTTTCTAGTGGTTGATGGCGGAAGCAGGTTGTGAAACATCAGTGTCTATGGGACTCCATTTCCCACGGGAACAGCTGACCAGGTTAACTCCTATCTTCGCGAGGCTGCTATCTCCATTACTTAGGTTCCAGGGCTGTCATCGCGTCGCTCCTCTTCATGCAAGAAAATCTGGCCAAGACAATAGCCAGGGACAAGCCAGTGAGTACTTTGAATGTACTCGCAAACATTATGAACACAGGTATAATATAATAATGATGTGCTGAAAATATTTTATGCTCATGACGTCAGTCACAAAAGATAAATAAATCTCTGATGCGTGCAAGCAAGTTATTTATAAAATTGCAATAACATAGTAGTATTAAAATTTATGAAATAAATAACAAGCAAAGCCACAGTCGGGCGTCTTAGCGACACCACATAAAGGGCTTCTAAAAGAAATGCCACAGTCGGGCGTCTGAGCGACACCACATAAAGAGCTCTAAAAGAAATGCCATAGTCGGGCGTCTGAGCGACACCACATAAAGGGCTTTAAAAGAAATGCCACAGTCGGGCGTCTGAGCGACACCACATAAAGGGCTTTAAAAGAAATGCCACAGTCGGGCGTCTGAGCGACACCACATAAAGGGCTTTAAAAGAAATGCCACAGTCGGGCGTCTGAGCGACACCACATAAAGGGCTTTAAAAGAAATGCCACAGTCGGGCGTCTGAGCGACACCACACAAAGGGCTTTAAAATAAACAATCATAGTGAATATCCCGGAGGTAGAACCATCCCAGAGATACTCGATAATAACAATAATATCACGGGTAGTCAACAATAATAATAATCATAATTATCACAAGTCATAAGTAGTAGTTCCAGTTCTGGTTAACAGTTTCACCTCCGAAGACCGACACTTGACCCATCCCAGACTGTAATCCTTAACCATGGACACGGCTATTCGAATAGGTTTATTCTCTGCAGAGGGTGTACTCTTTACCCATGAGTAACCGATTTCTTTAGTCCATCAAGACTAATTCCGTCTACGGCCTTTTAGTTGAAAACACACCTAACTTGCACACACCAGCTTAACTCACACGTGTCTGGAATCACCCACGACACCTGTCAAGCAAACTCTAAGTGGGGAGGCTACAACCTCGCGTAGCATGGGATCAAATTTATATCGCGCGCTCTAAGGGGTGGCCTCCCCTCTCGGTCCCAACCGGAAACACCCATGCCCCGGACCAGGTGGCCTGCCTACCAGCTACAACCGGTATCTTCCACCATGGCCTCTCTGTACGGTGTGTGCTAGAAAGAGGTTGACAACTTACTGAACCGTACTCTACTTGCTGTAGAGACGAGTGGTAGTACGAAACAAGTATGGGGGTTACTGGCACAAGACTCGATCTACGGTCGACTCAGGAGGTTTAAGTATTCCCTGCATGATTAGCATAACGAATATATTTCAACCAACAGAGTCACCGCTCATATCACCTTACCATGCCATACCAGACATAACCGTCCCGACGGAGACCGGCGACAAACTCATGCCTACCCAAGGCAGAGGTTTTCCCGGGTTCCTGCCGGTATGCATGCAAGGCATATGAGGGTGATTATCATCACAAGTGTGTTCATTTCTAACAACACTAATATGCACTCATGCATATGATCATACCACATGAAATAACAAGTCCTTCGAAATGCGGTGGTGTTATAAATGTATCAACGATCACACCAGAAATATTATGCTGGGATTCAGAATGCTTGCCTTCAATGTGTGGAAAGGCAGGGTGCACTCCAAAACTTTTTGAAAGCTTTCTCCTTCTCCAAAAATCCTAGTTTTGGAAATATTTAAATTAACACATAGTTTGAAAACAGCACAAAAAGTTGCTTGGAAAATTTTGTAATAAATATGAAAGTAAACTAGACAATATTTGGGGAATGTAGGAAAAAGAATCAATTCATTTGGAGTTATATTTAAAAAGTTATAGGCAGTCAAAGATTTGGTCAAAATCTGTTTTTAAAAATAAAATAGAAAAAGAAAACGTTTCAGACAGAACACGCTTTCGGTGCAGGGAAAACGTACTGGGGAGTTTACGCTTCCACTTAATCCCACGTGGACAGGTGCGGGGTCGCTGACAGTGGGTCCAGGGGGCCCACTAGTCAGGTTTGACTAGTCTTCTCCCTCCTCTTCCTCTGTCCCGAGCCGAGGCGGGGCGTCCGGCGATCGTCGCCGGGAACGGCGTTTCTTCGCGAGCATCTGAGCACAGGGATGGATCCGCCACTCCTAGGCGGTCCTTCCGGTGGTCGCAGGGTCGCCGGGGGTGGAGGGAGTCGCCGGTGGCGAGCTCCGTGGCGGAGGGGGCTTCGGTGACAAAGTGATTTTGTGGCGGCGATGGCTCCCGATCAAAATCAAGTAGGGGGTTGGGTTCCTGGAAGGAAGGAGGTGTTCTTGGTGAAGAGAAATGGGAGGGAGAGGCCCTGGTGGCGCTGGAATGGACGGGACAGTGGCGGCGACAGGAGTTGCCAGAGATGAAGAAGACGACCTCCTCAGGTCGATTGGCTGCCATGGGGAAACTAGGGAGGTGGACTGAGGTTGCATGCATGCTCGGATGAGTTCGGGGGTCCTTATATAGGCGAGGCAAGGCGGTTCCGCGGCGGCCGGCGATAAGGACGACGGCGAACCGCCTCCCTGTAGCGTCAGGGCGTCATGGCGACGACGGGAGCTAGCCGACGAGCGGGGGATAAGCTTGCGATGTTCCTTGGGGCAGGTGGCGAGCCCGGGTGGCTTTGGCGGCGCCGACCACGGCAGAGGCGCGCTGCGGCCGCCGGTGTGCCGCCAAAAGCTCTGTCGGCGGCGCTGTAGGCTGCCAGGGTGGCTTGGCGCGTTGCTGTGAGGAGGGTAGTGCGTGGCGAGGTGCTGCAGAGCGGGCCAAAATCCAGGGGGACCAGCGTGTCGGCTCGGGCGCGCGGCTGCAATTGGCGCGCTCTGGGCGCGTCCAGTGCACGCACAGAAGGTGTTTGATGAAATGCCAGGGTGGCCAAAACTGCTAGGGATCAAGTGCAAATCCACAGGTCTGGGTTGGAGACCATTAGTAGGCTACTAGACAACATGGTTTGGACAGATGGACAAGTTCATCACACAAACCTATAATCATGCCAAAACTGTTCATGCCCACAGAGTGTTTGACAAAATGCCAGAGGCATCTAGGCAGGTCTTGGAGGGGCCAAATCTTCCAGATTGAAGTCTCTTTGGATGCAAGAGGGAGTGGTGTGGTTATTTGGACAAAAGGGGAAACTTGCTAGTGCAAGTTTTGCAACACTACATTCCTGGACAGGAAGTAATTGGCATCATTTCATGAATCAAAAATGATCAAATGAGTGTATGCTCCTGGACTTAGGGGTTTAGTAGGGTGGTCTACAAGTAGGATAAAGAATCAAGGGCCAGAGGGCAAGTAAGACTAAGGTTGTTGTACAAACTATCATGATGGACCAGAATGAAGATGAGGTTGGTTCTCTCAAAAATCTCAAAGATCATCCATGGATTATTGCATATAATGGAATAATATGATCCTACTGACATCCCATAATTTTGGTGGAAGCTAGAAACAAATATTTAAAAGGGTTGTAGTGCAAAATTGCTCTCTGGACCAGAGAAGAAAATTGGGTGTAGAGCTCAAAATATTCAACGAATGGAATATATTATTGCACAAAAGTGATTTAGAGACATCACATGACATCTCCAAATTTTGGTTGGATTTTTAGAATAATATATCAAATGGTTGCAGTTCAAAAAGAGCTCCAAAACTTAAAGAAAGTCATTTTAAGGAATAAAGCTCAGAGTGAAATAATTTAATAAATAAATCTCCTGATTGAAAGATGTTTTTAAATGAGAGGGAAAAATAAGTCCAATATATTTTGGAAGGATCCACTTGGGAAAATTTTCTTAATATTAAAAGAAAAGCTTTGAAATCAACAGAGATATACTTGCATGCAAAAAATTTAAACTCTTGGCAAAATTTTAATAACTAAAACCTGGTTAAATTTTTGGGGTGTTACATATATTGCTTTGGTGATGAGTGCATATTTCATATTCTATCATTTTGAGAGCTCCACCAAGATGTATGTGACATGGAAGAGTAACGCATGATCCTAATCGATTGTGCATTTGCATTCAAAAGCAATTTTTAAATAATGCACAAATTTAGGGGGGGGGGCTCTTGCTTATCACATACTTCTCAAAGCGACAATGTACTTCATTTATATTATCATTTGTCGAAGCTTTGATCTATATGTTGTCATCAATTACCAAAAAGGGGGAGATTGAAAGTGCAACTAATCCTGGGTGGTTTTCGTAATTTATAACAACATATAGCTCATTGAACTAATATCCCTTCAAGATCAATGTTTCTGAAAGTTCAATGATTGGTATGGCATGGACTAGAGATGTGGACCCCTCCAAATGCTAAGGACACATATTGGCAAAAGCTCAAGGCTCTTCATTTTCATTTTAGATATCATTGAGTCCATAGGAAAAGCCAATACTATTAAAAGGGGATGAGGTGTTACTTAATGGCTTGCTTGCTCAAAATGCTTAGTGATATGCTCAAAAAGCCCTCAACCACTTTCTCATTTCCACATATGTCCTAAACCTAAAGTCAAACTCGGCCCTACCGATTTGATCTATCTGGTGCCACTGAGTTCACTTGATATAGCCATAGCCAGAAACCCTAATCAGTTCGGTCTCACCGAGATGGGATTACAAACTCTATGTTTCCCTTCGTAACGTTTCGGTCTAACCGAGATGAGCGATCGGTCCCACCGAGTTCACAGTGCAAACTCTCTGTTTCCTTTCCGTAACATTTCGGTCACACCAAAATGAGTGATCGGTCCCACCGAGTTTGCCTGACCAAATCTCTGTTTGCTTATTACTAAAATCGGTCTCACCGAGTTCATGTGATCGGTCTCACTGAGATAAGGTTTTGCCCTAACCCTAGCGCATCGGTCTCACCGAGTTGGTATTGTCAGTCCCATCGAAAACCCAAACATTCACATTTTGAACTAGATTGGTCCCACCGAGTTTCACTATTCGGTCCTACCGAATTTTGTAAATTGTGTGTAATGGTTATATTTTGTGTGAAGGCTATATATACCCCTCCACCCCCTTCTCCATTTAAGAGAGAGCCATCAGAACGTGCCTACACTTCCACTACTCATTTTCTAAGAGAGAACCACCTACTCATGTGTTGAGACCAAGACATTCCAATCCAACCATAGGAATATTGATCTCTAGCCTTCCCCAAGTTGCTTTCCACTCAAATCATCTTTCCACCATATCCAAATATGTGTGAGAGAGTTGAGTTTTGGGGAGACTATCATTTTACCACAAGAGCAAGGAGTTCAGCATCAACACACCATCTATTACCTTTTGGAGAGAGGTGTCTCCTAGATTGGTTAGGTGTCACTTGGGAGCCTCCGTCAAGATTGTGGAGTTGAAGCAAGGAGTTTGTAAGGGCAAGGAGATCGCCTACTTGGTGAAGATCTACCCAAGTGAGGCAAGTCCTTCGTGGGCGATGGCCATGGTGGGATAGACAAGGTTGCTTCTTCTTGGACCATTCCTGGGTGGAGTCCTCCGTGGACTCGCGCAACTGTTACCCTTCGTGGGTTGAAGTCTCCATCAACGTGGATGTACGATATCACCACCTATCGGAACCACACCAAAAATCTCCGTGTCTACATTACGTTTGCTCCCTCCAAACTCCTCCCCTTTACCTTCATATGCAATGATTTACATTTCACTGCTATACTCTTAGAATTGCATGTGTAGGTTGATTGCTTGACTTGTGTTAAGTTGCTAAAACCTGCCAAGACTTAAAATTGGGAAAAGGCTAGATTTTTATTTGGTCAAGTAGTCTAATCACCCCCTCTAGACATACTTTCGATCCTACACAACTGCTGCCGCCGCATGCTGTCGCGCCCCGCCCCGTCGGCCTCCTGCCCGCTGCGGTGCATGCCCGCCGCCTAGCCGCCATGCGCGACTGCCGCTCCGCTTCACCTCACGCAAGCCCGCGCCGTCCCTGGACCGCCACGCCGGCGCCGCTTGCCCAACCACGGCTGGCCTGGGCATGCGCCCGACGCCCGCACGTCCCCGCCCACGCCTGTTAAAGCCCCCGCCCCATTAGGCCTGGGCCACTGACCGAACGGGGCCACACCCTATTTAATAAAACAAGAAATGATTTATAAAAAAATAGATTAATTAATTAACTTAATTAATTTAGGTTAATTAACTTGACCTAATTAACCCCTCTAATTATAGTAGTTAACTATATTAATTAGTGTAGAGTCAATGACAGCAGGACCCATACGTCAATTGGCTGGTCAACGGTCAACTTTGACCATTGATGTCATGCTGACATCATGTTGATGCAATATATGTTTTCGAATAATATTAATCAAAGAAAATGATTAAATCTTTATAAATTAATATAAAATAAATGTAACTCGGATGAAAATACTTTGTACATGAAAGTTTCTCAAAACGACGAGACGAATCTGAATATGCAGCCCGTTCATCTGCCACACGTCCCTAGCATAGCGAACCTGCAACTGTTCCTTCCCGGTCTGTTTTTTCGAAAACGTTAAACACCGGGTATACTTTCCCGAATGTTTCCCTCCTTTGCCGATATCACCTACTAGCGTGTTAGGGCACACCTAGCACTTCTATTTGCTTTATCATGCATCGTCATGCATCCGTTTGCAAAGTATTCATTGTTTCTCCCCCTCTCTCCGGTAGACTACGAGACTGACGCTGTTGCTACCCCGATCGACTACGGTGTTGACGACCCCTCCTTCTTGCCAGAGCAAACAGGCAAGCCCCCCCCCCCCTTGATCAACCCGATATCGCCTATCCCTTCTCTCTACTGCTTGCATTAGAGTAGTATAGCATGTTACTGCTTTCGGTTAATCCTATTATGTTGCATATCCTGTCTTTGCTACTACTTTTGTTACCTTTACCCGCAATCCTAAATGCTTAGTATAGGATGCTAGTTTATCATTAGTGGCCCTACATTCTTGTCCGTCTGCCTTGCTATACTATCGGTCCGTGATCACTCGGGAGATGGTCACGGGTATATACATACATACATACTATACAGGTGGTGACTAAAGTCGGGTCGTCTCGTAGAGTACCCGCAAGTGATTCAGATATGGGGGCTGAAAGGACAGGTGGTTCCATCCAGGTAGTGGTGGACCTGGGTTCCCGACGGCTCCCGAGTGTTACTTTGAGGCGGAGCGACATGGCAGGTTGTGACCACCTAGGAGACAGGTGGGGCCTGGTCCATGGTCGGCGTCCCGGATACATCAAATAACAAGCTTTACGAGATCTTGATATTTGATCCGAGTTGGGTCATTGACCTTATACGCACTAACCGCCACGTGGGACAAGATATGGGCAACCGACGTCGTGGTATCAGCCGAAGCCTTCTAGACGTCAGCGACTGAGCGGTGCACGCCGGATTGGACTGGAACGCCTGCTCTTGTATTAGGGAGGCTAGGTCTGCTTTCGACTGCCCTCGCAACATGCAGGTGTGCAATGGGCGATGGGTCCAGACCCCTGCGTGCTTAGGATTTAGACCGACGTGCTGACCTCTCTGTTAGGCCTAGGTAGGGCTGTGACGTGTTGATCTCCCAAGGTCGGCCATGAACTAGGAAAGTGTGCCTAGCTAGAGGGATCGAGCGTGTTGGATAATGTGGTGCACCCCTGCAGGGAAGTTGATCTATTCGAATAGCCGTGTCCATGGTAACAGGACGACCCAGAGTTGTACTTCGACCTTATGACAACTAGAACCTGATACTTAATAAAACACACCCTTTCAAGTTCTAGATACAACCAAGTGATCGCTATCTCACAGGGCGACGAGGAGAGGCTCACCGGGTAGGATTATGCTATACGTTGTTACTTGGTGAACTTACCAGCTACTCTCTTCTACATGCTTCAAGATGAAGGCTGCCAGAAGCGTAGTCTTTGATAGGACTAGCTATCCCTTCTTATTCTGGCATTCTGCAGTTCAGTCCACAAATATTACCCCCTTTATACATATATAAATGCATATGTAGTGTAGATCCTTGCTTGCGAGTACTTTGGATGAGTACTCATGGTTGCTTTGCTCCCTCTTTCCCCCCTTTTTCCTTTCTTCTCGGATGTCGCAACCAGATGTTGGAGCCCCGGAGCCAGAAGCCACCTTCGAAGTATCCTACTTCCCCAAGGGTGCTTACTACGTGCAGGCCGCTAACGACCAGGAGTAGTTTAGGAGGATCCCAGGCAGGAGGCCTGCGCCTCTTTCGTTCTATATCCCAGTTTGTGCTAGCCATCTTATGGCGAGTTGTTTAACTTATGCCTGTACTCAGACATTGTTGCTTGCACCGACTCGTCTATGATCGAGCTTATGTATTCGAGCCCTCGAGGCCCCTGGCTTGTAATATGAAGCTTGTATGATCTTTAACTTGTGTCTAGAGTTGTGTTGTGATATCATCCCGTGAGTCCCTGATATTGGTCGTACACATTTGCATGCATGATTAGTGTATGGTCAAATCAGGGGCGTTACATGGACAAGACCGAAACTATGAACGTAGCATATGATCTTATCAAGTTTATTGCTATAGTTTTTCTGCATGTCAAGTATATGTTCCTATGACCATGAGATCATGCAACCCACTGACACCGGAGGAGTGCCTTATGTGTACCAAACATCGCAACATAACTGGGTGACTATAAAGGTGCTCTACAGGTATCTCCGAGGGTGTCTATTGAGTTGGCATGGGTCAAGACTGCGATTTGTCACTCCGTATGACGGAGAGGTATCTCAGGGCCCACTCGATAATACAACATCACAATGAGCTTGCAAGCAATGTGACCAATGAGTTAGTCACGGGATCTTGTATTACGGAACAAGTAAAGAGACTTGCCGGTAACGAGATTGAACTAGGTATGGAGATATCGACGACCGAATCTCAGGCAAGTAACATACTGATAGACAAAGGGAACTGCATACGGGATTAGCTGAATCCTTGACATCGAGATTTGACCAACAAGATCTTCGTAGAATATGTAGGAACCAATATGGGCATCCAGGTCCCGCTATTGGTTATTGACCGTAGAGGTGTCTCGGTCATGTCTGCATAGTTCTCGAACCCGCAGGGTCTACACACTTAACGTTTGGTTACGGTATAAGTATAGTTGAGTCATTATGGTGGTTACGGAAGGTTGTTCGGAGTCCCGTATGAGATCCCGGACGTGACGAGGAACTTCTAGAATGGTCCGGAGGTGAAGATCCCGATATATTGGATGAAGGATATTGGAGTCCAGAATTGTTCTGGGGGTACCAGGTGATGACCAGCATCACCAAAAGGGGTTTTGGGGGGGCCCATGGGCTAAGGGGAGGGGGCAAACCAGCCCACTAAGGGGCTAAGCGCCCCCTCACCCCATCTCACGTAACCAGAGAGTTGGGGGCGCCCCCTAGGGCTTCCCACCTCCCGGCTTGGGGGGCAAATCACCCTAGGGGAGATCCCATCTGCTCTGGCCGCCGCCCCCCCCCTAGGGGAAACCCTAGGGGTGCCACCCCCTCCTCCCTTTCCCTATATACAGAGAGGTAGAGAGAGGGCAGCCGCACCCTAGAGCACATCTCCACGCCACGGCGCTGCCTCTCCTCTCCTCGCATTGCTCTTCCTCTCCGTAGTGCTTAGCAAAGCTGTGCTGAGATTCTGCCACCACCACCGCCACCACGCCATCGTGCTGCTGGAGGACTCGAGCTACTACTTCACCATCGCTCGCTGGATCGAGGAGGTGAAGGCGTCATCAAGCCGTACGTGTGTTGAACGCTGAGGTGCCAGCCGTTCGGCACTTGGATCGGGAGTTCATGGGACGGATCGTGATTGGATCGCGAAGACGTTCGACTACATCAACCGTGTTTCTTAACGCTTCCGCTTAGCGATCTACAAGGGTATGTAGATGCAATCTCTCCTCTCGTAGATGGTCATCTCCTAGATTGGATCTTGGGTGTGCATAGGAAATTTTTTTGTTTCCCATGCAACGTTCCCCTACATTCTAAGCATCTCGATCCTCTCCTCCTATTCTGGTTCGCTTCGGGTCTCTGATGGGTGGTGGGCTAACCATGTTGTTTCCAAAAGGAACCAGAGCCAAATCATGCTTCTCCTATCCTGAGTTGGTTTTGGAGCTAGTCTCGGTCCTTTCTGCCCTCTTCCTATTAGGATCATCAGTCACCATGTCAGCAGCCGTTTCATATGAATCTTCATCTTCCCTGTAGTTTCCATTATGCCAGATCCCCTCCCAGCATCATGGTGACCACCACGGCCACCTCTTCTTCCACCACGGCGACCACGACCAGCACCAGGGCCGCGACCAACCCTCATCGTCCAAGACGCACGGAGATCTCTGAAAACTAAAGTTGATTTAGGGTGAATCCCATCCCCATGCTCGTTGTAGACATGACCCAAGTGTCCACACCCGCACACCAGTCAGGGAAGCACTCATAACTAACCCTGTATATTTGTCTCTCCCCACCCCTGATTAGAGAAACAAAGTTCTTCAAGGGCTTGTGGACATTGATTTTGACCCAGACGCGGAAAAATTGCCAGTAAAATCATAGGACACATTCTCAGCATGTAGCACTTCTCCCACTTTTGCAGCCAACGAAGGAACCAGGTGTGCATATAGTTCCGAAACATCATGAATTTGGATCAAAATATCCAGAGTGTCTAGCCTCACCTTGGTTGGTTGGGTTATTCCGTCATAAGGGGTGATTATGACAGCGTTGCCCCGGAAGTTCCAGGGTCCCTCTTGCATGACTCTTTCCTAGTCTCCCAAGCAATTAAACAACAAAGTATACAAATTTGCTTCAAGCGGCCTGAAGTTCACCAGCTGTGCAAGGTCCCATGCAGCTCGCATATTCCTGAAGAACCAGCCCTGGGTGTAGGTCTTGTCTATGTGCACGCGAGCCACTGCCATCCATCTTGCAGCATCCTTTGGGACAACGGTCTCATCGACCACCACGTTATCCATGTCGTCCTCCTGGAGGCCAAGCTCCTTCATCAACTTCTCTATCTCCGTTGCAGACGAAGAAGCGCCGGCCATAGCCGACTTGCCCCCTATTTCCGCAACCATCTTCTACCTCTTACCCGATCTCGAAAGCACCACCGGGTATATCTGGGAAACCCTAGCCCAAGCCAACCGCGGCAAGAAGATCTCAACTAAGGCCGAGTGGTGTTGCTAGGAACGCCCCTGGATCAGCACGAATCGAGACCCCGGAGCAGATCGGCGGTAGGAAAGAAAGACGATATCGTGGCTACAATCGCTGCCGAGAGGAGAAAACCCTAACTAGAGGGAAACACTATGGAAGGGAGTACTACTGTCAGTGTATTTTCCCTTTTGAACCAAATATCTGCTGTCGACCCCAGGCCGAGAGGGGTGAGATCCATCCCCTCCCTCCACGGTTTCCACTCTCCACCGTCCCGTACCTGTACCCTTCTTTCCCCTCCCAGTCATCCTCTTCCTCTCCCGAGTCCTGACCTACCCAAGCAAGCTCCAATCCGACCCGATGCGGTTCTAGAACATCTCCTACAGTCTGCCGTGTCCTACAGCCGCCGCCGTGCCGTAGCTTAGGTCACCGCCGACGCCTGAACCCCCAACCCGTCCGACCTCGCACGCGCGTGGCCGCCGTCGCCGTTCCCGTTCCGCCTCATCGCGTCGCTGCTATCTCAACCCCGTCCGCTATCCTGGCCGTCTGTGAGCTTTATGGCGCCGAGTGATTAGATAAACCCCACTGATCTCCACAAATTTTGGGCGTGCCGCGCAAATTGGGTGTGCTGCTGCACACCCGGCACACCATCTAGATCCAGCGCTATCATGGCTGTCTACTATAAGTTCAAGAGTGCCAGAGACTATGACTCGATCCCTATCGAGGGGCAGTTCATCTCGGTTCTCAACCTCAAGGAGATGATTTTTGAGTCCAAGCACCTTGGCAGAGGCACTGATTTCGACCTCATGATCTCGAATGCCCAGACTGATGAAGGTTGGTTCTTTCTCAGCAAAGAACCCTTGTTTCATTTCTTGTGTGGGTGAATGTATACAAGATATTAGTGCTAGCTAGATAATATTGGTTCTTTCTCAGAGAAGAACCTTTGCTTGATTTCTTGTGTGGGTGAATGTATACAAGATGTTAGTGGTAGATAATATTGTGATAGGCTCAGGTTGTAATGCTGTTTGCTATGTATGGTAAGCCATTTTGGCTGTTTGATTCATGCACGCAAGATTTCTGAAAATTGAGGCCTTATTTAGCTGGTATTATTTGTTGCCTGCCTCATTTTTTTCTTATGATCAGTGCTTTCTAAGACATGACGATTTGATCTACTGGTTTGGTGTGGAGGATTAACTGTTAGCTGGGTTTACACATAAAATTGCAATATTTTGACAATTTGACATGATCTTTGTTTGCAATGGTTAGCAACTTGAATGTCTTTTGCGATGCTGAGCACATCTACCGCGCATTGCATCGATGACTAGTAAGTGTGTTTCAATGAAGCCATTGTGTTGTTTGCTTACCTCACTGAACAATCATTCTGGATTAGTGGATTTGCGATGCTGGTGCTGTTTTGAAGCCAAATGAGTGAGCTCAAATTGCTTATTTGCTTACCTCACTGCACAATCATTCGAGCTCACTCACTCAGATTGAAATACAGTTGTATCTTAAGAACTTATAATTAGTGGGCATGATAGGAATATCTTGATTTTGGGGGGACTTGGGATGGTGTTGTACAGTCGAAGTATTACTTAAACCATTTCCTGTGATGTTTGTACTTTCAGAGTATGCTGATGAATCTATCATGATACCAAAGAACACTTCAGTGTTGATTCGCCGGATACCAGGACGCCCAAGGATGCCAATCGTTACTGAACCACAAGAGTACTGTTTTGCTCTTTGATTTCACACTTACTCCACATCATACCTCATAATTCACATTACTGATGCATCATCAATAGTCAAACACACATAACCCATCTGAACAGATTTCTAATTTGTATGTTTGACTTTAACTGCTTCATGTCACTGGATATGGTCCATGTCAGGAGTTACTCCTTATCAACAATCATAGTTTTAAGGTTCACCTTTTTTTGCAGGGCAATAGCTGCAGAAAGTAGGGTAGAAGAAATCGTGCCTTCTGGCAGCGCTTTCCTTGGTGATTCATCTATGAAATATGTAAGAATAACTTCTAGTCTGGGTTACTTTTATCTCATACAGTAGTTGCCGGTGCAACCACAGTTTGATGTTTGAGCTATGACGGTGGTCTATTAATCCTGGGAGCTAATGTTTAAAGGTATTGAAATTGCAGCCTGAAGAATCTGAGTGGGATGATGAGTTCGGCAACTCTTTATATGTTTCTGATTCAGTTCCTTCTCAGCCTGCTAGCCAGGCAATTGACGCTTCTTCTGAAAATCAAATTGACGAAGATAGTAAGATAAAAGCCCTTATTGATACAGTGGCCGTTGACTATAGGTTAGTGATCTGCTGGATTGGCTGAATGACTGTTCTATTATCCCTTAGAGGAATAATACTAAATATATACTGGACTGGATATCTCATTTTCAGCCAAATTCCTGATGGCTATGGATCCGGAAGAGGTTATGGCAGAGGAATGGGTGGGAGAATGATGGCTGGGCGTGGTTTTGGTAATTCTTTCCACCCTTTCTATTGTCATTTTTTTGCAAGATTTATGTAGAGCTTAGTAGCACCAAGCTTCATGAAGGGAGTGCACATGGGCACCTATGCAACATGGATACCTGTTAACATCATTATTTGAAACTAGATGTTTATGTAAGTACTAATCTGCTTTGATATTCTTAAGGACGTGGGATGGGTCGGCTAGATAACAGGTCACCTCCTCCTGGCTATATTTGTCATAGATGTAAAGTACCAGGTATGCTGGACACTTGTCAAATCTTTGTTAATGGAATATTTTGTCCTGTTGCACTTGACCGATACTGGTTTACAGGTCATTTCATTCAACATTGCCCAACAAATGGTGATACTAGATATGACGTTAGAAGGATGAAACCTCCAACTGGCATCCCAAAATCCATGTTAATGGCAACTCGAGATGGCTCATATGCACTGCCAAGTGGGGCTGGTGCTGTTTTGAAGCCAAATGAGTGAGCTCAAATTGCTTATTTGGTTACTCACGTAATCACTAATTCTCCGTCTACTTGGAGGTAAAGATTAATCATATTTTTTTTTGTGACAGAGCTGCTTTTGAGAGGGAGATAGAGGGCCTACCCACCACCCGATCTCTCAGTGATCTCCCGCCAGAGTTGCGTTGCCCGTTATGTAAAGAAGTAATGAAGGATGCCGTTCTAACTAGTAAATGCTGCTTTAAGAGTTTCTGTGATAAATGTAAGTTGCGCTTTAAGAATCTATTATTTTCACACTGTTGACATTGATACTGTTGTCACTTAATACAAATATGGTTTTGCTGTATGGATTTTCTGCATTGCGTTTTTCTTGTTCTTCTCAATATCTCCACTTTCAAGTTTCAAACATACATGCTCTTTAGTGGGCTGACATATTGTGTTTTGTTGCCAGGCATTAGGGACTACATAATTAACAAGTCAATGTGTGTCTGTGGTGCCACAAGCATATTAGCAGACGATCTTCTCCCCAATAAAACTCTAAGAGAAACCATCAGTCGCATATTAGAGGCACCACCAACTAGCAGTACAGAAAACGCGGGAAGCATGGTGCAAATACAGGGTATGTATATCAGTTATATCAGATTATCTGCCTCTATAAGAATTGGAAACTGATGAAGTACCTTGCATAGACATGGAGTCGGCTCTACCTGTGCCACCCAAGGTTAGGTCTCCTGCTGTTTCTGCTGCTTCAAAAGAAGAACCTAAAGCACTGATGCCAGTAGAGGAATCACCAGACGCTGAGAGCCAGAGCGGATTGAAAGCTAACATTGATGTGAGTTCTTCAGATAATAAGGTTACCACAATTCCAGATATCACTGAAGGGACAATGGACTCTAAGAACAGCAAAAAGGAAAAAACACCAGAAATGATTCATGTCGCAAAAGAGTCACAGGAAAAATTGCCTGCAGGCGAACAAGGTGATAATCATACTGGCCTGTTCCATTTTAGTTAACCTTGTCTGTGATGCAACCTCCACGCAAGCTTTATTGAACTAAAACATTTATTTGGGTCAAATTAGCCAAATGTTCATCTTGTTTGTGTTTTTCTAGTGTGTACATGTTTGATATTTAAACTCTTTATTATCATTGAAATAATGATATTATGTTGGTGACTTCAGCAGTAAAGAAGAAAAAGAAGAAGAAGGTGCGAGCACCAGGGAATGGTAAGTTCTGATCACCAACCATGATATATTACTTGAACATTGTCATGATATTTGATTGCACCTTTATTGGTTAAACTTCATTTTACCCCTATTTATTCGAACATTGCTTTTCTACCTACAGCCGAGGAGCAATGGAATAATAATTATCAAGATTTTGGACCTGAAAATTTTGCTGGAATGCCTTTGGGCCCGCAAGGAGGTTTTAACCCTTACTGGGGAGGAGGGATGCCATTGCCAATAGATTACATGGGTGCACCATTTCCAGGTCCCATGCCTTACATGGGCTATCCTCCACCAGGTCCATTTGATCCTTTTGGTGGGGGAGTTCTTCCACAAGATCCATTTATGCCCCCGGCATACATGATGCCAACAGTTCCTAGGTATACCTCTAGCATCGTTTGATGTTCTGTAAATTAATTTGTACATGGCTAATTATACATGTATGAATGTTCTATTGTTCTGTGAAATTTTAGAGGAATGCATAGCCTGCAAATTTCGTGGCTGTATTTCCAATTTGGTTGGAGATGAGCATTATGTCTAGCAGACTGTAATATACTCAGTACAAATATACAAGCCCCCCTCGATTTTTGGGCCTAACTTTGCCCATGAATTTGTCTAACAAAATATGAATTAAATGCCACAAAAGTTATACTATTGGATCCGAAAGAGGTTCCCATGGTATGACTTTTATGACATGTATGACTCATTTTTTGTTAATCAAACTTATTGTCGGCTAAATTTGGGGAGTATATACGCCTTATCTTTCCACACATTCGCTATTACTAGTTTACTACAATGACCAGTTGGCCACTGGTTAAATGATGAAACTTGAATAATTCATTTTCAGGGACCTTTCTGAATTAGCTGTTAACAGTATGGGAATGAACATGGGGCCACCAGTTGTGAGAAGAGACGAATTTCAGCTCAGGAAACCAGATGGGAGGAGACATGAAATGGATCGATTAAACGGAAGGTGATTAAGCAATTCAAATTATTTGTTTTAATTTCACTCAACATTCTAGTATTCTACAACCTAGACACTTCGAATCATGTGCTTTGTCTTCACCCAATATTGTATGAAATTAGATGCTTCAAACCATATGTTTAGTTTTCACCCAATATTCTATGAAACAATATGATCAGGTGCCTTGTAGTTTTAGATTAATCCAGTGCATTGGCCATAAGTGATAGCCTAGAACTATGAGTAACTAGGACAAATAATACCCATACCCCTAGTTACGTTTGGGGTTATTTTTACCCGAACTGGTTTCTGTTGATTGCATCGCAGTCGATGCAATCAAGTATAAACATCACATATTTGAGTAAGCAAATATATAAAAGGTGCAAGCGTGTCGTTGAACGTCTCCTGTAGACTAGGCACATGACGATTCAGTGTGTATTCTGCATGGCAAGGTCCAACAAGGTCCCTTGTTGAAACATTTTAATGGCCTAAACTTCTTCCCTGTCTTTTGGCTCACTCGAGTATAGTACTCTTCCGAAGCGGCACAATTTACACGACCCAACTCCTGAAAACAGATTACTGCAAGTACCTTGTCGTGCTGTCTTACGGTGCGGCCTTGAACCCTTGATGCTCAATGTATCCAAATTCTGTACAAAGTAAAAGACTCAAATGCTGAAAAGAAGTGCATCTAGGTGGTAGTGAGTGGTGACAACAGAACGCATAGCGTTTCATTCTGCTAGGCGTGCACTTAAGCATGCCTAGGCGTGTGGTTGGGTGAGATGGGTGCTAGGCAGTGGAAAAACGCACAGTTGATGACTAGCGCTTTTTTCCTCGCTCGAACGTAGATCCTGAAGCAATAACTTAGCAAAATCAACAGGATTTAAGCACCTCAAATGTATTAATTAAACAGAAGGAAAAGAAGAGGATTCATGGTTTGACCCGTGTTATGCCTCCAGTTCACAAATAAGTGATGCTTTGGATATTGACGTGGTCTTCAAGTGTAACTTTGACTATTAGTTTATTTGTATCGATATAGTATTCAGAAAATATTTTCGAGACAGATCTGTCTGTATGATTTTTCAAGTTTCTATCTAAATATTTTAGATGATATTTGATAGTAAGAATTTTATAAGTTTGACTAGAGATTTGTCCAAAGCATTGCATCACATATTTGTGAACTGGAGGAAGTAGCATTAGACACTGCAGAAAAAGAGAGCAAAGATGCGCTTTGGATCCACTCCCTGCGCTGTGCTGTCCCTCCTGGCCGGCAACTGGAAGCAGCTCTCCTCCTCACAGCGAGTTCCATGTCGACGGCTTGCTTCCTTCTGGCGCTACTCCGGCGTTCTTCTAGTGGTCTGAACTTGGCCGGGGAGAAGTCCCTGTACAGCGGCAACGGTTGCAGATGACGACGACGCCCGCAGGTGCCATCTCCTCCTTGGAGGCATTGTATTGGCCATGTTTGGACCCTGCTCGGGCACCAGGGGAAACCTTAGGCTGGCTTGCTGGCCAGGCAACAGCAGTGCTGCGGCGTCATCCTTTCCTTGGAGGTGCTGCTGGGCTGCCCTTGGAGGCTACCGGAGTTATTACTGGAGGTGGTGGCCTCTCAAGAGGTATGAGACTTCTGACCAGTACTTTGCCTAAAAAATGGAGGAGAATTGCTCAACTAGTGAGCATGTGCTCAGAATGTCTGGGTACTACAATCACTTGAATCAAGTGGAGTTAATCTTTCAGATAAGATAGTGATTGACAGAGTTCTCTAGTCACCATCACCCGTTGGCTCTTCGGTGAGGATTGGGGCGATGTGTTGTTCGGTGGTGGTTCTGCTGTGGGCATGGGCTCTCGGGGTGCATTGTACTCTTGGATGACACCTTTGAATTCGGTTGGTTCCCGCTGTTCACTTGCCGATTCCTTCGCATGATGGGTGGAGAGTGCATTGACCCAGCCTGAGTTGTGGTCGGGGTTGTCCTTTTTAGGTATCCGGTGTTGGTCGAGACGTTGTCCTTGATCCATGTGTCTTGCCTCATTGCCATTTTTGGCTTGAGGTTCGACTAGGCGAGCTGTTTTTGTCGTTGTAGTCATGGTGTTGTGAACTGTATGCCGAAAGGCGCTGTATCAGCCGCTTGGCTCTTATTCTATGTTACTGGTACACCTCTCCATGCTGTATCCTTGAAAAATTAGCGACGGAGTTGGTGACTAAGCTCAGCATTGGCTTGTTCAGTTAGATAGCACATATTTGCCATGTCACGATGTCTCGGTCAAAAGTGATTTTTTTTTGGCACCGGTTTAAATAATTCAAGGGTGGCATGCTTGCTTTTGGAGTTGAAGGTTTGATTTCTGTGCTTGTGTAAAGGTCGAGTTGGGGGATGGCGGTTTGATTCTGTAATAAACTACCAAAGTGCCCATGCGTTGCAATGGATCCAAAATAGACTAATACTCCCTCCGTAACTAAATATAAGTCTTTGTAGAGATTTCAATATGGACTACATACGGATGTATATAGACATAGTTTAGAGTGTAGATTCACTCATTTTGCTCCGTATGTAGTCCATATTGGAATCTCTAAAAAGACTTATATTTAGGAACAGAGGGAGTACATGTTTACAAACTTGAAAGAAAATGGCCCTATTTTTGGTATGTATATCACTAAAAGTATGTTAGATTTTGCCCAAAATTTATTCCTCATATATGTTTGGATGAGATGGGGAGACAGATAAAGGGGTTCCTGCAAATGTAAAGCAGAGTGGCAGGGGTCATTTTGCAGAAATAACACACCTTGCCTCGCAAGCTGACGTCACTCCATCACCAACTTGTTCTTTTATGGGAGTCGAGATAGTTGTATCGTTTAGTGGAAAATGAAATCTTGACCAGCGAATCAAGATTTAATGATCAGGAACGAGGCTGTAGAAACAGCTTAAAATGGCAATCACTACATTCTGATATATGTTCTGCTCTTGATCAAAGCATGTGAGTTTGCATGTGAACCGTGTAGGGCTAATTGCGCCCATGTCCTGAAGCTTTATCTGGTTCTGTAAGTTAAATCACAATCTTCATAATTTAGCATTCCCCATAACCTGTTATACATCTACTCCGTATCAAAATATAAGGTGTTTTTGTAGGCTAGAAAACGTCTTATATTTTGATACAAATGTGGTAGCATTTTGGCTTCATCTAGTTAACTGGTTGCTTTGGTGTTTTTCCTTTTGAACTGCAGGGTGTCCTTAAATGCCTTTATATGGAGCCATTACCTAGTGTAATTTAAAAAGTCATTTAGTCTGCTAACTAAAATTTATGTTTTGAGTGGTGAAACTTGCCACTTCTGTCCTGAAGTGCAAGTTCCTTGTGCCTTGAAAGTCCACATTCCTGAAAGATTCATCCTCAGTTAATTCACTAGCCTTTTTGAAAATGGTTATACTGTATTAATCAATACTCAATGCTTATCTACAAATGCAGGGACCGGGACCGGGATCGGGATCGGGAGCGTGAACATTCCCGCGAGAGGGAAAGGGAGCGGGAGAGGGAGAGGCAGAGGGAGCGAGACCGTGATGGTGATCGAGATCGAGACAGAGACCGGGGCAGGGAGTATCGAAGGGAAGCAAGGGAATCATCAGGAGCCGTAAACGATAGTACATCGATGAGACCTAAGGATGTATGTCTTTTCCTGTCAATCTATTATCTTGCAAAGTTATGTACTGTCAGTTCCATGGTAAACTTGTGGGCGGCGGCGTCAGCAGTGGAGAGGTCAGCACCACCGGGACAGGAAGAAGAATGCCTTTTCCACGGTATCTACCGAACAAGAAAAGCAGCCCGTTGCATTCGTCAACAGCACGATTGGGCGGTGTTCTTGGCTCATCCCGGCAAGGCCGATGTGCTCAGCTGCTCGGGGTTGCTCCAAGCAGCAGTTGCTGGTCCGAGTTGTGTTACCATTCCGCCGGCTGCTCCTAGTGTCCTTCCCATTGCTGTCCTGTGCTCGTTGCGGTTTCGGGCTACAGGATGGCATCAATATATGTGGGAGAAACATATCTGTTTATATATATTTTCATCGGTTTTGCTTTTCCTTGGTATTTGTTTATTTTTGGCTCGTTTTCCCTTTTTTGTTGTTGTTTTGTTTTCTTAAAAAAAGAAAAGCATTTTTTTACTACCTTCCTTCTTTCTTCGACTTAATCACCATGTTTGATGATGTAGTCATGTAGATGTAGATAGTGTACGGTGCAAAAGGTAAAAGGGATCACGACGCCATATGAAAGCGACGATCTGTTTTATAAAAGTTATAAGATTATTAGTATTACGTTTTTTTTGAGAGATTAGGATTACGTTCCCAAGCAGTCCAGGATATGCGACGTAGTTAGGCCGAGGTTCTCAAGGCCTTGTCAACGGTTGGGCCAAGGGCCGTCGGTGCAAAGCATGGAATATTCTTGGCAGTACGATTTGGATCCCTTGGTTATGAATCCAGGCCAAGTCTCTGGGAAATTGGAGGTACTAGCATTATTCTGACTTGTGGCCCCCTTTTTTTCCTTCTTCTTGTGTGCAGAGGTCGAGGCCCCAGGCGGACAGGTCGGAGCGCGCACTGCCGCCGCCGCCACACAGCCCCGACCGGCACTCGCGTCGCTCCCCGCACCGCTCCTCCAGCTCCGGCAAGAAGCGCTCCTCGTCCGACCACTACGACGACCTGCCCCTCCCGCCTCCGCCGCCACCGGCGTCGCGACACGAGGCAGAGCACGCGAAGGCGGCGGCGGCTGCTGCAGCAGACCAGCGGTCCAAGGCCAAGGCCAGCGTCTTCTCCCGCATCAGCTTCCCCGGCGAGGCCAATACCTCCGACCCCAAGCGCAGCCGCAGGTCGTCCTCCGACAAGCGCCCTGCATCCTCGTCGTCTTCATCCAAGAGAAGCGTCGCTGCCGCCGCAGCTGCCGAGGAGAGCGACAGCCGTCACCACCATCAGGAGACGGTCTTGGCGGCGGAGGAGGAGAGGCGGAGACCCGCGCCTACGGACTACGACGACGAGGAGCAGTCGAGCGAGGAGGAGAAGCATTTCAAGAGGAGGCCGTCGTCCTCCAGGCGGGAGGGGGAGCGCTCGCGGCAGCACGAGGAGCCGCGGCACTCGCGGCGGTCTAGGGAGCGCGGGGACGGCCACCACCACAACCACAGCCACAGCGGTGGCGCACACAAGCGCCGGTGAGGTGATGCAAGAATCAAAGGGGAACCCACCTGCGGCTGCCGCCCCTTCTCCGGTGACGGGGCGTCTGTGATGATAAGCGCGCCGCGAGCGCGCCTCCTAGTACGTGTCTGGAGAAGAGCTGTCTGCGCTCTGTTTCTTTTCGTGTTCTCTTTCGGTCTTGTACATTGACGACCTTCTGGGATTTGGAGTTTATTAATCAAATGATCAGATGAGATGATGATTATAATAAAAATGATTTCATTATGCATTCTTCTTGGCTTCCTTTATTTATCATCTGCTTTAAAATATACTCCCTTCGTAACTTAATATAACACGTGTTTTGACACTGTTATAGTGCAAAGAAAACATCTTATATTAAGTTATAGAGGTATTAAGTTGTATTGCTTTTTTCTAAGGCCAAACATTTTATGTTTGATCAAATTTATAGGAAATCTGTTGATACCTACAGTATCAAATAAACAAAACATGAAAATACATTTCATAATAAATCTAATGATACTGATTAGGTATTGTGAATATTGCTATATTTTTTAATAGAGTTGATCAAACATAAATAAATTTAATTTTAATCATTAATATGTCATATATTTGGGAACTGAGGAGTATAATGGTTTACTCCTTGTCTGTGCCATCAGCCAGTGGATGTTGGCATGATTATCGCTTTGCCCCTAGCTTAATCTGAGGGCATCTCTAACGCCGACCCTCAAACCACCCGTAACCATCTGGACCGCTGATCGCCCGCTGCGCACGCCTTCTCTCCGCATTGAAACGACATTCGTCTGCCCACCTACCTCTATTAAACCGTCACGTGTGCCGAGGAACCTGCTCCGGCTCCCCGAGTGCCACATGTCTATTCCTATGCCGACGAGCATTAAACACCTCTCCGGCTGGCTCCTCGCATCCGCCCGCTATATAAAGGTGTCCAGGCGCCGGGCAAGAACCACACCTCACCTCCGCCCTCTCCACCCCCTCCTTGTACAACACCTGCCATGGCCTCCGGCGAACAGAAGGAGTTCTCCGGCATTGCAGATGTCTGGGTTGCCCGGCGAGCCAGCCCGATACAGGTTGGCTTATAGGCAAACCCTCCGGATCCGGCGCCACAACCATCGCCATCACCACCCCTCCTTGCACATCCAAATCCAGGATGGACAAGCCGCCCCCGACAAATCCGCCATGAGCAACGGCGGAAACACGTCAAGCAGGTGGGGAAAGAAGCCATGTCATGGAGGTTGGAACGTCTGCGACAACCGCAGGCAGTGAGGAAAAGTAAATCATGGGAGGCCGCCACCGCTCGGGTCCCACGAAGGCCACTGCTAGTGGCGGAGCTATGTGCAAGCCTGGGGGGCTGTGCCCTCCCCCCACTTTGGATCAAATTATGAAGAATTTTTTTGAGGGAGGGCTTAGATGAGGATTTTTTTAGCAGTTTACGCCCTCAAACACCCATGATTTAGCCTTGGCCCCCCAGCCATTCCTAGCTAGCTCCGCTAGTGGCCACTGCCACCATGCCGTTGGGTTACACAGCGAGTGTCTTGACCGGTGAGAGGGGGCGTAGACCATCGCGACTGTCTTCCCCTACCCAAAAACCAACCCTGACCCGTGTTTCACGGAAGTGGAGGGAAGCTATCCTTCCCCTCACGTTGAAGCATACCCCTCCAGGGCATCCAACAGTCCGATGAGCGGGCTCCCGGACATGGGAAGACATGTCAATGGAGTGACGATCCACCGTGGTCAGTCGTAGACTAGTTTTACCGCAACGCGGTATAGTTTAGTTAAAATATGCTCGAAATGTAAATATTTTTGTCTAGTTTAAATGAAAGTCATTCGGTTTGCATGTAATTTGTTTGGTTCGCTTAAAGAGTGTTTGAAATGTATGCGGGTAGCATTGGATTGCCGGCTCCTACATCCATGTATGTGGATTGGTCCCCCGTCAGCGGACGGATGCGGTGTCCGGTTTACGAGTCAGCATGGGAGATGCCCTGATAACGTATAAAAACTAGAACTGTAATATGTGCATGTACAGATGCTTCTCTCTCCTTAGAAAAGGAGCGTATGGCCCTTGTTTTAAACGGAACAAGGCTAAAGATGGAGTTTTCAGGACTCTTTTATATCTACTAATAAAAAGGAGATGATATTCTTAGTGACTTAGTCCATTATGCACTTCTGTAGAAAACCCTCTCAAGTTTTTAGGAATAAACTTGCAGTTTGCCGCCCGTCGTTTCTCTGTCTAAGTCCTCATGGATCACGTATGGTATCCTTCCAACATATGGTATATCCAAGCTTCATCCATATGAGGCAGGAGGGAAGAACCAACTTTTTACCTTCATATGCAAATCTCTAGAGTAAATCTTGCACGGGAAAGGAACAAATTGGTTTTGCAACATCTATCTTGTATTTGATCGAGATCTATCTTGTATTGTAAATTATGTTGTTTAGATGTGTTTTCTATTGGAAAGTGCTCGAACTTCACTCCATTGCTCTTCCGTTTTCTGTTCCAAATTGAAGCATACTAGAAGTAAAGATGCGCCTTGTTGCGCCCATTGTGCCTTACCATCGTTAAAACATTACCCTGTTCCTTTGTTGTTTGGCGTTGGTTGTCAGAGCATGTAACCCTCCTTTGGTTCCCATGATTTCAAAAGCCTGGGAAAGCAAGAAACACAAGAATTGGAATCGGAATGCATGTGTTTGAAAACATAGGAATTTTGAAAACTTGGATGTTTGGTTCATAGGAATCATAATAAACAGGGTTAAATCAAAGTCCAACCACATGGAAAGGTATAATTAGCATGCTATTATGCCACTAAAGAGCCCAGTCTCATTTTTCAGGCGTAGGAGTTTGAAAAGGAGGTCTAAGTGAATTGTAAGATTCTTGCATTTTTTCTAGTGAAACTGAGATCTAAGAAAATTTCCTCCATTTTTCCTTTGGTACAATCCTTTGAACTAAAGGCTTGAATAGTGTCACCATAGAAATTTTTCCTATTCCTATATGTTTTCTCCAGTTTTTCTTTGAGCCAAAGGACACCTTATGTTTTATATGGCTAGCATGTGCAGTTTGTTCGGAACTGGTAATTCTTAAATGATACTCTATTTTGGCCTCATGTAGATGGCATGCTTATTTCTTAAGAAATAGGGCACACCATTCTTTCAAGGTGGCAAACCATAGGTGGATAAACAAAGAAATTACAATTTCATATTATATCAAGCATACAAAAATCAATTCATGTAGCTAGCCTTACCCTTGTCGCTCTTAGAGAGATAGATATATCTGTAACCATCATTATTATCACCCACTAAACATGTAATACCCGAGTATTAGCTAGCAAGGACTCACACATAACACTAGAAACTCACGATATCAAATAGCTCATCTATCCGAGAAAGGAGAGATCTTAGTATTCGAGGAATGTCTATGCAAGCCTTGCTATTATTTTATCTTGCCTTGTAAGGGGGGCATCACATTCCATAGAAAAATGGCTCATATTGAATTGTTAATGATACAAAGTAGAAGCGTCAAGTTCAAAATCATCCTACATCATCAGCATTGGATAGTAAGGAAGAAGCTAGGCCATTGTGATGTAATCTAAGTCCGACCCACAACGGAGAAAAGAATATCATACTATGTACACAAAACCATATGACTTAGGTGCCCATGTTGAATTGTAAACCTGGTGGGTTATACGAAGATGACAATCAGAATTCTTGAAGTTTAAGCTACTCCATATGACTAAGGTCCTTCCAATCGAGGAGACTGAAAATAGACAATTTGAGATCTTCTTTTTGGACTACTCCATGTTTATCAGCAAAGATTTACCCGGATTTTCTTGTTTAATGCCCTACTTAAAGGAGAATATGCATACATCTATAAAGTAAACCTACTAACCAATCAACAGTTAGACTGGAATGAACAAAGTACATACACCCTCTGTGCCAAATGGAAACAATAATACGAAGCAGATCTTTGGAGAGCAAATGGAAAGATCTCATATTGCAAATTCGTAAGCATCCCCTTAGTTATTCTAACATAAAAGCAAAGAATAGTTGATATGAAATATATGAACATCAACAAACTAACTGACTTGATAACCCGTTATGATTATTTTATATAATTTCATTGTGCAGACTAAAGACTATCACAAGTTGCTAGCAACACAACCCCCTCTCCCTTAGTGTCGACTACTTCCCGCTCCTTGTCCACAGATGAAAGTACCCAAAAGTTCATTTGAGCTTAAGAAAGCATCATGAATGATGAAGTCGCTCACTTAAGAAGAAGAAAAATAAATTAGGAATGACTAGGGCTAAAACATATTCTAATGGGAATTAGGAACTTGGTACCAAACATAACTTCTATAGACATTTTGGATTAAAAAACAACCAAGTCAAACGTTTCAGGTCAAACCATCCATAAAATAGTTTATCACCATGTTAGTTCTTTGAGAAATTCAATGCCAAATATACCACTTCTCATATTCTAAATCCCCATTTGTCGGCTTGCACTAAATAGTAACAGTTAATAATGTCGGCGTTCTGGGAACGGGGGTCCCCAGACTTGCCTGCCTGCGGCCTGCGGCGCGGCTCCCCCAGTGGCCCAGTACAGCCCATCTTCATCAACCAACACTCAAGACCCTCGTGGGGGGCCAAGCCTCGCGGGGCGGACGATGCAAGGCCTCCTCAGGAGTGGCCTCACCAGACAGGCTCGCGAGGAGGCGGAGAGATCAAGGCAAAGTGTACCTCGCGAGGTTCCCATGACGCAAGCCATGACGACCAAGGCCAGGCGGGCGTCAGGCGGGCGCCAGCCCGTGCAGTGTCCTCGTTTCCCCTTTGGTGCTAAGGAAGGAAGCGCAGGCGCGGAGTACCGAGGCATCATGCAAAGGTTTCCATATCGGTGCAACAAGACCAAGGTCAGCAGGACGGCAGGGCGGAGGTCATCGTGGAGCCCAAGACGGCGTCACCACCAGCGCCTTTGGCAGGCGAAGACCATCTTTAGTCAGGATAGCTTGTACTAGCTGTCCCCTTTTAAATTGGCTGATGTTGGATCCCTTCCTTCTCAATATTTGGGAAGAGGACCAGGGCATCTATAAATAGGGCTAGCCACCACAGTAGAAGCCATCTCATTTAGAGGCATCCGAACCCAGCTCATCTACACACCACCAAGCACAAGAACACCTCTCCTCGTGAGGCTGTTCTTCCCTTGTACTGTTCATCATCAGCCCAAGAGGCAATCCACCACACCACACACAGGAGTAGGGTATTCCACCACAACGGTGGCCCGAACATATATAAATCTTGTGTCTCTTGTGTTGTTCATCGAGCTAGCTTAGAGATCGCGGCAAGGCTGAGGGCGTGTTTCGGTAGGGAGAAATCTTCGTGCGCACCCCAGAGTTCGAACTTTAAGGGTTTTGCCGGAACCCAACATCCGACAAATACTTTAATATCTATGAAATATGGTGATGCTCAAAGCACGAAGCGAGCAGACAAGTAGTAGTAAGTGGGACCCATCATTTAGCCGGTAATTATAGAATACAAGTATGGTTATTGAAAAGCCTACCAGGTTGTAGAGATTCTCATACACATGATACCAATAACTTAAAATTGTATAAAGAAAGCAAAGGTTTTGTGGAACGAATGGGGCAACTAATTCATTGATAAATTTTTTGCATACACTGAAGGAATCTACATATTGATAAACTATTGAGAAATCACCTTAGATGATTGAAATATGAAGCACCTTGATCTACTTTTTGAAGTTGTTAGAGAAATAAAGAATAAGCACAATATATGATGTATTTGTAGAGTATAAAGAAATGATCCCCCCCGACAACAGTTAATGTACAATCCAGATTATGTCGTACTGCAGTAAGAACCCATCATCTATTTTCCCAATAATTTTAACTTACATGTATTTAGATGAACTACACATTGATTTTGAAAAAGCACTTAGTTTGAACCAAATACCACTATGGCACCAATCAAACAACTAATTTACCACCGTTAGAATGGTACCATACTTTTAGTCCATCATCAACCAGGTAAGGACAATCCTTCCTTCTTTGACCTTGACAAGAACCATAGTGAAGTCCAAGCAGATGATCATAGAGTTGTTATACCATACTATCAATCCACCATCAACTAGGTAAGGACCATCCTTCCTTCCTTTGGCCTTCACTGTAGCCACAGCCAATGACTACCCGCTCCTTCCCTGCAGCCCTAGAGATTTCGATTCACCGTACCCCCTCGTAGCGCCGCAGGATAAGGATGGCGCTCGGGCATGTGCCACCACATGCTTTACTTGTCATCGCCATTGGAATGAGCCGCGGCGTGGACATGAAAAGAGGGAGGGGGAGGCGAGATGCAGAGGGCAAAGGTAGAGATTTGAGCCACTTGCTCTCAGCCGCCAAGCTCTCTATTGTCGAGCGCCCTTCAAGCCGCCTCTCTGCACAATTGCCGGATCGTACACTCGCACCTACAGGCGAGCCAGAAAATCCTAGAGGCAGGCACACATTACTCTCAAATGGGCCACCTGCAGTGTAAGCAACATCCAGAGGTTGATTACGTTGGTCTACACACCCACATATTCTCAACGCACGATAGTGCTTCATTTTGTGGGAGTTTAGTAATTTACTCTCTTTATTTCTAAATATAAGTCTTTTTAGAGATTTCAATACGAACTATATACGGATGTATATAGACATATTTTAGAATCTAGATTAACTCATTTTGCTTCATATGTAGTCCACATTAAAGTTACTAAAAAGACTTATATTTAGGAATGATGGGAGTAGAAGATACGCTACGCAAGGAACACTCTCTGTCCTTCGTTAATTGATAACAGAAAAATAAGACCTCCGTCCTCCGGCTACTTCCTTCTAGTGGCAGTGGCATGTTGTTCTACAGTTGCTACTTTTCTTTTTAAAAGAAAGAGACACAATTTTCTAGACTTGAGATGTCAACGTCAAAAAGAAAGAGTCAAATAGTACGAGGGGTATGTTCAATTCTAGCTGCGAAAAATCCATCCAGAATCATTAAATACATGGAAAATCCAACTAGCCACCTAACTGCAAACCAACTGTCGCCATTTATCCAGTTGCAAAATTGGAGAACGGAGACAGGCAGCAACAACGAACCAACGTCACTGTCCATCACCATTGGCACCTTCTCAGACCAAGTCCAATATAACTGCCATGTAACCGTGTTGTGGGGATCCTTTGTGGAACCACATGATTCGACCCGTTGCAGTGTGTTCCCCGGCCAAAAGAAACGTTCATTGCATCTAGATATACTTCGTCTCTCGACTAGTCTAGAAGTCCGATTTTTAGCGTTAAAATCTGACGCCCTCGTGTACGTCGAATTCCGGTCAGATGCATGACAATTACTAAATGTAACATTATAACTTTTTCTGATTATTTTTATACCATACATGGCAATTTTATTTTAGAACATGACAAATCCTTATACATAAGTACTCCTCTGTACGAAATATAAGACCTTTTAGATCACTAAAAGGTCTTATATTTGTTTACATACGGGTTATAATAAATTTATCTTTTCTAATAGCATCTACAGTCGGGCGCCTTAAACCGGTCTCAAACGTCCGGACGGCTCGTCCGGTCACTGACCGGTCACGGAAACTGACCTATCCGGACGCCTCAAACGACCCTCAAACGTTCGCACGGTCCAGCACCCCTCATATCTAGCCCAAATGAGGCTGCCCGGGCGCGCCCGGACACGTTCGACATGTCAGCCCCACCCAATCTGGAGGCCTTAGCTCAATGCGCTCTCGATCCGTCTCTTCGTCTTTCCTCCGATTTCTCCGCTTCGATCCACTCCGATGACTCTGGCGACCATGTCAAGAGCCGACAGCCGCTCCTCCTCCTCCTACGACAATGAGCTGGCCCTCCGCATTGCCCTCGAGAGGTCCAAGGTGGACACGGGTGGCAGTTCTGGATCGGCCGCCTTGCCTCTCCCCCGCTGGTGCTGGCTCCTCCCGACCTGCGTTTGGCTTCGCGCGGGCTGCGCAATCCACGCCGCCCTGCCTCCGCCGACTGCTGCCCCCCTCGTGGGCAGCGGCGGGTGCTTGTGCCTGCCACGCCGGCCTGGACGCGCGCGCCGGAGTCGGAGGCGTGCGCCACCCACCGCGGGAGAGGGACGCGGCGGAGAGCTCTGTCCGCCGCCGCCGCGGGTTACCGACGAAGCCCGATGAGGACGAGTGGCTCCTCGTGTGGGTCTACCACTGCTCGCTTACGACGGCGGAGGCGGACGGTCGGCGGCTCCGCCGGAAGAAGCCAAGGCTCTCTGACTAGCTATCGAGCAGTCCGAGCGCGAGGCCAAGGAGAAGGCGACGAAGGCGTCTAGGCTGGCGAAGCTCCATCCGGCGCCTCAAGGGCCTCATCATCGCCTACTCCTCCTCCTCCGACGATGACGATGGCGGCTCCTCGTCCAACGACTCGGACGATCCTCCACTAGCCGCCGACGGTTACAGCTGTGCCGGCGACTGAAAAGGGAAGTTGCCGGCTCGAAAGTGGCGAAGATCCGCTTTACTTCAGTTTAATTTCAAGTTTTAGATGTAGTTTCAAGTTGTCCGTCGTTTATGTGAACTTTGGTGGTCCTTTGAACATCTGATCGTGATCTTTTGGTGAAAGTATTGTGCTTGCCTATGTCCATTTTCTGATTTACGTAGTTTGATCGACGTTGCATAGTTTAGTATGGATATAGGGGATCGGATATGAAATACACGGATGTGGACGATGCTATTTGAGGAGTGCTCGATCACTGCATGTGAACACGTTTGGGTGCGTTGGCAGGCGTTTGAGGGGTCATATTTGTCGTACGCGGCTATAGATGCTCTCACACGGCAAAAAATCTGTAGGGTTTGCTGGAGAATGTTAAAAATCTGATCCCTGTTAAAGAAACAGGTCCTAGGTGCCGAGTGTGCCATTTTTCCCCGACCGCAGATACTTGTATGAAGAAAGGGTATGACTAGGTCTCAATCGACTGAGACTTCACTAAGTCTCTGTCAAGTGACATAGTATGCAAGAAAAAAAACTAAACAATTTTTTTTACATGAATCTTCATGCAAAATCAAAAAAAGATAATATCGACTGAGACATAACGAAGTCTTAGTCGACGGAGACTTAACTGATAAAGAAATGTGAGCCAACTGACATTCCTGAACTTGTAGACTGAAAACCGTTAACAGTGCAAAAATTCCTATGTAGAGTCGAACTGCTGCTACCTTACAATGTATGCAAATAGAATCAACAGATCCATTTTATTGACAGTAAATTGCACTATCCTACGGGTTCTTGTCAAACTGCCCGCCTTGAGGGCAAGCTGTCACGCCGAGCTTTCTCTTTCAAGGCGCGTTGCTGTCACAAGAGAGCCCCGTTGCCCAGGAGGACAGCAGAGTGGCCCACATCCGTCCCATGCCTGCGCGTCGCGTGGGTCCCCATCCGCACCCCCGCGAGCTCCAGCTGGTTCCGATCCACTGAACGCCCCCGAGCCCAACACTCTCCCGACCCAGCAAGTCGCGCTACCTGGCTGGCGCCTCCGGTGCGCCACCGCGTTGAGCCGTGCACGCGGGGACGTCGCGCTCCACGCGCTAAACTATATAAACCGCCACCTTTCCCTCCCAAATCCAAACCACCTGCTTCCACTCCCACCCCCAGCTTACACTCGCAGCTAGCATAGCCGGCCATGGACCTCAGTGCCCTCAGCAGCGACTACTCGTCGGGGACGCCGTCCCCGGTGGGCGCGGACGGCGGCAACAGCGAGGGCTTCTCGACGTACATGACGGTGTCTTCGGCTCCGCCGAAGCGCCGCGCCGGGCGGACCAAGTTCAAGGAGACGCGGCACCCGGTCTACAAGGGCGTGCGCCGGAGGAACCCCGGGAGGTGGGTCTGCGAGGTGCGGGAGCCGCACAGCAAGCAGAGGATATGGCTCGGCACGTTCGAGACCGCAGAGATGGCGGCGCGCGCGCACGACGTGGCCGCGCTGGCGCTGCGCGGCCGCGCCGCCTGCCTCAACTTCGCCGACTCGCCTCGGCGGCTCCGGGTCCCGCCCGTGGGTGCTAGCCCTGATGAAATACGGCGGGCGGCGGTAGAGGCGGCTGAGGCATTCCTGCCGGCACCCGACCAGAGCAATGCGGCCGCCGAGGAGGCAGCCGTTGCACCATCGGAGCAGTTCGCCGGTGATCCCTACTATGGGATGGACGATGGGATGGACTTCGGGATGCAGGGCTACCTCGACATGGCGCAGGGGATGCTCATTGCCCCTCCCCCGATGGCAGGCCCGTCGGCGACTGTCGGAGACGGCGACGATGACGGCGAGGTCAGCTTGTGGAGCTACTGATTACGCGCATTTGAGTTATGCCTTGTGGGGGCGCGAAGAACTTCTAATGCATGTGCAGCTTTATATAGCAATCCAGTACAGGAAGTGTACTGCATGGTTGCCGTTCCACTTTCTCTTTTCTGAACTTCTCTGGGTAATGTATGTTTGCTCTCTGATGAACTGCGATCAGAAGAAGCAGAAGGTCTGATCTTGAGTTTGGTAAATGGTGCACCTTGTCGGGTTATGGATTGTGAGTGTTCGAACTCCGAAGGAGTGTTGGGGCTAGCTATATGTATCTCCCTTGTTTATTAAGCATGAGAGGAGTGTCTTCGTCGGTGTTTGGTTAAGCAAAGTGTGATTTTCTTGGTGTATAATTAGCAGTAGCATGCTGTAGAGCATCTCTAATCTAACCGATCCCTTATAAAGCTTAATTCCTTGCAAAGTTTTAGAGGAGTAAAAAACCAGGTTTTCTCCTTAAAACTGCACCTAACCGATCCCTTGTAACATTTAGAGTACAACTTTGGAAGTGCTAAAAATATGACGTTAAATTTTTAGTTGGCGCAAGGATGACAAATTTAGTTGCCGAGCATGACACTTTCCTAGCAAAAAAAATGTTTTGAGTTGGATTTGCCATGCCTGTCAACTAAACTTGCCACCCTTGAAAAACATAGGGCCCGACTTAAATTTTACTCCACTGTGCGCCCCATTCTTAAATATACTTGGTCGCCGGAGCAATAAAATTTCCTCTCACACCACTCGATCTCATCAATTCACCCACCGCCTGAGCACTCTGCATCCCGCCGGCGTGCCCCCGCATCCACTCCGGCGCCCCCTGCTGCCCAAATGGCTAGGTCCCCGTTGTCGATCAGAAGCGCCACTCGACGCTCCCGGGCCCGAGGTCGTGGCAACGCGTCCTCATCCCGGTTCCTTGACTTGCCACTGCCGCCGACGCTGCAGAGGAGGTACCTTGGCATGCAACAACAGTCGTGTGGGATTGGGTGACGGAGATCACCGACAATGAAACTCACAAGAGCATTTCGATCAGCTCATCCTAGTCGGCGACGCAGGCGGCACATGCTTACAACATCCAGTCGGTGTGCCTCCACGGCGCAAACATGCGGCGAACTTTCTGATGTCCTGCAAATGAACATGGCTTTTGTAACAATTTCATGGCAAGTAAGGTTCACTAAAAAAAAGACACATCCGTGACATTTTGGACTGAACGAATTTTTTTTCTGTCATGCTTATGACACTTCTATGACGATGATTGTGACAAAAGCATGTGTCATTATAGATGTGGTGGGCTCCTACTTCTATGACAAAAAATCATGACATAAAATGAGCTTTTCGTCCTAGGCGGGTCGGAGATGCATCTGCATGACATTCTTTGGGCCGTCCATGACGGAAAAAATCATGGTAGAAGCGAGGGCGAGGAAAATATCGGTGAGTTCACGGTTACGGAGGGTGGTCGGGGCCGAGCGATGCATGGAGGTTTGCGAGTTTCTCTCGTGTACGCGCGTGTGTGAGAGGCGTTGGCTAACTGAACCCGAGCGATCGCACGTTACTGAACCTGAGCGATCGATCCCTTGGCTGTTAACTAAACCCGAGCGATTCATTTGCCGCTGACTGAACCCGAGCGATTCCTTCGCTGCTGCTGCTACTGAACCGAGCGATCGATCACTTCTGCTGCTTACTGAAGCCGATCGAGCCCCCGTGCGAGACGTAGCCAGCCGGTGTTGGGTTGCCTCTCGATGAACAGTGACTATTGCTACCGTGCGCGTGGTACGTAGAACGAGTCGAGACGTGGTGAGTCGAGTCGGTTGGTTGGCTGTGGATGAACAGTTCCCGGTGGGGTTGGATGAACAGGACCCCGTGGTAGTAGGTCGTTCCCGCTGGATGAACAGGACCCCAAGGAGCCACCGCACCCCAGCCGGTTGGGGGTGGATGAACAGGACCCCGTGGAGGCTCTATGAACAGTAGCCAGTGGAGGCTGGATGAACAGTAGCCCGTGGAGGCTGGAGGAGGTCGACGGTGGATGAATCATAGACCGTGGAGGCTGAAGCGAGGCAGTAGACGGTGGATGAACAGGACCCCGTTTCACCGTAGGCGCTCCAACACAAGTCTGTTTCCTCCGTTTTGCGGTACACCACACCCCTCCCGATCAACAGAACCCCGTTTCGACCGTAGGCACTCGAACAGAAGTTTGTTTCCTCCGTTTTGCGGTACACCAGACCTTTACCGATGAACATGACCCCATTTTGATCGTACGTGGTCGAACAGAATGCCCGTTTCCTCCGTTTTGCAGTACGCCAGACCTTGTTTCGGCTGTTCCGTCCAAGCCGGTTGGCTCCCGATGAACACGACGTATTCTGACCCAGTCAGTTGCCTCCCAACGAACACGACGCTGTTTCCTCCATTCCGACCCAGTCAGTTGGCTGCCGATAAACAGGACGACAACGTTGTACGTGTTCGAGATCACGCCCGTATGTACGTATGTAGCCGTATTTACTTTTTTGCAGCGTGGGTGTACGTATGTGTACACGTAATCGACGAAACTGCGTGACATGCTACGTTCGCGCATCTACTACGACACGTGCCGCTTCTTACTCGGCCATAGTTCATCGCTGCAGAGAGACCGATTGACCAGTATCTACGTACACGTTCGCGACCAGACAGACAATGCTACGTACGCTTTGAACTGGTGGGTCCCAGCTGTTCCTTACGTGCGAAGATATAGTTGGTGCGTCCCAGCTATCAGCAGGAACAATATTTTTTCCCGTAGTATGGACGCACTTGCGTGCGAAGATGTAGCTGGTGGGTCCCAGCTGTCAGGGGCGAAACGTTTTTTTCGCAAAATACAAAGTCCCTTCCGGTGGGTCCTTGTTGTCAGGTGAAGGAATAATTATTTTACGCGTAATAGGAGGCACTTCCTTGCTGCGGTCGTGGACCCAGCTGTCAGCCTCTCCATGTACAGTCCTCTTCTGATGGAAGTCGTTACTGGACCACGTACCGCGCCGAGAGCACCAAAGCGGTGGAAGACGACAAGGCCTAGGAAGTGGGCAAGGCCTAGGAAGTGGACGATGCGAAGCTAGGAAAGACGCGACAGTGGATGCCCACGCGGGGAGGAGTACGACGGTTGACTGGTTTGGCTGCAGTGTGAGGCTGCCATCACCGCAGAATAACAGGGGTTGGGGTGACTAGAGGGATGGTTTGGCCAACGATTGGAGTAGGAGGGGGCGATGAGGCCTGTGCGGTAGCACAACCGGCCACGGGAGGCAGGAGCAGGCGGCACGGCCCGCGATGGTTTGGGTGGCTGGAGCAAGAAGACCAGAGGTTGAAGAAGCATGACAGCCGTTGGATGGACATCGTATGTTCACTACAACTAGAATCGTTTATATTGACTAAGTTGACAAAGCCCAGCCTCCAAATATGGTGGGTCACACCTAGCAGCGGGGGTCTTCATTTTTTTTGTGCGTAATAAGGAGGCACTTGCGTGCGAAGAGATATAGCCGGTGGGTCCGAGCTATCAGCGGGGGAAATGTTTTTTTCGCGAAATACAGAGGCCCTTCCGATGGGTCCCCGCTGTCAGGTTGAGGAATAATTATTTTGCGCATAATAAGGAGGCACTTCCTTGGTGCGGCCGTGGATCCATCTGTCAGCCACTCCACGTATTGTCCTCTTCCGATGGAAGTCATTCCTTCACCACATTGAGCACGCCGCATAGAGAGCACCAAGGCGGGGACGACGGCGAGGCCTAGGAAGGGAATGACCAGGAGTTAGGGAAGACTCGGTAGTTGTTTCCCACACGGAGGGGAGTACGAGGGTTTACTGCTTCGGCTGCAGTGTGAGGCTGCCGTCGCCGAAGAATAACAGGAGGTCTGGATGAGTAGAGGGATGGCTAGGCCAGCGATGGGAGTATGGTGGGGCGGTGAGGCCTGCGCGGCATCACAGTCAGCCGCGGGAGGAGGGAGCAGGCAGCCCCAGCGGCGCTTGTTTGAGCGGCTAGAGTAAGAAGAGCAAAGATTGAAGAAGCACAACGACCGTTGGATGAATATCTAACAGACACTGCTCTCGTGTGTTGACTAAGTTGACACAGTGTTGCATGCGCGTCAACCTTTGTTTTAGAAAAGCATACGCGTCAACCTATAGTAGGCGCACAAGTCAGCCTCAAATCTATGGAAAACAACAAACAACCCATCTGCCATTATTTCTAATAATTTAAGCCAATTTGCTAATTCTTAAGGTTTTTTTGAGCATATATTCTTTTTTGTTAGCATTACATCCCATATTGTGGCCACGGTTAAAAATTTATACAAAATTTTGCATATTTTGGTGCGGTCCAAAATGTTTTTAATCCCGAAATTTCAAGTCACATACAAACTAATTTGAAAAATAAATTTATATCAACATAAAATCCAAATAATTGTCCACGCATAAAAATGATGGAATTTAAAATCTTGAAATGAAAAAAAAGAAATTTGAAACTAATTGCCGGTTTGATGTGTTTTAAAAATGTACAACCCATTTCTCATTAGTGATAGCCCATTTTCTGGGCAAGCCGAATGAAGCTCTCCTCGTCTTGAAAGATTTGCAGCCCAGCAGGACTGACAAAGCAAGTAGGCCTCGGTTGGACATTCTAGAAAAGAACAAAAAAACTGTGCTAGCCATTTTCAGAAAGAAAAAAAACTACTAGGCTGGTCTTGTGGTAAACATAAAAGAAAAGGCTGGCTAGACAGGCCAGAGTGCCCTGCACAGCCCAGTTGACACCCCTGCTTCCATCTCAAAAACAAAAATAAATGGACAAGCTGTTGGTCCCTGGTGTCAGCCGCTCGTTGTGCAATTCTCTTGTTTATTGACTACGTTGACAATGACATGGGACTCAGATGTCAGAAATCAATTAGGAGGAACCATTTTTTGGCTTCAAATAAGAAGGCACTTGCTTGCGTACTACCATGACCCTGGTTGGTCCCTGCTATCATCCTCTCCACATACAATCATCTCCTTATTGTGTACGTGCCAACCTAGTAGGCCCACAAGTCAGCCTCTAAACTAGTGGCGGACAAATACAACCCATTTAAAAAAATAGCCCATTCCATACGTTGAAACAGAAAGTTCAACATTCAGAGCAAAGTAACAGGTCTGATCCAGATATAGAGTACTGTACTTCCACATTGACACCATCATAGCCAAGTTAACTATCTACTCCCACTAATACTCTAATAGTGTACAAGTACTAACATACTCTCAGCTAACTAGACGATGCCGACCACCATCTGCCGTACACGCTAAATGCCGGTGCCGACGTCCTCCTCCTTGCCTCGGACTTGCCAGAGGCGCGATAGGGCGTGTTGCTCACGCGTATTGGTCCTTTCCATGCCGGCGTGGTCCACCAAAGCTTCGGCTTCTAAGCGGGAAACCCACTTGATAAGCTAGTAGTAAAATTCAGCGTCACAAATGCGTGCGTGCCCGATAGCCTCTAGGGCGATTTGCCGGGCGCTGGCCTCCACGTAGTCGGCCCAGTTGTGGGTGCTCTGCTCGCGACTTAGAGCGTCGGTGCGCTACTTCTCCATGCCTCACTAGTGGTGCAAATCGGCGATACTCTGCTCCTCTGCCAGGCGGTCGCGCTCCAACAAGTCCTCATACTCCGCATTGCCATCTAAAGACCGATAGAATGCCTCCTCCCTCTGTCTGCCTTCCGGTGAAAAACCGAACACTAGTTCCGGCGCACCGCGGCGTCGCCTATTGCGGACGGGCGGGGGCATGACGTACGTGACGAGAGCCAGGGCAAGTGGCGAGCAACGTCAGGCCGGTGGGGGCTTATGAGGATAGGGCGAGTTGGGTGGTGGTGCTACCGGAGAACGCCGGGAACCAGTAATTATAGGCGGAAGGTGGGTGAACCAGCATGTCGCGGGAAATGCGATGGCCATCACGGTCATTGAAATTCAATGCATAAGTAGGCATGGCTTAGCGCGCCAGCTTGCCGTGGAAAACTAGAAAAACTGAAATTATGACTGTGCCGTCCTGTCCCATCAGTGGTGCGTCCCGTCCGTGCTGGCTCGCACGTCGGCATGACGGTCAAACGAGTGCGCTTGATTCATCTAGATAAGGTACGTGCGTGATGTGCTAGTGATTCACGTAGGATCGAGTCGGCATGATAGTGTACGTGTAGGATAGCAATAGCTGATGAACGTTCGCTGGGAGATACAGCATTTGCAAACGTTTTTGCTGGCAATTTCTTCGATTTGCATGGAATTTTCTTCAGAACGACATGTCAGTTTATTCAGAGGTAGACATTTTTATTCAAAAAACTGCCACCTTTGGATCTTGCGTTGCAACTAAAACTGCCACCTTTGGATCTTGCATTGCAACTAAAACTGCCAGGAGCATATTAGTAGGCTAGCTAGTGATCGACCAGTAACTTGTAAACACTGAGCGAACAGAAATAAGGAACTGGTAGTAACGTGTAAACACTGAGAACACAGAAATAAGGATCATGTTGTGCACAGTAGTAAGAGCCGATCCATTCGAAATGTTCACATGAGGCTCACAGGCCTGGCATTGTAATATGTTCACATTAGTAGCCCAAATTCACAACCAACTAGTACGATTCCCATACATAAGAATAACATGTTAATGCATCTCAATGGTTCACAGATCATATACAAATATGTAGCTCCAAAAGCAAAGATGTAGAAAAAATATATGTTCTTCCTATTAACATGGATGCTTCTCTGGGCCAATATTCAGTACAGAGTGAAAGCCAAATTTGTTTGTGAAGTCTACAATTTCTCTTGCAAACATAAGTGGTTTAACTAACAGCTAGAACCATGAGAATAAAACACACATGATGGAGGAACGTCCACTGCAATATAGTTTGGTCTTCTCTCGATCACACGGCGAGACTATTTTCGGATTACAAACTTTAACTTAGGCAAAATGATGCCCATTGTATAACCAGATCAAAGCAATGAAGCACCTAGTGTTGGCCAATAAATAGTACAGTACTACTTTTGTGTAGTCCATGAAGTGACTATCCAATCTTTCTGTGTCTATTTTCAAATGTCACTGCATGTAGTGACTATACTATTCTCTTGTGCAGTTCCACCAAAATTGTGTTCACTTTGTTTGTTTGCCAAATAGCAACGGGCAGACATCTGTCTGCACAAATATCCAGTAGCTAGTAAACATATACCCCACCTTGTATTTTCGGTTTAAACACGTCTCTTCCGCTTAGCATCTGTCATGTTTTGCATTGGACAATTTGATACTGTCACGTTTGGCCCTGGACAATTTCGTACTAAATTGATTTGCTGGTACAGAGCAGAAATATAGCGCCTATTCTTCATCAGACCAAGGATATCCATGTTCCTAGTGATGGAAGTGGTGAAATCGATACAATCAAAATTGAGCATCCAATCATTGAATCATGTCCTACACCTCCAATGTAGGTCCACCTTGCCAATAAATTCACATGCAAACCACTAATATTACTATCTAATGACAATACAAAAAGAGTAGCAAGATAGTAGCAAACCATGTACCTTCGTAATGAACAGCTCATAGTGCCACCAATTGGATATAATGGTTTGGAAGAAAACATGCTCCTAATGTTGAACCATTTGGACATTTTGTGCAGTTCCACTAAAATCGAGCATCCCTGATTGCACAGATATTGAAAGTGTGATTACTATAAAAGTGACACTAGTTGAAGCATCGACTCACAAATATAAGCATTCCAATTTCTTAATGGGAAAAGGTAGCAAGACTGTTTCTAACCACCTGTTTGAAGGAATAAATAAGGCAACGACAGCTGATGTCAGGAAGGCATACATAGTATTTTCTTAAAAACTAAACCATTCCTGACCTTTACTCTTCTTTTTAAGCATATTTTGTGCAGTTCAACTAAAATAAAATGCCATCACCGCCTTGACAATTCAGTGACACTATACAAAAAGAAATGACTTACCATTACATCATGATGTCAGGTAAGTAATCGACAGGCATTAGAGACAAACATACAGACCTCCTCCGATAGCATAATGAACATTAATTTTAACAAAGGTGTGCCTAGCTTTACATGCATAATTTGAGTGTACTCTACACCCTTTATTCCTTAATATAAGACGTTTTTGCAGTTCAATTTAAAGTACCCAAACGTCTAGTATTTAGAAAAATAGGTAGTAGTTTTCTTGAGCACATATCTGGGAAAGCTTGCCACACTTTATATATGTCCATACGCTAATGCAACACCATTCGAATAGTACAAATATACACTAATCCAGTGGCTAGTGCAACAATGGAGTAGTTTTTTTATTAAGGAGTACAATACAATGGTTTTACTGAAGAAATTTCCATAAGCTATCACTGGAAGATTTCTATAAGCATTAACAATACAAAATGTAAAGATAACAAGTTTTAGCTTTGGTATACTAGCTGCGCAACAGCATTAAACCAAATACGAAAGTCTGAAGGTAACTAGCATTATTAACTAATGACAGTATAAAAAATTGCAAACCATGTAACTTCAAGGTAAATATCATTTCAAACTCGAGGGGACTTTAAAAATTGCTACCCCAATCTTGATAATCGATCAAACATAAAAACTTGATCAACCGAATCAAGAAAATAGCCGGAGGAGGAGGTGCCCGTTCTTGACCTTTCCTCTTCTCTTCATAATGTTTTTGTGAAGTTTAACCCAAATAAAATGACATCAGTGCCTTGGCATTTTCGTGACATTGTACAAAAAATAGACTTATCTCATTGAAAGTGAGGTATGTAATCTATAAGCATTAACAATGCAAAAATCTGAAGGTAATAACAAGTTTCATCGTTGGTATACTGGCTGTGCAACAACATTAGAATGCCTTAGCTGAAAAATCTTTAATACATCCACAATCAACAGCTAACCCTGAAATAATCTAGTGACATTAAATGACATTGCTTAAATTTATTGGTGGCATTAGACTGAGTGCGGCACTAGTTAAATGTGGCATCACTTTAGCAATAGCATTGCTTGACTTTATCGCTGACATTATACTAACAACAAAAAAGTGGCAATAAGAGCATGGGAGGCCCATTCGGACGGTGGGCGCACTAGTACGATGTACCTCCACGGATGCATAGAGTGGTGAGGGAGGTATGGTTGCCCATAGCAACAAATATCCAGGCAGCTTATGTGGATTACGTCCCATTTTGTTCTCTTTAGCCACTTTTTTCCTATGTGAGGACAACAAACCGACTGACCTGGTCATTCTCTATTTCGTTGTCATGTCTTTCTACCCTTTTCACCCTTTTTCAACCAAGAGACAGAAGACTCATTCCTAAGTTACTGATTTTCCCCTTTTAAACCTAGATGCAGGTTCGGTACCTAGTCTCTTCGACAGTACTTTCTCCCTTCCTTTACTTATTCAACCCAGACATGGATTAGTCTTCATGAAGTAGGGTTTCCTTTAATAGTGCAAATTATGGTTTTTGTCTGCATGACCAGTAGAGCAGAGGATAGAAAATTGCGGAGATGGTGGAGTGGAAAAAGATCCACATGCAGCGATGTGGAAGATGGGGCAATAGAACAAGGCTATGGTTCGAAAAGAGTAGCATACCTGAGGGTGTTGGGAAATGTGGTAATTTCAAAAATTTCCTACGATCACGCAAAATCTATCTAGGAGATGCATAGCCATGAGAGGGGAGAGTGTGTCCACGTACCCTCGTAGACCGAAAGCCGAAGCGTTTCAATAACGCGGTTGATGTAGTCGAGCATCTTCACGATCCAACTGATCCAAGTACCGAACATACGGCACCTACGTGTTCGGCACACGTTCAGCTCGATGACGTCCCTCGTACTCTTGATCCAGTTGAGGGCGAGGGTGAGTTCCGTCAGCATGACGGCGTGGCGACGATGATGATGATGCTACCGGCGCAGGGCTTCGCCTAAGGTCCGCAACAGTATGATCAAGGTGTGTAACTGTGGAGGGGGGCACCGCACACGGCTAAAAGATCAACTTGTGTGTTCTAGGGTGCCCCCTGCCCCCGTATATAAAGGAGGGAGGGGAGGCCGGCCAGCCCTCGTTGGTGCGGCCCCAAAGGGGGAATCCTACTAGGACTCCAAGTCCTAGTAGGTTTCCACCAAGAAGGAGAGGGAGATAGGGATAAGGAAAGGGGGGCGCCGCCCCCCTTCCCTTGTCCTATTCGGACTCTAGGGGGGTGGGGGCGTGCGGCCAGCCCTCCTGCAGCCCTCCTCTCTCTCCACTAAGGCCCATCGAGGCCCATTAGTTCCCCGAGGGGGGGGGGAGGATCCGGTAACCCACTCCGGTTTTATCCGAAACTACTCCGGAACACTTTTGGTGTCCGAATATAGTCGTCCAATATATCAATCTTTATGTCTCGACCATTTTGAGACTCCTCGTCATGTCCGTGATCACATCCGGGACTCCGAACAATCTTCGATACATCATATCACATAAACTCATAATACCAAACGTCATCGAACGTTAAGCATGTAGACATGACCGAGACATGTCTCCGGTCAATAACCAATAGCGGAACCTGGATGCTCATATTGGTTCCTACATATTCTACTAATATCTTTATCGGTCAAACCGCATAACAATATACGTTGTTCCCTTTGTCATCGGTATGTTACTTGCCCGAGATTCGATCATCGGTATCATCATACCTAGCTCAACATCATTACCAGCAAGTCTCCTTACTCGTTCCGTAATACTTCATCCCGCAACTAACTCATTAGTCATAATGCTTTCAAGGCTTTATAGTGATGAGTATTACCGAGAGGGCCCAGAGATACCTCTCCGAAACACGAAGTGACAAATCCTAATTTCGATCTATGCCAACCCAACAAACACCTTCAAAGACACCTGTAGAGCACCTTTATAATCACCCATTTACGTTGTGATGTTTGGTAGCACACAAAGTGCCCCTCTGGTATTTGGGAGTTGCATAATCTCATAGTCCGAGGAACATGTATAAGTCATGAAGAGAGCAGTAGCAATGAAACTGTAACAATCATAATGCTAAGCTAACAGATGGGTCATGTCCATCACATCATTCTCCTAATGATGTGATCCCATTCATCAAATGACAACACATGTCTATGGTTAGGAAACATAACCATCTTTGATTAACGAGCTAATCAAGTAGAGGCATACTAGGGACTATATGTTTTGTCTATGTATTCACACATGTACTAAGTTTCCGGTTAATACAATTCTAGCATGAATAATAAACATTTATCATGAATTAAGAAAATAAATAATAACTTTATTATTGCCTCTAGGGCATATTTCCTTCAGTCTCCCACTTGCACTAGAGTTAATAATCTAGTTCACATCACCATGTGATTTAACACCAATATTCACATCTGTATGTGATTAACACCCATAGTTCACATCGTCATGTGACAAATAGCCAAAGGGTTTACTAGAGTCAATAATCTAGTTCACATCGCTATGTGATTAACACCTTTAGAGGGTCGGCGGGAAGTGGCTTCGCTCGTGGTCATCGTCCTCTACACATACTGCAGCAGCGAGCTTGGGGACGGAGGCCATCCCGCGCGGGCGCTAGGTCTGAGGGGACGACCTTATCATCAGTGCATGACCTCGCTCGCCGATGATGAGCGCGTCAACGCTGCACGTCCTTTTCTTCCCCGGCGGATTTGTGACCATCGGTGAGGAGGGAGGGAGAGAGGGGCACCACCATCTTTTTTACATCTGGAGAGAGGGTGATAGTGTGAGAAGCAAGTGGGCAGCCCTTAGCAAGCAAGCGCTGAAGCTCCAGCCTATGTATCTTTTTTGATACTAGTACTAGACGTGGAGTAGTGCTAGAGTAGTTTATATTTTCTCTGCATACAGTCCCAGTTAGTCGTGCTTCAAAACGGAACGACACGCCATTAAAAAATAAAGTCAAGAAATAATACGGCACCTCGGGCCAACGCGGCTAGATCGATTTTGCACAAGAAATGACACACCATGTTTCGTTGACATATGGTCCAGTTCCAACATGTCAGTGAGACGACGACGAGTCCTTTTGTACAATTTCTGAACGGACGTCTATGTAGGCCGGGGCGCCTCTTCCTGTACCATGGCAACCGTCCACCGCCTTTTCGCCTTTCCCTCTCGATTTGGAACTACTGACGTATGCTCTTCCTCCCTCCATTTTCCTTCACCCTTCCTTCTGCCATTGTTCGATCATTTTCTCCATGGAGGGAACATGCCGGAAACGACCCCGTTATTCTTGCCCCGATCTGAACGATGAAGTGGTGGAGGAACTCATTGATCAGTGCGACGTCATCACCTTGGCTAGCATGGCAGGTTCGTTCAAGACCATTCTCGACTCAACAAATAACATCATTACAAAAAAACCCAAGGGTCCAATAGAGGTTTGATCTCCCCTATCTTCTTCGCCATGACCCTGCTCGCTCGCGCACGGACGACGGAAGCCTCTTCTTGTGCAGGTTGGTGCCGCTTGATAATGATACATGTGATGTTAAGATGCCATCGCTTAAGGGTAAGGCCTGGGCAGGCACAAATGGAGATTGGGTTGTTTATATTGGGCACAACTGCGAGTGGTAACTTGTGAATGTGTACACTCGTCACCGGGTTACACTTCCAAAAATCTCAGAGTGCCCTGAGGTTGAGCACACAAATGATCTACGTATGTTCAAATACGATCATGGTGACTGTCGTCTATGGAAGATAGCAATTTGTCGAGTTCCCAACCGCTCTTGGGATTACACGAACTATGATGTTGTTTCTATCTTCGACAAGCTTGTTGCCGTCCTTACTTACACGCCTCGATGGATATTGCTCAAAAATCAATTTCTATACATGGATGAGTACTGTGATGCAATTCAATACGAGCGTCTTGTGTTTGCTGCCACCTCTCGTGGCACTGTTTTTGCATGGAATCCTTATGGTTTTGGTATGTTTGTCTTCCACCGTAATTAGAATTGTTTCATCCACATGCATGCGAGTTAGTATCCCTGTACTAATTAACCTTCTTGTGTTTCCAAGGTCCTGTGAACATTCCATGACCTATACTTGAAAATTTTTATAACCAAGGGGGACATGACGATGGTGATGATCACGAGCATGAGGACGAGCAGGACCTACATACTCGGTGGCGCATGGCAACTTATTCTGATGGATCACCTCTTCTTGTCTACATACAGGGCACTACTGATGTTACTAAGGAAGCATGTGTTGTCTCCCATGGTCGCACCCTCTGGACCTATTCCAACATCCGTTGCAGGGTATTTGGGATGGATACTAGTGTGCTAGTGATAACCCACAAGTATAGGGGATCACAATAGTTTTTGAGGGTAGAGTATTCAACCCAAATTTATTGATTCGACACAAGGGGAGCCAAAGAATATTCTCAAGTATTAGCAGTTGAGTTGTAAATTCAACCACACATGGATAACTTAGTATCTGCAGCAAAGTATTTAGTAGCAAAGTAGTATGGAAGTAACGGTAACAGTAACAAAAGTAACAGTAGCAGTTTTGTAGTAATTGTAATAGTAGCAACGGTAAAGTAACTAAGCAAAGAACAATATGTGAAAAGCTCATAGGCATTGGATTAGTGATGGATAATTATGTCGGGTGCGATTACTCATGTGATAGTTATAACATAGGGTGACACAGAACTAGCTCCAGTTCATCAATGTAATGTAGGCATGTATTCCGAATATAGTCATACATGCTTATGGAAATGAACTTGCATGACATCTTTTGTCCGACCCTCCCGTGGCAGCGGGGTCCTATTGGAAACTAAGGGATATTAAGGCCTCCTTTTAATAGAGTACCGGACCAAAGCATTAACACTTAGTGAATACATGAACTCCTCAAACTACGGTCATCACCGGTAAGTATCCCGATTATTGTCACTTCGGGGTTAACGGATCATAACACATAATAGGTGACTATAGACTTGCAAGATAGGATCAAGAACTCACTTATATTCATGAAAACATAATAGGTTCAGATCTGAAATCATGGCACTCGGGCCCTAGTGACAAGCATTAAGCATAGCAAAGTCATAGCAACATCTATCAGAACATAGTGGATACTAGGGATCAAACCCTAACAAAACTAACTTAATTACATGGTAAATCTCATCCAACCCATCACCGTCCAGCAAGCCTACGATGGAATTACTCACGCACGACGGTGAGCATCATGAAATTGGTGATAGAGGATGGTTTATGATGACGACGACGACGAATTCCCCTCTCCAGAGCCCCGAACGGACTCCAGATCAGCCCCCCGAGAGAGTTTAGGGCTTGGCGGCGACTTTGTATCGTAAAACACGATGAAACTTTCTCTCTGTTTTTCTTTCTCTGCGAACGTGAATATATGGAGTTGGAGTTGAGGTCGGTGGAGGTCCAGGGGGCCCACGAGGCAGGGGCGCGCCCTAGGAGGGGGCGCGCCCCCACCCTCATGGACAAGGTGTGGGCCCCCTGGTGCTGATTCTTTCGCCCAGTATTTTTTATTAATTTCAAAAAGTTGCTCCGTGGATTTTCAGGTCATTCCGAGAACTTTTATTTCTGCACAAAAATAACACCATGACAGTTCTGCTGAAAATAGCGTCAGTCCGGGTTAGTTCCATTCAAATCATGCAAGTTAGAGTCCAAAACAAGGGCAAAAGTGTTCGGAAAAGTAGATACGACAGTGACGTATCAACTCCCCCAAGCTTAAACCTTTGCTTGTCCTCAAGCAATTTAGTTGACAAACTAAAAGTGATAAAGAAAAACTTTTACAAACTCTGTTTGCTCAAGTTTTCAGCAAAGATTATGAACTAACCATATTCACAGTAACACTTAGGCCTCATGTTTACTCATATCAATGGCATAATCAACTAGCGAGTAGTAATAATAAATCTCGGATGACAACACTTTCTAAAAACAATCATAATATGATATAACAAGATGTTATCTCGCTAGCCCTTTCTGAGACCGCAAAACATAAATGCAGAGCACCTTTAAAGATCAAGGACTAATTAAACATTGTAATTCATGGTAAAAGAGATCCAGTCATAGTCATACCCAATATAAACTAATAGTAATGCATGCAAATGACAACGGTGCTCTCCAGCGGGTGCTTTTTAATAAGAGGGTGATGACTCAACATAAAAGTAAATAGATAGGCCCTTCGCAGAGGGAAGCAGTGATTTATAGAGGCGCCAGAGCTCAATTTTGAAATAGAGATGAATAACATTTTGAGCGGTATACTTTCAATGTAAACATAACAACTGAGAGATCTCGATATCTTCCATGCTACACACATTATAGGCGGTTCCCAAACAGAATGGTAAAGTTTATACTCCCCCACCACCAACAAGCATCAATCCATGGCTTGCCCGAAACAACGGGTGCCTCCAACTAACAACAATCCTGGGGGAGTTCTGTTTGCAATTATTTTGATTTAATTTTAGCATGGGACTGGGCATCCCGGTGACTAGCCATTTTCTCGTGAATGAGGAGTGGAGTCCACTCCTCTTGAGAATAACCCGCCTAACATGGAACATACAGGCAGCCCTAGTTGATACATGAGCTGTTCGAGCATACAAAACAGAATTTCATTTGAAGGTTTGGAGTTTGGCACATACAAATTTACTTGGAACGGCAGGTAAATACCGCATATAGGAAGGTATGGTGGACTCATATGGAATAACTTTGGGGTTTATGGAGTTTGGATGCACAAGCAGTATTCCCGCTTAGTACAAGTGAAGGCTAGAAAGAGACTGGGAAGCGACCAACTAAAGAGCGACAACAGTCATGAACATGCATTAAAATTAATCAACACCGAGTGCAAGAATGAGTAGGATATAATCCACGATGAACATAAATATTGTGAAGGCTATTGTCAGTGGGAAACGATACCTATGGGATCACAAGAATCCCTACTACAGTTGCGGGGTGAGGGGTTGTGAGAAGAGCAGGATTAACAATCAGCACAAGGATCGTTTACCAGGTTCGGGCCGCGAGGATCACGTAAAACCCTAGTCCTGCTTTGGTGGATGTATTGAGTGTTCTTGAGCTCTTGAACTAGCTACGGTGGCTGCATGGTTTAAAAGAGCCGAATCCCCCTCCAGTATGCCATGGGCCTTCTTTTATAGTCGAAAGGGGCTGCCACAGTGGCACACATGAAGTGGAAAGGCCTACAGTGCTATGAGCTTATCGCTTGTATTACAGGACAAGGCACATTTAATGCATAGCTTAGGTGTCCTCTTGCTTTATCGGGGACGGGAGTGAGGCCCATCCCGTCCGTCGCTGCTCCTCCTCGCTTCGACATGCACCCTGGCCAGCGATGCATGTGGCGCCATGTAGGCACGCAAGCAGTTGAGGTGGCGCGGTGGTGGAGCCTCCACGAAGATCTGCATGCCGCCACGCAGGCGTGTGCTGAGTTGGCCTGGAAGCTGCATGTTGCCACGCAGGTGCCTACCCAGCTGGTTGGGCTGCCAGCTGCATGCAAACAGCGGTGGAGACTTGGTTGGTGCGGGCCTGACAGTGGCCCCGCTGACGCCCTTGGCAAGGGTCTTGCTGGGTGGCCCGGCAAGGGTCTTGCCGTGGCGCGCTGTCGTCCCCGGCAAGGATCTTGCCAGGGGTCTTGTGGATTTCCTCGGCTAGGATCTTTTCGAGGATCGTTGCCTTCCAATCCTCATGTGATCTTGAATATTCTTTGTCTTCACAAAGATCTACATGCCACCATGCAGGTGCCTCCCGAGCCCTGGCCCAACATGGTTGATGGTGTTGGAGACCGTGGGTTCGAGGGTGGCTCACTCCGCTGGTGTGGGCGAGCCGCCCCGGCAAGGGGCCTGCTGGGGCTGCTGAGGCTGCCCTGGCAAGGGTCTTGCCGGGGAAACCAGCTTCGTCCATCTGCTCTCCGTGGTCTCGGTCTTTGGCGCTGTGTTGATTGTCTTATGCCTTCGGCTTCTCTCCGGCTTCCCTCCTTTGCCCTGCTATGTGCGGCCGTGGCACGTGGCTCTGACTGCCCATGCACAAGTAAAGGGGTCAAAAGGAGAGCCCCTACTTTTGTACACCGACAGGAGCCCCCAGGCCTGGGCCATACATAAGCACGACACGTTGTTGGGCCAGGCCCAGGACGGTGCGCGGGCAGGCAGGCCGGATTTTACCGTGGTAACTGTTTCGTCCGCTGTGCTTTCCCACGACCCGCGTTGAACGCGCGTCGTGGAGGAGCATGCATGACATGGGGAGGGGGCATGCGTGGGGCGGTTCCCGAACACATGCGTCGTATCGCAGTTAATGGGAAAGGAGGCAACCCGTGCCTTCCCCGTAAAAAGGAATAACCGCGGGCGCGCTACTCACTTTACCCGCTCCCCGTGTATTCTCCAATCTTGGAACCGCCGCCCCCTTTCTTCCTCTTGCTTGAGCCCCCCGTCTTCGTCCACTGTCGCTGCGCTTCCGCCATCCTCTGTCCTCTTGCTTCTCGCAGCCGCCATGGCGCCCAAATCCACCAAAGGCAAGGGAGTGTCTATGTCGGGGCGACGGAGCAGCCGGAGAGCGAGCTGGTGGCGCGACGGGCGCAATTCGCCTACTTCCCCTCGACGGTCGATGTGTCCGAGCTCCGGGAGTTCTTCTAACCTCTAATGGGGGGTGAAGACGGGGGGAGAAACAACCGGGCATCCAGCCACACGCGTCATCCCCTGTGGGAGGTGAAGACGGGGGGAGAAACGACCGGGCATCCAGCCAAGCGCGTCATCCCCGCCTGCGCCAAGACCGCCCCAAATCGGTACCCCTTCTTCGTCGACTACTTCTCCTGCGGGCTCTGTCCTCCCTTCTCCGATTTCTTCAAGGATGTCATGCACACCTACGGCTTCCGCCTTCTGGATTTCACTCCGAATGCCGTGGCGTGCATGGCTCTCTTCGCACTCCTCTGCGAGGGCTTTGCCGGGGTGCACCCCAACATGGCACTCTTCCGCCACTACTTCTCCCCTCGGATACAAAAGGGGGGGCGCCATCTACGGTTGCATCGCCAGGATTCCAAGGGTCAAGGGGGCGTACCCGGAGGGCGCCATGAAGGAGAGGTGGGAAGACTAGCGGGGCCGGTGGTGCTAGATTGAGGAGGAGAACCCGCCAGCATTCTGCGAGGTTCGCCAGGAGCCGTCGGTCCGTGGAAAAGATTGGGGCGACATCGACGCCGACGACGAGAAGCTCACGATTGCCACCACCAGGATCCTCCGGCTTACCGAGGCCGGGCTCACCCTCGAAATGATCGGGGCGGACTTCATCCGCCACCGAATCGCTCCTCTGCATAACAAGGGGAGGCCAGCCTGGCTTTTCACGAATGCTGCTGACATCATGAGGCTCCGCCCCAGCCTCGACCACAACCTGACGGTGCTGAGGCACGCCCATCTCTGCCAACGGATCTTCCAGCTTGAGGTCAATGATGACGGCGAGGTTGAGCGGTCCGGCAAGGCTGCGAGGGCTGCCGCAAAGGCTGGCAAGGTTGTCAAAGAGCCCGTTTTCAAGCTGCCGGCGGGAGTAGTCCCGCTATGCAACAATTCTCACCAGTCCGACATCATCGCCATGATGCCGTACTTCAATGCGCACGGCCTTGACCCGAGTTGGGTCGAGCCGGACAAGCTCCAAGTGCAGGAATTCTTTGACACCTTGCACGAGGGGTACGTCACCACCGAGCCGCGGCTCATCCAGGACACCTCCCAGGCGGAGCTGGACTACATCGCCGCCAGGGTGGCAGAGGCGAAGCTCGCCGAGGAGGCCGGCAGCGCTGGCGGCGTGGAGGACAAGGCCGCGGCAGAAGCGGAAGAAGAAGAGCTTGCCCGGTGGGCGGCGGCCGCTGGGGAGGCCAGCGACGTTGGCACCGGGGCTCCCCTTGTCGAGGACGTGGCCGATGCCTTGTCGGATGAGGAGGACGAGGGCGAGGAGACCGCGACCGCCGACCCTCCAGTCACTGGAAGAGGGCGAGTCCTGTGGCGGGCCACCTCCGGCAAGCCGGTCCGTCCCGACCGGGCCGCGCAGCTGCGACAGGCCCAGGAGACGTCTGCGCGCCAGATGAGGGCTGCGGCAACGAAGAAGGCGGTGAAGGCCGTGGCGGCGAAGAAGAAGGCATCCACTTCTTTGTTGTCCAAGCGTGCTCAGACACCACCGCCTTCGTCCTCGCCGGTAGATGTTGGCGCGGGGATCGCTTTTGACTTTGGACCCCTCAGCCCAGAGAGGAAGAGGAAAGTAGCAGAGGAGGAGGAGGAGGAGGAGGAGGAAGAGTAAGCTCTGCTTTTCCCCCTTCTTTTCTTTTTTTGTTTTCTCCATTTCCTCAAATGGTGCCACCTATTCTGAATCATCTTCATCCCGCAGGGACGTGGAGACGCTGGCCCAAAGGGCGAAGAGGGCCAGGATTTCGACAAGCGGCCAGCCCCTGGCAGGCACCTCCAGCACGCCACTGGTGGTGTTGAGCAGCCTGGACAGCAGTCCCCGGCCCAGCCCCTAGCGTGAGTCCATCACCCGTCCTTCTCGTGCGCTAGGGGCACGATACTTTGGTACTGACCATGTCGTGGATGTAGGAGGGGAGCAGCAGCAAGGGGAGCCACAGAGGGCTTCTCCCAACGCGCCGCCCCCATCGACCACGCCGCCCTGAGGGGCGTCCCCGGCATGGGTACCAAGCGCCAAGCCGATGCACACGAAGGAGGAGGAGGAGGACACAAGCGCCGGTGGCCTTGCCTCGACGCCGGACCTCGGTGGAGAGGGGACTTCTGCTTCTCAGCTTGGCGCGGGTAAGCCACTCGCTCTCTGTTTCTGCTTGCGTTCTTTCTTTCTTCCTTTTTACTGGCTTTTGATCTTGGCCCCGCCCTGTCCCCTTCTTGGCATTCAGACTTCCCCTCGACGGACCCAGAGGACGTTGATACCGTCATCGAGTATGTCGCCAAGGATGCCGTGGCGCAGGCCGAGAGGATCACCGCCGAGGAGAGCGCCAAGGGCGCTGCTGAGGACGCTGCCAAGGGGCCCGCTGGGGAGCCCGACAAGGGACCTGCCGGGGAGGCCGACAAGGCTGCTGCCGAGGAGGAGGTGGTTGTCGACCAGCCTCCTCCTCTGCTGCCTCCGGCTCCGGCAGGTACCTGAGGGTGGGTGATGACTTGTTCGTCCACCTCCCAGGCGCGTCGAGCACCAGGGCTCCCATCGAGGGGGAGGTGTTTGATGATGAAGTGCTTGCTGCCGCCGGGCTCGAGGTTGTCGACGAGCCGGGCATTGGTGGCGACGGCTCCCAGGAGGAGCGACTGCTCCAGGCCATGGGCGCCAGCTTCCGGAAGCTCTAGGCGCTCCATCACGCTCGTTTGTACAAGGCCAAGTCCAGGACGGCGGTGGTGGATAAGGCGGAGGCGGACCTCCAGGGGCGCGTCTCCGAGGCGCAGGACTGGTTCCGCCAGGCTCAAGACGAGCTGGCCAGGCGTGACGTGGAGCTCACCATGAAGCTGACCGACGTCGATAAGGCCCAAGAGGCGGCAAAGAACTTGGCCGCCGCCGCCGAAGCCGCCCGGACCCAACACGAAGCCGCACTAAACTCCCAGGAGGATGACCTTGCCGCGCGCGAGGAGAGGCTCACCGCCACGCTCCGTGGCAAGGATGAAGAGGTGGACAAGCTTGTCGTACAACAGACCCAAGAGCTGGAGCAGATGCACAGGGAGGCACTCGATGCCCAGGCTCTGGTTCACGCCGGCAAGGTGAAGGAGCTAGAGGCGGAGCGGGATGGGCTGAAGGAGCAAACTCTGAAGCTGTACAAGGAGAATGACATGCTCAACAGCACCCTGGCGAAGGTGCACAACGCGGCCGTTAGTAGGGCCGGAGAGCTCTCCGAGGCCAACAACTCCATCAGAGACCTCAAGCTGAAGCTGGAGGATATCAAGAAGATGCTGTCGGAGGCCACAGCCCGAGAGTGGACCCTGACCAAGGACCTGGAGACCGAGAAGCAGCTGCGGAGGAATGAGGCCGTCAACCTTAACGACCATGTGGAGGGCGAGAAGCATTGGCTCGGACGCCTTGCCGTTGTTGTGAACTTGGCCACCACGCAGCTGGTCACCATGGGGATGTCGGACGTGAGATACGCCCCAGAGACGAGCCTGAGCCCCAACGCCAACCTGACCCTGTTCTTTGAGAGGGTCGTCGGTGCCCTAGAGCCGCTTCACTCCAACCGGGTGGCCTCCCTGGCCGTGGAGTCCCGGTTGCTCTGCCGGGGCGCCATGACCAAGGTGCTTGCCAAGATAGCACACTGGCATCCTGACCTCGACTTTGAAGCTACACTGAAGAGCTTGCTGGAGGATGCAGACATCGCGGCGCTCAAGGAGCGTATTAAGCCCATCATCAGCTGCATCGACAAAATCAAGAGGTTGGAGGGCCAGCGCCGGGACTAGGCACCCCATTTCTTATCGCTGCTGCAGGTCCATGACCAAGACAATTGCTATCTTTAGATAGAACCGCGACGACAATTTCTGTAATATAACTCTGTAGTACTTCTAACATTATGCATGTTATTTCCCTGTTTGATTTTCCTTTGTATGTCCACCCTATGTTAACTGGGTAGGCTTGCCGGCGCGTAAACCCAGGGCGGCGTCTTGAAGACGGATCCCCATTGGCCTGCCGGGTGCGCTTGCTGCCGGGCAAACCACCTTACCGCCCTTAACGCGGCCGCTCGAACTGTCGAGCTTGACTCGAGTCAGAGTCGAGAGCGCTGCTAATTGTGGAAGGCTACCTTGCCACTCTCGACGCGGCCGCTTTAGCTGTTGAGCAGACTTGAAACAGAACAAGGGAGTTTCCAATTGCGGGAGGGCCCCTCTGCGTACAGGTTTTCCATACATATGCAGAATCTCCAAGGACGATAACCTTATATTAAGGAGGAAAGTTTAAAGTTTGGCATGACTTAGCTTTCTCGTCGCCACCCTGGCATCCATCGCACTCGCAGGCAGCGCCACTCTCTTAGCCGTCTTCTCCGCGGGAGCCGTGGCGATGAAGAACTGCTAGGCCAACTACTAGACCAGATTATCACAATTGCGTCCCCCTACCTAGCGCCAAATATGTCGGTGGGAAACAACACTTATGGGATCACAAGAATCCCTATTACGGTTGCGGGGCGCGGGGTTGTGAGAAGAGCAGGATTAGCAATCAGCACAAGGATCGTTTACCCAGGTTCGGGCCGCGAGGATCGCGTAAAACCCTAGTCCTGCTTTGGTGGATGTACTGAGTGTTCTTGAGCTCTTAAACTAGGTACGATGGCTGCGTGGTTCAAAAGAGCCGAATCCCCCTCCAGTATGCCATGGGCCTCCTTTTATAGTCGAAAGGGGCTGCCACAGTGGCACACAGGAGGTGGAAAGGCCTACAGTGCTATGAGCTTATCGCTTGTATTACAGGACAAGGCGCATTTAATGCTTAGCTTAGGTGTCCTCTTGCTTTATCGGGGACGGGAGCGAGGCCCGTCCCGTCCGTCGCCGCTCCTCCTCGCTTCGACACGCACCCTGGCCAGCGATGCATGCGGCACCATGTAGGCACGCAAGCAGCTGAGGTGGCGCGGTGGTGGAGCCTCCACGAAGATCTGCATGCCGACATGCAGGCATGTGCTGAGTTGGCCTGGAAGCTGCATGTTGCCACGCAGGTGCCTGCCCAGCTAGTTGGGCTGGCAGCTGCATGCGAACAGCGGTGGAGACTTGGTTGGTGCGGGCCTGGCAGTGGCCCTGCTGACGCCCTTGGCAAGGGTCTTGCCGAGTGGCCCGACAAGGGTCTTGCCGCGGCGCGCTGTCATCCCCGGCAATGATCTTGCCGGGGGTCTTGTGGATTTCCTCGGCAAGGATCTTGTCGAGGATCGTTGTCTTCCAATCCTCATGTGATCTTGAATATTCTTTGTCTTCACAAAGATCTGCATGCCACCATGGAGGTGCCTCCCGAGCCCTGGCCCAACGTGGTTGATGGTGTTGGAGACCGTGGGTTCGAGGGTGGCTCACTCCGCTGGTGTGGGCGAGCCGCCCCGGCAAGGGTCTTGCCGGGGAAACCAGCTTCGTCCATCTGCTCTCTATGGTCTCGGTCTTTGGCGCTGCGCTGATTGTCTTGTGCCTTCAGCTTCTCTCCAGCTCCCCTCCTTTGCCTTGCTATGTGCGGCTGTGGCGCGTGGCTCTGACTGCCCGTGCATAAGTAAAGGGTTCAAAAGGAGAGCCCCTACTTCTGTACACCGACAACTATGTTGATTTTGTTTCAACTACATGCGTGAACATGTGCCAAGTCAAGTGACTCGAATCATTCAAAGGAGGATACCACCCTATCATACCACATCACATCCATTTTAATAGCATGTTGGCATGCAAGGTAAACCATTATAAACTCCTAGCTAATTAAGCATGGCATAAGCAACTATAATCTCTAATTGTCATTGCAAACATGTTTATTCATAATAGGCCGAATCTGGAACGATGAACTAATCATATTTACAAAAACAAGAGAGGTCGAGTTCAAACCAGCTTCTCTCGTCTCATTCAGTCCATCATATATCATCATTATTGCCTTTCACTTGCACGACCGAATGGTGTGGATAATAAAAATTGTGCACGTGCATTGGACTAAGCTGGAATCTGCAAGCATTCAATTCATGGGGGAAGACAAAGTAATATGGGCCCTTGGTTAATTCAACAATAATGCATATGAGAGCCATTCAACATTTTCATCAAGGTCTTCTCCTCTCGACCCCCAAAGAAAAATAAATGAAATAAAACTATTTACACGGGAAAGCTCCCAACAAGCAAAAGAAGAACGAGAAATCTTTTTTTATTTTAATTACTACTACTACAGGAATGGAAAATAAACTAACTAAAAGCTACAACTATTTTTTTTGGTTTTTCTTAAGGTTATCAAACACACAAGAAGAAAACTAGAAAAAGAAATTAAACTAGCATGGATAGTACAATGAAAAAGTATGAGCACCGACAACTAGAGTGAGTGTGTGAACATGAATGTAATGTCGGTGAGAAATACGTACTCCCCCAAGCTTAGGCTTTTGGCCTAAGTTGGTCTATGCCCATGGATCGCGGCTACTCTCTCCGGTGTACTGAGGAGTGTCATCCGGATACCATTGGCTGGCGATCTCCTCCGGATCCCACTGATAAAAGGACGGTCGATAAGGGTCAAGTGGTGGTTCTGGATCAGGCTCTTGGGCTGATGTCTGGCCCTGGTACACATACACGGCCTTCGGCAAGACGAGGTAAGTACCTGCAGTTAAGTCAAACAAAGAGGGTGCAGGCAAGATAATAGTCTCACTGTGTTTCTTATGAAATCTCAAATTATACTTAAGCATCTTCTCATCATTTTTAACAATAAACTCATGTGCTACCATGCTTTTATAATCTAGAAAAGTAGGGGGCAGCAACTTTTCTTCTTTCTCATAATGCCTAATAGGTATCCTGAAGTGTTTAGCAAGGCGTGAAGCATAGATGCCTCCAAAGATGGGGCCCTTTGTACGGTTCAGACTTAATCGTTTAGCAACAATATCGCCCATACTAACAGTGTTATCACGATATAAAGCATGGCACAAACTAGTAATATCAGGAACACTAAGGTTTCCACAGTTTCCGCGACCAATTAGGCATCGACTAGCAAATATTGCAAAGTAACATAAAACAGGAAAAATGTATGCTAGTAATTCTTACATAGGAAACCTTCCTCGTTTCCCCTATAGTAATCATGTCAATAAATCCATCCACATCTTTACAATGTGGTTCCTCTAAGCCGCCCTCGAAGGGTATCTTGCAAACCGCACAAAATTCTTTTAGTGACATCTCCCTAGCCTCATCATATAAATGAAACTCTACTGAAGGAGGTGATTTCTTTGGATGAAAGTAAAAATTTTGCACGAAAGTATTGGTGAGTAAGAGATACTGTTCGAGCTGGTCATGGAGGAAACCGGTGAGGCCCGCATCATCAACCAAAGAATAAAAATCATCATGAATCCCGGCTGCTCTCAAGAAATCATCACAAGGCCATTCACATGGCCGAACTTCCGCGACGCGAGGGAGATTATACTTGGGCTTTTTATTCTCCTTACTTTGTTTCTCCTTCGAGCTTTGGCTAGTAGAGCCCCTCAAAAATCTGTTCATCATTTTCTGAAATTTTTAGTAACTCAAAATAAAAGTGAACCAAACTCAATAAAATTGATAGCAACTACTCCCACAAGTGCCTGGAGACTATATCATGCATTAGAACTACTTGAGACCATATAAATTTGACATGCAAGCTCAACAACAGGGTCACCTAGGCAGCAAAAATTTGTAATAAATAAAGCACTAGAACAAAAACTAATTGGACCATTGGAGGAGTCATATACCAAAGAATAATCCCCCAAAGCAGTTTTGTGAATGGAGCTGTGAGCAAGGAGATAAAAAATGGCAGCAAAATGAGCTATAACTCGTGCTTGAGCTGGATAGTGATTTTTTTGGGAGGCAGAAGAAGAGTGTGGGTGCAGGAATAAGTGGAGGGGGGCCACCGTGGGCCCACGAGACAGGGTGGCGCGCCTAGGGGGGTAGGGCGCGCCCCTGATCCTCGTGGCCAGGTGCCAGCCCCCCTGCTGTGTTCTTAGTGCCATATATTCTCAAATATTCCAGAAAAAATCATACTAAATTTTCAGGGCATTTGGAGAACTTCTATTTTCGAGGTATTTTTTATTGCATGGATAATTCAGAAAACAGACAGAAAATACTATTTTTGCTTTATTTAATCTAAATAACAAAAAGTAAAAAGAGGGTATAGAAGGTTGTGCCTTCTAACTTCATCCATCTCATGATCGTCAAAAGGAATCCACTAACAAGGTTGATCAAGTCTTGTTAACAAACTCATTCTGAATAACATGGAACCGGAGAAATTTCGAATAACACTAGGTTACCTCAACGGGGTTATGCACATCCCCAATAATAAGAATATCATATTTCTTCTTAACAGTAGGAAGAGGAAATTCAAAACCTCCAATAATAATAGTTGGAATTTTTCCAATAGAATTGATACTGTGAACTTGAGGTTGTTTCCTCGGAAAGTGTACTGTATGCTCATTACCATTAACATGAAAAGTGACATTGCCTTTGTTGCAATCAATAAAAGCCCCTGCAGTATTCAAAAAGGGTCTACCAAGGAGAATCGACATACTATCATCCTCGGGAATATCAAGAATAACAAAGTTGTTAAGATATTAACGTTTGCAGCCACAACAGGCACATCCTCACAAATACCGACAGGTATAGCGGTTGATTTATCGGCCATTTTCAAAGATATTTCAGTAGGTGTCAACTTATTCAATTCAAGTCTACGATATAAATAGAGAGGCATAACGCTAACATCAGCTCCAAGATCACATAAAGCAGTTTTAACATAGTATCTTTTAATGGAGCATGGTATAGTTGGTACTCCTGGATCCCCAAGTTTCTTAGGTATTCCACCCTTAAAAGTATAATTAGCAAGCATGGTGGAAATTTTAGCTTCCAGTATCTTTCTTTTATTTGTAATAATATCCTTCATGTACTTAGCATAAGGATTTACTTTAAGCATATTAGTCAAACGCATACGCAAAAAGATGGGTCTAATCATTTCAGCAAAGCGCTCAAAATCCTCATCATCCTTTTTCTTGGATGGCTTAGGAGGAAGAGGCATGGGTTTCTAAACCCATGGTTCTCTTTCTTTACCGTGCTTCCTAGCAACAAAGTCTCTCTTATCATAACGTTGATTCTTTGATTGTGGGTTATCAAGATCAACATCAGGTTCAATTTCTACATCATTATTTGTGATGCCCCCGATTCAATCGTACACTAATCATGCACGCAAACGTGTACGATCAAGATCAAGGACTCACGGGAAGATATCACAACACAACTCTAAAACATAAATAAGTCATACAAGCATCATAATACAAGCCAGGGGCCTCGAGGGCTCGAATACAAGTGCTCGATCATAGACGAGTCAGCGGAATCAACAATATCTGAGTACAGACATAAGTAAACAAGTTGCCATAATATGGCTAGCACAAACTAGGATACAGATCGAAAGAGGCGCAGGCCTCCTGCCTGGGATCCTCCTAACTACTCCTGGTCATCGTCAGCGGCCTGCACGTAGTAGTAGGCACCTCCAGAGTAGTAGGAGTCGTCGTCGAATGTGGCGTCTGGCTCCTGGACTCCAGCATCTGGTTGCGGCAACCAGGTAGAAGGGAAAGGGGGAAAGGGGGGATAAAAGCAACTGCGAGTACTCATCCAAAGTACTCGCAAGCAAGGATCTACACTACATATGCATGGGTATATGTGTAAAGAGGCAATATCGGTGGACTGAACTGCAGAATGCCAGAATAAGAGGGGGGTAGCTAGTCCTATCGAAGACTACGCTTCTGGTAGCCTCCGCCTTGCAGCATGTAGAAGAGAGTAGACTGAAGTCCTCCAAGTAGCATCGCATAGCATAATCCTACCCGGCGATCCTCCCCTCGTCGCCCTGTTAGAGAGCGATCACCGGGTTGTATCTGGCACTTGGAAGGGTGTGTTTTATTAAGTATCCAGTTCTAGTTGTCATAAGGTCAAGTTACAACTCCAAGTCGTCCTATTACCGAAGATCACGGCTATTCGAATAGATTAACTTCCCTGCAGGGGTGCACCACATAACCCAACATGCTCGATACCATTTGGCCGGACACACTTTCCTGGGTCATGCCCGGCCTCGGAAGATCAACACGTCGCAGCCCCACCTAGGCACAACAGAGAGGTCAGCACGCCGGTCTAAATCCTATGCGCAGGGGTCTGGGCCCATCGCCCATTGCACACCTGCACATTGCGTACGCGGCCGGTGAGCAGACCTAGCAACCTCCATTACAAAGGAAGTTGCGTTAATGCAGTCCAACCCGGCGCGCGCCGCTTAGTCGCTGACGTCACGAAGGCTTCGGCTGATACCACGACGCCGAGTGCCCATAACTGTTCCCCGTAGTTGGTTAGTGCGTATAGGCCAGTAGCCAGACTCATATCAAATACCAAGATCTCGTTAAGTGTGTTAAGTATCCGCGAACGCCGAACAGGGCCAGGCCCACCTGTCTCCTAGGTGGTCTCAACCTGCCCTGTCGCTCCGCCACAAAGTAACAGTCGGGGGCCGTCGGGAACCCAGGCCCACCTCTACCGGGATGGAGCCACCTGTCCTTCCAGCCCCCACATCGGAATCACTTGCGGGTACTCAACGAGCTGACCCGACTTTAGTCACCATCTGTATAGTATGTATATATGTATAGTATTTACCCGTGATCATCTCTCAAGTGATCACGGCCCAATAGTATAGCAAGGCATACTGACAAGAATGTAGGGCCAATGATGATAAACTAGCACCCTATACTAAGCATTTAGGATTGCGGGTAAGGTATCAATGACTGTAGCAACAATGACAGGCTATGTAACAGAATAGGAGTATCCGAACAGTAACATGCTACACTACTCTAATGCAAGCAGTATAGAGAAGAATAAGCGATATCTGGTGATCAAGGGGGGGGGGGGCTTGCCTGGTTGCTCTGGCAAGAAGGACGAGTCACCAACACCGTAGTTGAACTGGGGGTCGCCGGCAGTCTCGGGGTCTACCGGAAATAAGTAACGGAGAGGGAACACAAGAAATAACAGAGCAATCAAAGCATCACAAAGCGTAACAAGACAATACGCGGCGTTCGGTGTGCCCTAACACGGTAGTAGGTGATACCGGTGAAGGGGGGGAAACATCCAGGAAAGTATCCCCAGTGTTTCGCGTTTTCGGACAAATGAACCGGAGGGGGAAAGTTGCGAGTTCGATAGGTTAGGGATGTGTGGCAGACGAACGGGTTGTGTATCCGGATTCGTCTCGTCGTACTGAGCAAGTTTCATGTACAAAGTTTTTCCATCCGAGTCACGGTTTATTTTATATTAATTTTAAAAGTTTTAAATCATTTTTAGAATTTATTTAATTAATTTAGTTCAACATTATCCAGAATAGTGCATGCTGACATCATCATAACGTTAGCATGACGTCAGCAGTCAACAAAGGTGTTGACTGGGTCAATCTGGCATGTGGGTCCCACTGGTCATTGACTCCGGTTAACTAAACCGGGTTAAATAGACTAACTAAGTGATTAGGCTAATTTGTTTTAATTAGATTAGTTAACCAGGATTAGTTAACTTAATTAATTAATTATTTAATATTTTATTATATATATATAATTCCTTTTTTTACAAAAACGTTCTAGCGTGGGGCCCATCTATCATAGGCCCCTGGGGCGTTAGTGGGTTCGGGCGCTAGCGGGCCCTAGCGAACGTCGGGCGCAAGGCACAGCCCGAGCGGGCGCATGCCTAGGGGGGCGCGGGGCGGCGGACCCGGCAGGTCGCCAAGGCAAGGGGGGCCAGTGGCCACGGCGAGGCCGGTCGCCTGAGGCGGCAGCGGCGAGGCCAAGTCGGGATGGCGCCGGGGCTGGGAGCGAAGGGGGGCACGCAGCGGCGCGGGAAAACGGTGAGAGGCAGCGGGGACGTGCGTGAAGGGGCGCGGCCGTGCGTGGCCATGGCGAGGGAGCGCTCGTGCTAGCGTGCGGGGATGAACGGGAGGTGCCGCCGGACATAGAAGGAAGAGAGGGGAGGCGGGCCTCACATTCAAGTAGAGACCAGGGGGCGGCGAGGCTCGAGGGAGTCGTTGTGGAGGAGGACGGGGACGACGACGGGGCAGCTCCGGCGTGGTCCATGCATTGGCGACGACCCGCGTGGCGATGTGGTTCCGGCGACGTCGTGGGAGCTCGCCCGAGTGGCCACCGGTTGCGGCGGCGAGGCGCGGTCGGAGGGCAACGGG
>NC_041391.1:512385582-512554802 GCF_002162155.2 Triticum dicoccoides
GATAGGGTTAGGGTTCGGGGGTGCGGGGTTAAGGGGAGTGGGGTGAGGCCGGATGGGCCTGATGGGTTGGCCCAGTTGGGCCTGTGGTCTGCTGGGCTGGAGCCCAGTGTGTGTGTGTGGGGGGGGTTGCTTTCTCTTTTTTAGCTTTGTTTTCTGTTTTCTTTTCTTTATCTATTTTCTTTTCTATTTTATTCTTTTAATTTCTGTTTTATAAAATATAAATACAATTCCTAAATTAATGTTATAATTTATACTACTGCCCCAAAAAGTGTAACACCTAATTAAAAATAGTTTGCATTATTATTATTTTTAAAAGGCATTTAATTAATTGTCATAGCTGCTGTTTTAATTACTTTAGAGCCTTTAAACATTTTATAAAAGTGTGGTTTCTCCAACATAATTACCTATGCATTAGTTGGATCACTCTGAACCTTTTAGTTTTAATATTTGAAAACTTTTATTGTTTGATTGATTTTGAATTTGAATTCGAATCAGTTTCGAACTAACACAAGGTTAGCAATAGTAACCGAGGTGACGTGGCATCGTTAACGCGGGATTACTGTAGCCTAATTATCCGGGCGTCACATTATTATTGCTAGGTTGAGCATCAACATGAACATCATCATTAACAATATCACTAGGTTATTGTTCATCTCCAGATTGTGTTTCAGCATCAGAAATAGAAATATCATTGGGATTCTCAGGTGTGTCTACAACAAGTTCACTAGAAGCATGCAAAGTCCTATCATTTTTCTTTTTTCTTCTTTTTAGAAGGACTAGGTGCATCTACATTATTTCTCTGAGAATCTTTCTCAATTCTCTTAGGGTGGACTTCAGGATACAAAGGTTCCTGAGTCATTTTACCCGTTCTAGTAGCCACTCTAACAGCAAAGTCATGTTTATTATTTAATTCATCGAGCAAATCATTTTGAGCCTTAAGCACTTGTTCTGCTTGAGTGGTAACCACAGAAGCATGTTTACTAATGAGTTTAAATTCACTCTTAACTCTAGACATATAATCACTCAAGTGTCCAATCATATAAGCATTTTGTTTCAATTGTCTACCAACATAAGCATTGAAGTTTTCTTGTCTAGCCATAAAGTCATCAAATTCATCCAAGCATTGGCTAGCAAACTTAGTAGACGGGATTTCAACTTTATCATATCTATAGAGAGAATTTACCTTTACTACCTGTGATGGGTTATTGAGACCATGTATTTCTTCAACATGTGATGTATTAAGGCCATGTATTTCTTCAACTAGAGGTAAATTCTTAACATCTTCAGCTTTAATACCCTTTTCTTTCATAGATTTCTTTGCCTCTTGGATATCTTCAGGACTGAGAAATAGAACACCTCTTTTCTTCGGAGATGGCTTATGAGTTGGCTCAGGAATTGGCTTAGGAATTGGCTCAAGAAGTGTCCAATTATTTTCATTAGTCAACATATTATTCAATAGCAATTCAGCTTGATCGACTGTTCTTTCCCAGAAAACACAACTAGCACAACTATCCAAATGGTCTTTGGAAGCATCGGTTAGTCCATTATAAAAGATATCAAGTATTTCATTTTTCTTAAGAGGATGATCAGGCAAAGCATTAAGTAATCGGAGAAGCCTCCCCCAAGCTTGTGGGAGACTCTCTTCTTCAATTTGCACAAAATTATATATTTCCCTCAAGGCAGCTTGTTTCTTATGAGCAGGGAAATATTTAAAAGAGAAGTAATAAATCATATCCTGGGGACTACGCACACAACAAGGATCAAGAGAATTAAACCAAGTTTTAGCATCACCCTTTAATGAGAACGGAAATATCTCAAGGATATAGTAGTAGCGAGATTTCTCATCATTAGTGAACAGGGTGGCTATATCATTCAATTTAGTAAGATGTGCCACAACAGTTTCAGATTCATAGCCATAGAAAGGATCAGATTCAACGAAAGTAATTATCTCAGGATCGACAGACAAATCATAATCCTTATCAGTAACAAAGGTAGGTGAAGTAGCAAAAGCAGGGTCATATTTCATTCTAGCATTCAGAGTTTTTTGTTTCAGTTTAGCTAATAACTTCTTAAGATCAGATCTATCATTGCAAGCAAGAAAATCTCTAGCAGTTTCTTCATCCATAACATAACCCTCGGGAACAACATGCAATTCATATTTAGGGGGAGAACCTTCATCATCACTATCTTCAGTAATATCAGTTTCAAGAATTTCATTCTCTCTAGCCCTAGCAAGTTGTTCATCAAGAAATTCACCTAATGGCACAGTAGTATCAAGCATAGAAGTAGTTTCATCATAAGTATCATGCATAGTAGAAGTGGCATCATCAATAACATGCGACATATCAGAATTCATAGCAGAAGCAGGTTTAGGTGTCGCAAGTTTACTCATAACAGAAGGCGAATCAAGTGTAGAGCTAGATGGCAGTTCCTTACCTCCCCTTGTATTTGAGGGATAAATATTAGTTCTTTCGTCTTTAAAGTTCCTCATAGTGACCAGCAGATATAAATCCCAAGTGACTCAAAGAATAGAACTATGCTCCCTGGCAACGACGCTAGAAAATAGTCTTGATAATCCACAAGTGTAGGGGATCGCAATAGTTTTCGAGGGTAGAGTATTCAACCCAAATTTATTGATTCGACACAAGGGGAGCCAAAGAATATTCTCAAGTATTACCAGTTGAGTTGTCAATTCAACCACACCTGGATAACTTAGTATCTGCAGCAAAGTATTTAGGTGTACCCAATTGTTTCTTTAGGGTAACCTATGAAGACACATTTCTCCGACTTGGGTTCGAGCTTATCGGGCTGAAGCCTTTTAACATAAGCATCGCATCCCCAAACTTTAAGAAACGACAACTTAGATTTGCTACCAAACCATAGTTCATACGGTGTCGTCTCAACGGATTTTGACGGTGCCCTGTTTAAAGTGAATGCAACTATCTCTAATGCATAACCCCAAAACAATAGTGGTAAATCAGTAAGAGACATCATAGATCACACCATATCCAATAAAGTGCGGTTACGACATTCGGACACACCATTAAGCTGTGGTGTTCCAGGTGGCGTGAGCTGTGAAACTATTCCACGTTGTTTTAAATGAAGGCCAAACTCATAACTCAAATATTCTCCTCCACGATCAGATCATAGAAACTTTATTTTCTTGTTATGATGATTCTCCACTTCACTCTAAAATTCTTTAAACTTTTCAAATATTTCAGACTTGTGTTTCATTAAGTAGATATACCCATATCTGCTTAAATCATCTATGAAGGTCAGAAAATAACGATATCCGCCACGAGCCTCAACACTCATCGAACCGCATACATCGGTATGTATTATTTCTAATAAGTCATTAGCTTGTTCCATTGTTCCGGAGAACGGAGTTTTAGTCATCTTGCCCATAAGGCACGGTTCACAAGTATCAAATGATTCATAATCAAGTGATTCCAAAAGCCCATCAACATGGAGTTTCTTCATGCGCTTTACACCAATATGACCTAAACGGCAGTGCCACGAGTATGTTGCACTATCATTATCAATTTTTCATCTTTTTGGCATCAATATTATGAATATGTGTATCACTACGATAAAGATTTAATAAACCATTAACATTGGGTGTATGACCAAAGAAGGTTTTATTCATGTAAACAGAATAACAATTATTCTCTGTCTTGAATTAATAACTGTATTGCAATAAACATGATCTAATCATATTTCATGCTCAACGCAAACACCAAATAACATCTATTTAGGTTCAATAATAATCCCGAAAGTATAAGGAGTGTGCGATGATGATCATATAAATCTTGGAACCACTTCCAACATACATCGTCACTTTACCCTCAACTAATCTTTGTTTATTCTGTAACTCCTGTGTCGAGTTAATAATCATAGCAACCGAACAAGTATCAAATACCCAGGGGCTACTATGAACACTAGTAAGGTACACATCAATAACCTGTATATCAAATATACCTTTGTTCACTTTGCCATCCTTCTTATCCGCCAAATGTTTGGGGCAGTTCCGCTTCTAGTGACCATTTCCTTTGCAGTAGAAGCACTCGGTTTCAGGCTTCGGTCCAGCTTTGGGCTTCTTCCTGGGAGTGACAACTTGCTTGCCATTCTTCTTGAAGTTCCCTTTCTTTCCCTTTGCCCTTTTCTTGAAAACTAGTGGTCTTGTCAATCATCAACACTTGATGTTCTTTCTTGATTTCTACCTTCGTCGATTTCAGCGTCACGAAGAGCTCGGGAAACATTTTCTTCATCGCTTGCATACTATAGTTCATCATGAAGTACCGGTAACTTGGTGATGGTGACTAGAGAACTCTGTTAATCACTATCTTATCTGGAAGATTAAATCCCACTTGATTCAAGTGATTGTAGTACCAGACATTCTGAGCATATGCTCACTAGCTTAGCAATTCTCCTCCATCTCTTAGGCAAAGTACTTGTCAGAGGTCTCATACCTCTCGACACGGGCATGAGTCTAAAATACCAATTCCAGCTCTTGGAACATCTCATATGCTCTGTGGCGTTCAAAACATTTTTGAAGTCCCAGTTCTAAGTCGTAAAGACTGGTGCACTAAACTATCAAGTAGTCATCATATTGAGCTAGCCAAACATTCATAATGTCTGCATCTGCTCCTGCAATAGGTTTGTCACCTAGCGGTGCATCAAGGACATAATTATTCTGTGCGGCAATGAGGATAAACCTCAGATCATGGACCCAGTCCGCATCACTGCTACTATCATCTTTCAACTTAGTTTTCTCTAGGAACATATAAAAAAACATAGGGAAGCTACAACGCGAGCTATTGATCTACAACATAATTTGCAAAATACTATCAGGACTAAGTTCATGATAAATTAAAGTTCAATTAATCATATTACTAAAGAACTCCCACTTAGATAGACATCCCTCTAGTCATCTAAATGATCACGCGATCCATATCAACTAAACCATATCCGATCATCATGTGAGAGGGAGTAGTTTTCAATGGTGAACATCTCTATGTTGATCATATCTACTATATGATTCATGTTCGACCTTTCGGTCTCAGTGTTCCGAGGCCATATCTGCATATGCTAGGCTCGTCAAGTTTAACCCGAGTATTCTGCACGTGCAAAACTGGCTTGCACCCATTGTATGTGAACATAGAGCTTATCACACCCGATCATCACGTGGTGTCTCGACATGACAAACTGTAGCAACGGCGCATACTCAGGGAGAATACTTATACCTTGAAATTTAGTGAGGGATCATCTTATAATGCTACCGTCGTACTAAGCAAAATAAGATGCATAAAAGATAAACATCACATGCAATCAAAAAATATGTGACATGATATGGCCATCATCATCTTGTGCCTTTGATCTCCATCTCTAAAGCACCGTCATGATCTCCATTGTCACCAGCTTGACACCTTGATGTCCATCGTGGCATCGTTGTCGTCTCGCGAACTATTGCCTCTACGACTATTGCTACCGCTTGGTGATAAAGTAAAGCGATTGCATTTCATAAAATAAAGCGACAACCATATGGCTCCTGCCAGTTGCCGATAACTTGGTTACAAAACATGATCATCTCATACAATAAAATATAGCATCATGTCTTGACCATATCACATCACAACAAGCCCTGCAAAAACAAGTTAGACGTCCTCTACTTTGTTGTTGCAAGTTTTACGTGGCTGCTATGGGCTTTTAGCAAGAATCGTTCTTACCTGCGCATCAAAACCACAATGATTTTTTGTCAAGTGTGTTGTTTTAACCTTCAACAAGGACCGGCCATAGTCAAACTCGATTCAACTAAAGTTGGAGAAACAGAGACCCGCCAGCCACCTGTGTGCAAAGCATGTTGGTAGAACACTCTCATGAACGCGGTCATGTAATGTCGGTCTGGGCCGCTTCATCCAACAATACCGCGGAATCAAAGTAAGACGTTGGTGGTAAGCAGTATGACTGTTATCGCCAATTCCTTGTGTTTTACTCGTGCATATCTTCTACACATAGACCTGGCTCTGATACCATTGTTGGGGAACGTAGCATGCAATTTGAAAAAGTTTCCTACGATCACGCAAGATATATCTAGGAGATGCATAGCAATGAGAGGGGAGAGTGTGTCCATGTACCCTCATAGACCGAAAGCGGAAGCGTTATGTTAACGCGGTTGATGTAGTCGAACGTATTCACGATCTAACCGATCTAGCACCGAACATACGACACCTCCGAGTTCAGCACACGTTCATCTCTATGATGTCCCTCGAACTCTTGATCCAGCAGAGGGTCGAGGGAGAGTTTCGTCAGCACGACGACGTGATGACGGTGTTGATAATGTGATCTGCGCAGGGCTTCTCCTAAGCACTACGATGATACTATCGGAGGAGTAGACGGTGGAAGGGGTCACCACACACGGCTAAGACAATGTTGTCCCTTTGGGGTGCCCCCTGCCCCCGTATATAAAGGACAAGGGGAGGAGGCGGCTGGCCAAGGGACGCGCCAAGTGTGGGGAGTCCTACTAGGACTCCTAGTCCTAGTAGGATTCCCGTTTCCTTGCCGAAGAAGGGGAGAAGGGGAAAGAGGTGGAGGAGAAGAAGGAAAAGGAGGGTAGCGCCCCCCAACCTAGTCCAATTTGGTTTGGGCTTGGGGGGCGCGTGCCACCACCTGGCCGCCGGCCACCTCACTCCACTAGGGCCCATGAACGCCCAATAGTCCCCCGGGGGTTCCGGTAACCTCCCGGTACTCCGAAACTTATCCGATACTTCCCGGAACCATTCTAGTGTCTGAATGTAACCTTCCAATATATCAATCTTTACCTCTCAACCATTCGAGACTCCTCATCATGTCCGTGATCACATCCGGGACTCCGAACAAACTTCGGTCACCAAAACACATAACTCATAATACAAATCGTCATCGAACGTTAAGCGTGCGGACCCTACGGGTTCGAGAACTATGTAGACATGACCGAGACACCTCTCTGGTCAATAACCAATAGCAGAACCTGGATTCTCATATTCTTTCCTACATATAGTACAAAGATCTTTATCGGTCAAACCGCATAACAAGATACGTTGTTCCCTTTGTCATTGATATGTTACTAGCCCGAGATTCGATCGTTGATATCTTCATACCTAGTTCAATCTCGTCACCGGCAAGTCTCTTTACTCGTTTCGTAATGCATCATCCCATAACTAACTCATTAATCACATTGCTTGCAAGGCTTATAGTGATGAGCATTACCGAGAGGGCCCAGAGATACCTCTCCGATACATAGAGTGGCAAATCCTAATCTCAATCTATGCCAACTCAACAAACTGTTGGGGAACATAGTAATTTCAAAAAAAAAATCCTACGCACACGCAAGATCATGGTCATGCATAACAACGAGAGGGGAGAGTGTGTCCACGTACCCTCGTAGACCGAAAGCGGAAGCGTTAGCACAACGCGGTTGATGTAGTCGTACGTCTTCGTGATCCGACCGATCAAGTACCGAACGCACGACACCTCCGAGTTCTGCACATGTTCAACTCGATGACGTCCCTCGAACTCCGATCCAGCCGAGCTTTGAGGGAGAGTTTCGTTAGCACAACAGCGTGGTGACGATGATGATGTTCTACCGACGCAGGGCTTCGCCTAAGCACCGCTACATATTATCGAGGTGGACTATGGTGGAGGGGGGCCCCGCACACGGCTAAGAGATCCAAGGGATCAATTTTTGTGTCTAGAGGCGCCCCTCTGCCCCCGTATATAAAGGAGCAAGGGGGAAGGCGGCCGACCTAGGAGGACGGCGCGCCAAGGGGGGGAGTAGGACTCCTCCTTCCCTTGTTGGAGTAGGAGAGAAGGAAAGAGGGGGAGAGGAAGAAGGAAAAGGGGGTTGCACCCCTTGTCCAATTCGGACCAGAGGGGGGCGCGCACCTCCTTCCTTTTGGCCTCTCTCCTCTATTCCCGTATGGCCCAATAAGGCCCATATACTCCCCGACAAATTCCCGTAACTCTCCGGTACTTTGATAAATACCCGAATCACTTGGAACCTTTCCGATGTCCGAATATGGTCGTCCAATATATCGATCTTTACGTATCGACCATTTAGAGACTCCTCGTCATGTCCCCGATCTCATCCGGGACTCCGAACTACCTTCGGAACATCAAAACACATAAACTCATAATATAATCGTCATCGAACTTTGAGCGTGTGGACCCTACGGGTTCGAGAACTATGTAGACATGACCGAGACACATCTCTGGTCAATAACCAATAGCGGAACCTGGATGCTCATATTGGCTCCCACATATTCTACGAAGATCTTTATCGGTCAAAGCGCATAACAACATACGTTCTTCCCTTTGTCATCGGTATGTTACTTGCCCGAGATTCGATCGTCGGTATCTCAATACCTAGTTCAATCTCATTATCGGCAAGTCTCTTTACTCGTTCTGTAATACATCATCCTACAACTAACTCATTAGTTGCAATGCTTGCAAGGCTTAAGTGATGTGCATTACCGAGTGGGCCCAGAGATACCTCTCCGACAATCGGAGTGACAAATCCTAATCTCGAAATATGCCAACCCAACAAGTACCTTCGGAGACACCTGTAGAGCACCTTTATAATCACCCAGTTACGTTGTGACGTTTGGTAGCACACAAAGTGTTCCTCCAATAAACGGGTGTTGCATAATCTCATAGTCATAGGAACATGTATAAGTCATGAAGAAAGTAATAGCAACATACTAAACGATCAAGTGCTAAGCTAACGGAATGGGTCAAGTCAATCACATCATTCTCCTAATGACTTGACCCCGTTGATAAAATGACAACTCATGTCTATGGCTAGGAAACTCAACCATATTTGATCAACGAGCTAGTCAAGTAGAGGCATACTAGTGACACTCTGTTTGTCTATGTATTCACACATGTATCAAGTTTCCGGCTAATACAATTCTAGCATGAATAATAAACATTTATCATGAAATAAGGAAATAAATAATAACTTTGTTATTGCCTCTAGGGCATATTTCCTTCAGTCTCCCACTTGCACTAGAGTCAATAATCTAGTTCACATCATCATGTGATTTAACACCAATAGTTCACATCTGTATGTGATTAACACCCATAGTTCACATCGTCATGTAACCAACACCCAAAGGTTTACTAGAGTCAATAATCTAGTTCACATTGCTATGTGATTAACACCCAAAGAGTACTAAGGTTGGATCATGTTTTGCTTGTGAGCGAAGTTTAGTCAACGGGTCTGTCACAGTGCGTATTTTGCAAATATTCTATGTCTACAATGCTCTACACGGAGCTACTCTAGCTAATTGCTCCCACTTTCAATATGTATCTGGATTGAGACTTAGAGTCATATGGATCAGTGTCAAAACTTGCATCGACGTAACCCTTTACGACGAACCTCTTGTCACCTCCATAATCGAGAAACATATCCTTATTCCACTAAGGATAATTTTGACCAATGTCCAGTGATCTACTCCTAGATCACTATTGTACTCCCTTGCCAAACCAAGGCAGGGTATACAATAGGTCTGGTCCATAGCATGGCATACTTTTATAGAACCTATGACTGAGGCATAGGGAATGCCTTTCATTCTCTTTCTATTTTCCGCCGTGGTCGGGATTTGAGTCTTACTCAATTTCACACCTTTGCAACACAGGCAAGAACTTTTTCTTTGACTGTTCCATTTTGAACTACTTCAAAATCTTGTCAAGGTATATACTCATTGAAAAATCTTATCAAGCATCTTGATCTATCTTATAGATCTTATGCCCAATATGTAAGCACCTTTACCGAGGTCTTTCTTTGAAAAACTCTTATTCAAGTATCCTTTTATGCTATCCAGAATTTCAATATCATTTCCAATCAACAATATGTCATCTACATATAATTTTAGAAATGCTACATAGCTCCCACTCACTTTCTTGTAAATACAGGCTTCTCCAAAAGTCTGTATAAAACCATATGCTTTGATCAACTCATCAAAGCGTATATTCCAGCTCCGAGATGCTTGCACCAGTCCATAGATGGATCTCTGAAGATTGCACATTTTGTTAGCTCCTTTAGGATTGACAAAACTTCTGGTCGCATCATATGCAAATCTTCTTTAATAAATCCATTAAGGAATGCAGTTTCGACATCCATTTGCCAGATTTCATAAAATGTGGCAATTGCTAACATGATTCGGATAGACTTAAGCATCGATACGAGTGAGAAAATCTCATCGTATTCAACACCTTGAACTTGTCAAAAAAAATTTCCGACAATTCGAGCTTTGTAAATAGTAACACTACTATCATCGTCCGTCTTCCTCTTGAAGATCCATTTATTCTCAATGGCTTGCTGATCATCGAGCAAGTCCACCAAAGTCCACACTTTGTTCTCATACATGGATCCCATCTCAGATATTATGGCCTTAAGCCATTTTGCGGAATCTGGGCTCATCATCACTTCCTCATAGTTCGTAGGTTCACCATGGTCTAGTAACATGACTTCCAGAACAGGATTACCGTACCACTCTGGTATGGATCTTACTCAGGAAGACCTACGAGGTTCTGTAGTAACTTGATCTGAAGTTTCATGATCATCATCATTAGCTTCCTCACTAATTGGTGTAGGAATCACTAGAACTAATTTCTGTGATGAATTATTTTCCAATTCAGGAGAAGGTACAATTACCTTATCAAGCTCTACTTTCCTCCCACTCACTTCTTTCGAGAGAAACTCCTTCTCTAAAAAGGATCCATCTTAGCAACGAATATCTTGCCTTCAGATCTGTGATAGAAGGTGTACCCAACAATTTCCTTTGGGTATTCTATGAAGACGCACTTCTCCGATTTGGGTTCGAGCTTATCAGGTTGAAACTTTTTCACATAAGCATGGCGGCCCCAAACTTTAAGAAACGACAACTTTGGTTTCTTTCCAAACCACAGTTCATAAGGCGTCGTCTCAACGGATTTTGATGGTGCCCTATTTAAAGTGAATGCAGCTGTCTCTAATGCACAACCCCAAAATGATAGTGGTAAATCGGTAAGATACAACATAGATCGCACCATATCCAATAAAGTGCGGTTACGACGTTCGGACACACCATTACGCTGTGGTGTTCTATGTGGCGTGAGCTATGAAACTATTCCACATTGTTTTAAATGAAGGCCAAACTCCTAACTCAAATATTCTCCTCTACGATCAGATTGTAGAAACTTTATTTTCTTGTTACGATGATTCTTCACTTCACTCTAAAATTCTTTGAACTTTTCAAATGTTTCAGACTTATGCTTCATTAAGTAGATATACTCATATCTGCTCAAATCATCTGTGAAGGTCAGAAAATAATGATACCCGCCACGAGCATCAACAATCATTGGACCACATACATCGGTATGTATTATTTCCAACAAGTCAGTAGCTCGTTCTATTGTTCGAGAGAACGGAGTTTTAGTCATCTTGCCCAAAAGGCACGGTTCGCAAGCATCAAATGATTCATAACCAAGTGATTCCAAAAATCCATCTTTATGGAGTTTCTTCATGCGCTTTACACCGATATGACCTAAACGGCAGTGCCACAAATAAGTTGCACTATCATTATCAACTTTGCATCTTTTGGCATCAATATTATGAATATGTGTATCGCTACGATCGAGATCCAACAAACTATTTTCATTGGGTGTATGACCATCGAAGGTTTTATTCATGTAAACGGAACAACAATTATTCTCTAACTTTAAATGAATAACCGTATTGCAATAAACATGATCAAATCATATTCATGCTCAACGCAAACGCCAAATAACATTTATTTAGGTTTAACACTAATCTCGAAAGTATAGGGAGTGTGCGATGATTATCATATCAATCTTGGAACTACTTCCAACACACATCGTCACTTCACCCTCAACTAGTCTATGTTTATTCTGCAACTCCTGTTTCGAGTTAGAAATTTTTAGCAACCGAACAAGTATCAAATACTCAGGGGCTACTATAAACACTAGTACGGTACACATCAATAACTAGTATATCAAATATACCCTTGTTCACTTTTCCATCCTACTTATTCACCAAATATTCAGGGAATTTCCACTTCTAGCGACCATTTCCTTTGCAGTAGAAGAACTCAGTTTCAGGCTTTGGTCCAGCTTTGAGCTTCTTCACGGGAGTGACAACTTGCTTGCCATTCTACTTGAAGTTCCCTTTCTTTCCCTTTGCCCTTTTCTTGAAACTAGTGGTCTTGTCAGTCATCAACACTTGATGCTCTTTCTTGATTTCTATCTTCATCGATTTCAACATCACGAATAGCTCGGGAATCGTTTTCGTCATCCCTTGCATACTATAGTTCATAATGAAGTTCCAGTAACTTGGTGATGGTGACTAGAGAACTCTGTCAATCACTATCTTATTTGGAAGATTAACTCCCACTTGATTCAAGCGATTGTAGCACCCAGACAATCTGAGCACATGCTCACTGCTTGAGCTATCGTCCTCCATCTTTTAGCTATAGAACTTGTTAAAGGTCTCATACTTTTCGACATGGGAATGAGTATAAAATATCAATTTCAACTCCTGGAACATCTTATATGCTTCGTGGCATTCAAAACATTTTTGAAGTCCCGGTTCTAAGCCGTAAAGCATGGTGCACTAAACTATTAAGTAGTCATCATACCGAGCTTGGTCAAACATTCATAACGTCTGCATCTGCTCCTGCAATAGGTCTGTCACCTAGCGGTGCATCAAGGACATAATTCTTCTGTGCAGCAATGAGGACAATCCTCAGATCACGGATCCAATCCCCATCATTGCTAGTAACATCTTTCAACACAGTTTTCTCTAGGAACATATCAAAATGAAAGCAACAACGCGAGCTATTGATCTACAACATAATTTGCAAAATACTACCAGGACTAAGTTCATGATAAATTTAAGTTCAATTAATCATATTACTTAAGAACTCCCACTTAGATAGACATCTCTCTAATCATCTAAGTGATCACGTGATCCAAATCAACTAAACCATAACCGATCATCACGTGAAATGGAGTAGTTTTCAATGTTGAACATCACTATGTTGATCATATCTACTATATGATTCATGCTCGACCTTTTGGTCTTAGTGTTCCGAGGCCATATCTACATATGCTAGGCTCGTCAAGTTTAACCTGAATATTCTGTGTGTGCAAAACTGGCTTGCACCCATTGTAGATGGACGTAGAGCTTATCACACCCGATTATCACGTGGTGTCTGGGCACGACGAACTTTGGCAACGGTGCATACTCAGGGAGAACACTTTTATCTTGAAATTTAGTGAGAGATCATCTTATAATGCTACCATCAATCAAAGCAAGATAAGATGCATAAAAGATAAACATCACATGCAATCAATATAAGTGATATGATATGGCCATCATCATCTTGTGCTTGTGATCTCCATCTCCGAAGCACCGTCATGATCACCATCGTCACCGGCACGACACCTTGATCTCCATCATAGCATCGTTGTCGTCTCGCCAACTATTGCTTCTACGACTATCGCTACCGCTTAGTGATAAAGTAAAGCAATTACAGGATGATTGCATTGCATACAATAAAGCGACAACCATATGGCTCCTGCCAGTTGCCGATAACTTGGTTACAAAACATGATCATCTCATACAATAAAATATAGCATCATGTCTTGACCATATCACATCACAACATGCCCTACAAAAATAAGTTAGACGTCCTCTGCTTTGTTGTTGCAAGTTTTAGGTGGCTGTTACGTGCTTAGCAAGAACCGTTCTTACCTACGCATCAAAACCACAATGATAGTTTATTAAGTTAGTGCTGTTTTAACCTTCTCAAGGACCGGGCGTAGCCACACTCGGCTCATCTAAAGTTAGAGAAACTGACACCCGCCAGCCACCTGTGTGCAAAGCACATCGGTAGAACCAGTCTCGCGTAAGAGTACGCGTAATGTCGGTTCGGGCCGCTTCATCCAACAATACCGCTGAACCAAAGTATGACATGCTGGTAAGCAGTATGACTTGTATCGCCCACAACTCACTTGTGTTCTACTCGTGCATATAACATCAACGCATAAAACCTGGGCTCGGATGCCACTGTTGGGAAACGTAGTAATTTAAAAAAAACCACGCACACGCAAGATCATGGTGATGCATAGCAACGAGAGGGGAGTGTGTGTCCACGTACCCTCGTAGATCGAAAGCGGAAGCGTGAGCACAACACGGTTGATGTAGTCGTATGTCTTCGTGATCCGACCGATCAAGTACCGAACGCACGACACCTTCGAGTTCTGCACACGTTCAACTCTATGACGTCCCTCGAACTTAGATCCAGCCGAGCTTTGAGGGAGAGTTCCGTCAGCACGATGGCGTGGTGACGATGATGATGTGCTATCGACGCAGGGCTTCGCCTAAGTACCGGTACGATATTATCGAGGTGGACTATGGTGGAGGGGGCACCGCACACGGCTAAGAGATCCAAGGGATCAATTGTTGTGTTTGAAGTGCCCCTCTGCCCCCGTATATAAAGGAGCAAGGGGGAAGGCGACCGGCCTAGGAGGAGGGTGCGCCAACGGGGGAGTCCTACTCCCACCGGGAGTAGGACTCCTCCTTCCCTTGTTGGAGTAGGAGAGAAGGAAAGAGGGGGAGAGGAAGAAGGAAAGGGGGCTTGCACCCCTTGTCCAATTCGGACCAGAGGGGGGGTGCACGCCTCCTTCCTTTTGGCCTCTCTCCTCTATTCCTGTATGGCCCAATAAGGCCCATATACTACCCGGCGAATTCCCGTAACTCTCCGGTACTCCAATAAATACCCGAATCACTTGGAACCTTTACGATGTCCGAATATAGTCGTCCAATATTCGATATTTACCTCTCGACTATTTTGAGACTCCTCGTCATGTCTCCGATCTCATCCGGGACTCTGAACTACCTTCGGAACATCAAAACACATAAACTCATAATATAACCGTCATCGAACTTTAAGCGTGCGGACCCTACGGGTTCGAGAACTATGTATACAGGACCGAGACACATCTCTGGTCAATAACCAATAGCGGAACCTGAATGCTCATATTGGCTCCCACATATTCTATGAAGATCTTTATCGGTCAAACCGCATAACAACATACGTTCTTCCCTTTGTCATCGGTATGTTACTTGCCCGAGATTCGATCATCGGTATCTCAATACCTAGTTCAATCTCGTTACCGACAAGTCCCTTTACTAGTTCTGTAATACATCATCCCGCAACTAACTCATCAGTTGCAATGCTTGCAAGGCTTAAGTGATGTGTATTACCGAGTGGGCCCAGAGATACCTCTCCGACAATCGGAGTGACAAATCCTAATCTCGAAATACGCCAACCCAACAAGTACCTTTGGAGACACCTGTAGAGCACCTTTATAATCACCCAGTTACGTTTTGACGTTTGGTAGCACACAAAGTGTTCCTCCGGTAAACGGGAGTTGCATAATCTCATAGTCATAGGAACATGTATAAGTCATGAAGAAAGCAATAGCAACATACTAAACGATCAAGTGCTAAGCTAACGGAATGGGTCAAGTCAATCACATCATTCTCCTAATGATGTGACCCCGTTGATCAAATGACAACTCATGTCTATGGCTAGGAAACTCAATCATCTTTGATCAACGAGCTAGTCAAGTAGAGGCATACTAGTGACACTCTGTTTGTTTATGTATTCACACATGTATCAAGTTTCCGGTTAATACAATTCTGGCATGAATAATAAACATTTATCATGAAATAAGGAAATAAATAATAACTTTATTATTGCCTCTAAGGCATATTTCCTTCACAAACACCTTCGGAGACACCTGTAGATCATCTTTATAATCACCCAGTTACGTTGTAACGTTTGATAGAACACAAGGTGTTCCTCTGGTATTTGGGAGTTGCATAATCTCATAGTCAGAGGAACATGTATAAGTCATGAAGAAAGCAATAGCAATAAAACTTAACGATCATTATGCTAAGCTAATCGGATGGGTCTTGTCCATCACATCATTCTCTAAGGATGTGATCCCGTTCATCAAATGACAACACATGTCTATGGTCAGGAAAATAACCATCTTTGATTAACGAGCTAGTCAAGTAGAGGCATACTAGGGACACTGTGTTTTGTCTATCTATCCACACATGTATCAAGTTTCCGGTTAATACAATTATAGCATGAATAATAAACATTTATCATGATATAAGGAAATATAAAATAGCAACTTTATTATTGCCTCTAGGGCATATTTCCTTCACGCACCCCTTGCTGTTTGCATCCCCACCTTCCCATAAGCAAAGTGTCGCCGCCGTGATGGCCATTGTCGTGGCTGCAAGTAATTAGGGTAGTTTGTTTCTATCAATGTAAGTCCTGATGGATCTATCTATAAGACTACCCACAGTGGAAGTAACATATGTAGTAACATCACACATATCTAGATAAAATAGATGATGTGACCAGCAATTAATGAAGAAAGAGAGGCATATAGTAACATAGCTAATTACTAGTACTATGAGTAACATTACACATACCAAGGCAAGATGAGTCTATAATCTAATAAATGAAGTGTTACATGACACTACACATATGTTACTCCCCATTGTGAAGGTAGTAACATAGACTAGTAACATATGCATGTTACTAGTCTAAGTTACTACCCACTGTGGCTAGTCTAACTATGAACTCGACACTTCTGTCAAATCGATGCTTGTGTCAAAATTAGAGATTTCACCTCCATGCAGATTATAGTTAAGTCACAGGGGGGAGGGGAATGGGAGCTCGCTGTGTCGGAGTCCGCTGGGGAGGAGTCAATAGAGGTGGGCGGTGGCGGCATTCAATTTATACGGTTCGTGTTGTTTATTGGCGTAGCACCACCCATAGGATCTGGTACCGATGGTCCATGGTGGAGACCTTGGTCGATGGCGTGGTCGGACTTGATCTGCTACCACGCCTCCTCGGTTGGGCAGGTATGCCACCGCGGATCGACAACAAAGAGTCGCCCCCTTTCGTTGGAGCATCACTTGACTGTCGTGGATCGGAGAAGGAAAAAATGAAGGGGTTAGTCCTGAGAATGTAGACACGGGGAAGAAAAGGCGGCGCGCAAGGTAGTCAAACAAATTAGGGGATCTGGTACTCGATGTTTTTGGAGTATATTTTTATTATATATGCCACAACGTAGAAATGTTTTTTTTGTGGGAAAACATATAAATGTTTGACTTGTAAAGTTCTAAAAAATTAAATCATGGATGGAATATTATTATAGTTTTGACTTTAGAAAATGGCTATGTGTATGCTATCTTGACGTGGTTCCAGTATCTTTGGAGTTTGCTGGTAGTACATGCAGCTAAGAAAATTATTGGCTACTCGTCGCTTTTGAGCTATACCTTCTGTTCTTTCATTATACATTTTTTTCTCTGCAATTGTGTCATTTTCTTTATTCAGGGTATCACTTTCACCGAATGGGCATTTATCAATCCAAGTTAGAAAGTATAATCAAGTTTAAATATTACTCCCTTCAATTTAAAATAAGTGTCGCAGTTTTGAACTAGGGTTAGTTCAAAAATGCAACACTTATTATGGATCTGAGGTAGTATGGGAAAGCTGTACCATTTTCTAGAAGAAAATAACACACTTATTTTACTTTTATTTATAATAATTGAGTAGCCCTATGATTTTCAAATCTCATGGTGCATCTGTACGTTAGAAACAAGGGATGTTACTGAGCTGACATTCTCCGGAAAGGCATGGCAAAACGAACGTTTTTATGGAAATTAGTTGTCATGGGATGACAAATTTCTTCTGAAAGCACATCAAATTCTAGCAAAAGAATGAACTGAACGGATTTGTCATTCATTAAAGAAAATTGCCATAAAAACCGTTTGTATTTGTCATGCCTCCGAGCAAACGTTTGCTGATTGTGAGGGTTCTAGTCTTCTAGAAATATCCGAGTCGTGGATTTGAGCTTACATATACCAGAAACTCGCTTTGACGATGTCAACGAAGCTTCTACACCTAGGCTGGCAAGCCGCGGGAGACAAAGTGGCGCACAGACCACAGTTGAGGTCACTTCAACGGTCACCACTCACTAGCGCGGGGCTGAAAGCCTGAAAGCTCCCTCGATCGGTCCTCGACCGCCAGTTCATAACAAAAGCAATTGCGGTTTGCCAGCTCAGTTAGCGTCTCGCCTTTTTTTACCCAGTCATCTCTATCAGAGGCTTCGGCATGGCTGCAACAATTTCTAGCCACTGGTGTGTGTCGGCCGTACACAAGGTGTTCTTCTTTTTTATATTTTTGCGGGGAACACGCACATGGTGCTCGTGACACCAGAGTACTATAGTCTAACTCACCTGGACTTTTTGACAAATTGAGTCTGACCTAGATTAGTGCCTCTTTAGTTTGCAATTTTAAAACCAAATCTTTCCCTAATAATAAAGCACGGATTGAATCTCTGGATTCACCGTCACAATGCGCTTTCTTCTTCCCATGAATTTACGCTTTCAGTTTTTCTCGCCTAATATTATTTTCTACATCCAAGATGGTACTATTTTAACTGCGTATATAAATTCAACATGCAGTCCGTTCGTAGAGCCTCGCTAGATCTTTTCGCACGCAGCCTGGTCCTCGCTTTAGTGGGCCCAGTGGGCTTCCACGATCAGCCTAATAAAAATAAAAATAAAAAAAAGGTACTCATGTGTGATTCGAACACAGGACCTCTAGTTCCATCAAAAAGAATGCAACCAGCCGAACTCCGTCCTGTTTGCGTTAAAAACCAAGGTTTTTTATCAAATAGTTAGTCCCACCTCGCTTCTTTGCACTAATCCTCACCAATTTAAATATGGACGAGTTAAACAAATCAACAAGTAGCCTCGAGACTTGATACAGAAAGATAATGTCGAAGAAGGGCCCTGTGGAGGGAGAGGACGAGGAGGGCTGGGTGATGAAAGCACGGGGAACAAACACATGGCTGGCGACCATGTTCATGGAGACGGCGAGGAGGACCATGTCACCCTGCAAGCACAACAATATACATAGAGCAATGGAAGCTACCTCCTAGCTGGAACCACGGCGGCCGGGGCAGAGTTTGCGGCAGCGCACCATGGGAGGCGGTCGCGGGGTGCAGAGGTGGGCGGCGGTCGAGCAACAGAGGAGGAGCAAGGGCGCCATGAGAAGAGAGGGAGTCGGAGAGACACCATGGGCAGAGGCAACAGGAGCTGCGTGCGTGGTCGGGAAGAGAATGAGAGGAGGAGCATGGAAGGAGAGTGGAGGTCGGAGGGCCGGCGGCCTCGCCGGAGTGGCGTACGCGCGAAGCGAGGAGCACTGGGCACTGCCCGCCCTCTGTGCGTGTGGGTGATGGCGCTGGGGTGGAGATGGGGGATCGGACCGGGGTGGCTGCTCTTTCCTGCGAGGGGATAGTCAGGCCCAAGTAGTTGGCCGGTATTTGAATACATCAAGTGTATTCAAATTTTGTGGTTTGGATTTCTAGAGTATGCACATGGTATTCCTTCTCAAAAAAATAAAAGAATCTAAATCTAAAAGTTGTCAGTGGATCAAAATTTAACAACTTAAATTTATGTTTCAGAGTAAATAATAATGGTACGATTAATAAAACATTGATTTAATTATGTATTACATAAATAAAAATTTTAAATCGTGCAAACATTAATTCTTTATTTTAAAAATGTCCATAAGTTCTTAAGGTTTTCAATTGTATACATCCGTAGACCAAAAGGATGTAGTTTTAAAAATAATATCAAAGTGATTTTGTTAGCCAGACAAAAAAGTTACATAATATTGAAGGTTGTAAAATTTGATGGTATGCACTATGAATTACCTGTGAGCTATTTATTATTTTTGGAATGAAGTTATGTGGAAAAACACACTCTACTTAGTTTTATCAGTACCTGTGTTGCTCACGTGCATTATCTTGGACACGGCGACCACTGTCGATGAGAGGGTAAGGGAGGTTAAAAGGTGACATAGGTGGGCATCATGTTAAAAAAGAGGTGTGGACCTATGAAGGCCTTGAGCCATACTTTTTGGAATACACACATGTGATTTTTGTCTCCCGTTGCAACACACGGGCATTTTTTTGCTAGTAAGAATAGAATGTTGAAGTGAGCATATGTCAGATGTTAGGTTTTTTGTGATGGTCTAATCCTGAATTTATGCCAGGTTTTCAAGCACTACTTTGTTAGTGGTATAGTGTGTTCGTCAATCACGAGATGTCTATGACAACTTCACAATTTTAAGATCTACCAACTTATTCTTTCGGAGGTGTGTTTATAAGAGTGAGTTCTCAAAAAAAAAAATCATGATATGTTATTATATATTATATTATTAACATATATAACAAGAACAAGCATCAACAACAAGAAAGAGGCAAGGTGATGTTAAGGTTTGGTACCATGCTCACGTTTAAAAAACGCTTTTTTTTTTGAAACGGAGGCAAAAGTTTTGCCTCATCCATTAATTAAGAAGAAGAGAGTTGACTAGTTAATTTATGGAAAACCAGGCGAAAACCATCACAACCATGCTCAAAAGCACGACCCCATCCACATGTGAACTACTCCCGAATCATGGAGCCACGGGACCGAAGCACCCAACACACTACTACTGCAACCCACAACATATGGGTCCCTCTACTGCAAAAGAAAACCAATCGACATAATGCAACTCGAGGAAAACACATCGACGAAAACCACCCCATGACCGAGCACACATCTGCAACTCAGAAAGCCGAGAACCATCCATCACGGAACCATTTGCGCCTCCCCTCTAGCGCTATCCTTCTTGCTTTTGCTCCTGCAAGATTTCTCTTTGAGGATGCCAGATCTAGAGTTAGCGCCACCCTTCTTGTGCTTCTCCCTCAAAGCTTTTTCCTCCAAGAGGCATCCAATCGTCTTTCCAAAATTTTCAGAGTCCAGGTTGGCTAGGAATTCACAAATCTTGGTGGCTAAAAGGACACCAGGATTAGGCACCAACACTCCGGCCACAACAATTTTATCAGCCATGGGAACCACACCTCCAAAGGGTTCAAGCGATCGCGTGTTAGCCATGTCTGGACCATCACCCTCCACACATGCATACTCCAACTGACTAGGCTCCAACGGAGGTGGAGAGGGCGTCGAGGCAACCGTCACCGCCCCAAGCGAGCCCACCTTCGAGAGCACCATCGATATAGGCGAAGATGGTTCCACACTTAACACCTGCAACTCAGGCATACATTGCAGCACCGGAGTCACGACCTCGATGACGACCTCACTCCCAGAGTCACTTGGCATGACAGGTAGTGGCGATGTACAGAGAGCGGCACGAGGGGAGAAACATCCATACATGCATGCTTCCCTCCCATCCGCAGAACCAACCTGGAGCTCGAGCAACGGGGACATAAGAGGCACAGTCGGGAGCCTGCAAAGAGCAGCCTCCACGCATGCCACAGTCCCACCGGCTTCAGCTTGCTCCTTCATGGGTAGAGACGATACCAGAACATGGGTCGCATCCCTAAGGTGCGCAACAGAAGCTATGACCTCAGACGAGCAGCTAGCCACATCACTCTCGATGAAATCCTCAACACCAGCAACATTACCAACAGAACCTGCAACATGCATCTCAGACGACTGTGGCGAGGCCGGCGAGTAGCCCAGCTGGCCAACAACAACCTCCATTCGCTCCAAGTATCCCCGGAGTAGAGTCGTCCACCCCTCCAAAGCAGTCATCATGTCATGAAGGGGTAGGACCACCTCCTCCAAACGTGAGACGGTCAAGGCCTGCATCTCGGAGCGCAACACTTCCATCTGAGCAGCAAGGAGAGGTTCGAGCAATCCCAAATCAGCAACAACAGAATCGCTGGGATTCGCCACCGCCGGAGGGGCAACAACCGAGGCCCAGGTGCGTCGATGTGGATGTGGAGATCCATGAGTCGAGCTGCTGAAGTGGCGAGGAGCCTGGTAGCCCGGCAGGTCCCTCGAATGACAAGGTGAAGCCGTAGGCGAGCGAGGACGGAGGCGGCGACCTTCCACCGTTGGCTGGCGCGAGGGACAACCACGTTCACGATGGCCTGGGAGGCCACATGCCAGGCATCTGATAGGACCGCGGCAATCAGCGACGAGATGCTCCGGCGCCAAGCAGCGAAAACAGAGGCCGTAGGTTCTTCTCTTGAACGCGAGGGAGCTGGCAGTCTCCATCCTGCGTGGCGGCCCTGGTGCCAACTCCTGCCGCGGCCGCTGGCACTGACGGCCCCCACCTTCACCCATGGTTGCTCCAATGCCGCCTCAGGAGCAACAGCAGCCGAAACACACACCCCGCTGGAGCAAAGCGGCTGCTGCAGGGCGGGCACTACGGCGTTGATGGCACCGGCAGGAGGAGCCAGAGCGCCCAGCACGGCTGGAGCATCTGCTGCCGATGACGCGGAAGCTGGGAAAGTAGCCGGAGAGGTGGTCGTCCGGGCCAGGGAGTTCGCCGCGCCCGGCGCAGCTGTAGCAGCAGCTCCCGCCGTCGGTGACGCAGAAGTCGAACAAGGAGGGGCGCGAGAGGCGGATGGGGCTGGGGCGGCCACGGCCGCCGCCGACGAAGCCGACATCGGGCGTGGCCGAGGAGCCACAGCGGAGGGAGCCGCCAAGAGAGGACGCCGAGGGGATTCTGGATCTGGACGCGGCTGCCCAAGGGAAGGTCGGAGGAGGGAGATCGGGGCAGCGCCGCTGCGCGCTCACCCGCCGCCCGCGAGGCCGCCTGCCATGCCCTTGCGACCGCAGGATATGGGTGTGCACAGGCCGATAAAAAACGCTTTATTTCATACTCACATTTAAGTGACCTATGGATTGAAACTGCATTTAGGCTTTTTTTTAACTCGGTACATACACACATACACCCGCCGCTATGAACACACGTGCGCACATCATCTTGAGATTGAAAAAGTCACCACGGACACCTTTGTAGTCGACGGAAACGTCTTTTCACACTGCGCGCACATCACCAAAGATCTGAAATAAATTCAGAAAATGTGAGCACCGGTGTCTAAGACCCTTCCCAGTGCTCCGCCATGGACAGGTGCTAAGCATGCCACATAAGCGAAAAAATGACATGGCATAACATTTAAGGAGGGGAGAGAGTACTTTGATGACCCCAGAAAGAACCAATGCCAAGCGCGACAGCCTAGGCAAACCACTTAAATGAAACAATTTGACCAATGCATGAAAGACTTTAGGTGCTAACTCATTAAATAAAGTGTGCTTAGAAACAACAAGTTAAGCACCTATGTATTGGAGAGTTGAGTTGCTAAAGTATTTTATGCACTTAGCACCTCACCTAAGCACCTTTGCATTGGAAGAGGTCTAAGTCTAGGACTTGAACTCTGTTGGGAATACAACTGTCCTCCTAACCATCCAACCACAATTTGGTTCACTTACATTTAGGCTTCCTCCTATTGTGCTCCGTCGTTAAAACGACGAATAGTTTACGTGTCATTTTTTATTTTTTATTTAATTTCAGTTCTAATTATACTGCCACTCACATATATAATGACAAGATCAATAAATCTTATCTATCTATCTATCTATCTATCTATCTATTAATACATCATGCTTTCTAATTTTTAAGGTCTCATAGTCGATTGAGGTCTTCAATTTAAAATTGGGTCACCCGATTTTGAGCGGGTCAACTATGTTTTTCATTTCAATTCTTTATACTCCATATTTTTAAAGCCTCGTAGGCAGTTGAGGTCACCAATTTAGAGTTGGATCAACCGATTTTGGCCGGGTCGTCATTTTTTTCCTATCAATTCTTTATGCTCCCTAATCTAGTAGACGTAAGATGTTCATCCTCACTATCCTATTTATTTCAACATGCACATATGCCACCTCACCATACACGCCGTCTCATTAATTATTATTTCATCTTTCTTAATTGCATGTCCACCCAACCAGAATAATTAATGCACATGCAGTCGTGCATGCATTGAAAAATGTCTACTTCAATACACAACCATGCATGAAAAAATTACACTATAAAATAATCACATGATATTATTAATTCAATATTTATGCTCCATACAACCAATCTCATTAGAATAAATTGCAACCGGTTTCCGTCGCAAGGAGCGGGATATCATCTTTTTTTTAAAGCCTCATAGTCAATCAGGTCTCTAACTTAGAATTCGGTCACCCGATTTTACTGGGTCAACAATATATTTAATTTTAATTTTGGTTCACCATTTTGACCAGGTCAACAATATCAATCTCGTGCACCCTCTCACCACCTAGAAAACCGAAAGTCAATATGTGATATTTTAGCACTAATATAGTACATGCAGCTAGTGACATAGAAATTTTTTTCCCACATAAGTATGCATTGATTATCAAATAACACAGAATCATACCGCGAAAGGCCCACCAAAACACCATATTATAAATAAATAAATAAAACTTCATCATCTCACCTACTCACCAAACCAAATACTCTGCCAATTTCAAAATATAAGGTGTATTAATTTGGAAAGTCAAATTTCTTTAACTTCGACCACGTTCAGAGCCAAAAACATCGTCATCCACAATACTAAATAAATCAAATATGAAAATTCATTTCATGATGAATCTAATGATACTGATTTGATGTTGTAGATACTGATATATTTTTCTATAAATTTGGTCAAATTTAAAGAGGTTTGAGTTTTCAAAAAACTAATACACCTTATTTTTTGGAACAGGGGGAGTACATAAAAAATGAAAGCCAATAACAGCAACAAGCCGCAAAACTCCAAACCCTTGTAGTAAATTCACTAAGCTCCCTATAGGCATTTGAGCTCCCTCAATCGATTGAGGCGAATAATTGTGTAGTAGCCCGATTTTGACTGGTAGTGTGCTGCTATCTAACACTTCCCTAGGCATTGGAGCTCCCTCAATCGATTGAGGCTAGCAATTGTGTGGTAGCCTGATTTTGACTGGTAGTGCGCTACTATCTAAACACTTCACATGGCATTAGAATCTAGGTCGTCCTTGCTTCCTTCTCAAACGATCTCATACATCCATTTTCTTACAGGAGGAGGGTTAAAACCCATCGCCCACAGTAGAAGACATAGGTGACAATTCTTTTAACTCGATTCCGAAGAATCACTTTCTGCAGAAATTATGGGAAGTATCGTTCCAAGTTGACCGGGAAATGATGGGAATTAGGAGAAACATGAGCTCATGCTAATTCAAAATCACATTGTATGGTCTGTGATATATTTGTAGGCTTCTTTAGGTGGCTTCATACATTGGATTGCATGTCTCATCACGGTGTACATGACTCCCTTTGTGGTGTTCGTCTTGACCCATCTGATCTGGAAGACTGAAATTGTTTGAATATTTTGAGCAAAATGTTGAACTGGGAAATTCAGTGTCCCTCACATCGATTTATGACTTTTATTCCAACATTTTTATTTTATCTCAGTGTTAGTTGAGGAGGAAGGAATTTTACAGTATTTGTCCTTAAAAACTCGGTGGTACATGATTCTTAATGGTTCCTTATATGGGTACATGGCACCCAGACCCAAAGTGACAAGCATTAAGCATGTCAAAGTCATAGCAATATCAATGTCAAAACATAGTGAATACTAGAGATCAGGCCCTAACAAAACTAACTCGATTACATGATGAATCTCATCCAACTCCTCACCGACTAGAGAGCATATGAACGAATTAGTCACTCCCGATGGGGAGCATCAGGGAATTGGTGATGGAGATGTGTTGGTGATGACGAAAATCGAAAATCTCCCTCTTTGGAGCCCAAACGGACTTCAGATTTGGCCTCCCGATGAAGAACAGGAGAGTGCGGCGGCTTCGTCTCGTGAAACGCGATAATTCTTTCTCCCTGATTTTTTTTCCTGGAAAAATAGGATTTTATAGCGTTGGTTTCAGGGTCTGCGGAGCCACCAGGTGGGGACAACCCACCTGGGCGCGCCTGGAGGGGGTGGCGCGCCCTGGTGGGTTGTGCCCATCCAGGTGCCCCCCCTCCGGTGGTTCTTGGCTCCAGATATTTTCTTTTATTGTATAAAAAATCCTCACAAAGTTTCATTCCATTCTGAGAACTTTTATTTCTACACAAAAACAACACCATGGTAGTTCTGTTGAAAACAACGTCAGTCCGGGTTAGTTTCATTCAAATCATGCAAATTAGAGTCCAAAACAAGAGAAAAAGCGTTAGAAAAAGTAGATACGACGGAGACGTATCAAGCACCATCTTCACGCTCCCATTGGGCTACATTGGTTCTGGTACAGGAAGAGGGGAGCTCATCTCCTAGGCATGGAACTCCGGCGCATCCGTCGCGGCATTTGCAGCACCCCCCGAGGCTATCATCGTAAGGGCTCAAGAGGCTTTAGGAGAGGCCCTCCTCAGGCGGGCTCGCGAGCGCTGCTTCGCGAGGCGGCGACCGCACTACCATCAAGTCCTACAAGGGCCTTACGGGAGGACACCTGTCGTAAGGCGCGATCCGCAGACGACGACACGCCAAAGACATCGCACTAGAGAGCTAAGTCTAATGTGCCGCGAAGGCCGCTCACGACGCCTCTTAAGTTCCCCCCTCGCGACCTCGCGAAGTGCTGATTTCCCTTCTTCGTGTAAGCCGCTTGCACGTTAAAGTGGGGCATCCTGAGCATCGGGCCTCAGGAGCCCCTACCTTATCTCAAGTCCTACACCCTCTGGCCTTGTCTAGGCACGCGCCCTAACATACCAGCGATTGTCGTACCACGCTCAAAGGCAGGGCCCTGACGACACAGAGCACCAGAGCATGCAAGAAGTAAAAAAACTAGGCCCTGTGAGGAGTGCCGCATAACAATGAAACAGTAAATACTTAATAACAAGTCCTTACAAAGCTTCGTCTTCACACCCCATCGGGGCTACATTGATTCTGTAGGAACAAAAGAAGGAAACCATCTTCAAAAGTCCGATGCAGGCGCCGCCTGCGCCTAGTCAGAATCGTCGCCCTCGCTCTTGATGCTGAAAGTGCAACTATCCCTAGGTGGTTTTGGTAATTCATAACAACATATAGCTCATTGAGCTAATGCTATTCCAAGACTATTATTTCAGGAAAGCTCAATGAATGGCATGGCATGGATGATGAAAGTGGATCCCTCAAAATACTAAGGACAAAGGATTGGCTCAAGCTCAAAAGCTCAAGACTCTTCATTTTATATTTTAGTGATCCAAGATCACATTGAGTCTATAGGAAAAGCCAATACTATCAAGGAGGGATGAGGTGTTGCTTAATGAGCCTCTTGCTTCATGTACTTAGTGATATGCTCCAAAACCCTCAACTACTTTCCCACATCCACAAATGACCTAAACCCAAAGCCAAAATCGGTCACGCCGATTCTTCCTATCCGGCGCCACCGATTCCAAAAGTCATAGCCACTGCCACAAACCCTAAGCAAATCGGTCTTACCGATAGGGATCTCGGTCTCACAGAGATGGGGTTGTAATCTCTCTGTTTCCCTTCGTAACGTTTCGGTCTAACCGAAGTCAGTGATCGGTCCCACCGAGATTGCAATGTAAACTCTCTGTTTCCTTTTTGTAACATTTTGGTCTCACCGAAAAGAGCAAATCGGTCCCACCGAGTTTACCTGACCAACTCTCTGGAAAGCTTATTACCAAATCAGTCTCACCGAGTTTGTGTAATCGGTCTTACCGAGATTACGTTATGCCCTAACCCTAACCGAATCGGTCTCACCGAGATGCATGTCAGTCCCAACGAAAATCCCTAACGGTCACTAGGTTTACTAAATCGGTCCGACCGAGTTTAACGATTCGGTCCCACCGAGTTTGGTAAATTGTGTGTAACGGTTAGATTTTGTGTGGAGGCTATATATACCCCTCCACCTCCTCTTCATTCGTGGAGAGAGCCGTCAGAACGAACCTACACTTCCAACTTACCATTTTTGAGAGAGAACCACCTACTCATGTGTTGAGGCCAAGATATTCCATTCCTACCATATGAATCTTGATCTCTAGCCTTCCCCAAGTTGCTTTCCACTCAAATCTTCTTTCCACCAGATCCAAAACCTATGAGAGAGAGTTGAGTGTTGGGGAGACTATCATTTGAAGCACAAGAGCAATGAGTTCATCATCAACGCACCATTTGTTACTTCTTGGAGAGTGGTGTCTCCTAGATTGGCTAGGTGTCACTTGGGAGCCTCCGACAAGATTGTGGAGTTGGACCAAGGAGTTTGTAAGGGCAAGGAGATCGCCTACTTTGTGAAGATCTACTGCTAGTGAGGCAAGTCCTTCGTGGGAGACGACCATGGTGGGATAGACAAGGTTGCTACTTCGTGGACCCTTCGTGGGTGGAGCCCTCCATGGACTCGCGCAGCCGTTACCCTTCGTGGGTTGAAGTCTCCATCAATGTGGATGTACGATAGGACCACCTATCGGAACCACGCCAAAAACATCCGTGTCTCCAATTGCGTTTGAATCGTCCAAACCCTTCCCTTTACTTTCTTGCAAGTTGCATGCTTTAATTTCTGCTGCCTATATACTCTTTGCATGCTTGCTTGAATTGTGTGATGATTGCTTGACTCGTTCTAAAGTAGCTAAAATCTGCCAAACTCTAAAATTGGGAAAAGGTTAAGTTTTTATTGGTCAAGTAGTCTAATCATCCCCCTCTAGACATACTTCAAGGTCCTACAAGTGGTATCAGAGCTTTGGTCTCCATTTGCTTTGATTTCCATAGCTTTTGGTGGTCATAGCCTTGGTTTCACAACCTAGGAGAGTATGGCGTCTAGCAAGGGAAATTGTCACCGTAGAGGTCCTTACTTTGATGGTACTAATTTTGCTAATTGGAAGCATAAGATAAAAATGCATATTCTTGGACATAACCCCGCCGTTTGGGCAATTATTTGTATTGGCTTGCAAGGTGAATTTTTCGATGGGAGAGAACCGAACCGTGAAGCTAATGCGGAAGAATTGAAGATGCTGCAATACAACGCTCAAGCATGTGACATCATCTTCAACGGATTGTGCCCCGAAGAATTCAACAAAATCAGCCGTCTTGAGAATGCAAAGGAAATTTGGGATATTTTGATTGATATGCATGAAGGTACCGAGTCCGTCAAGGAATCCAAGTTGGATGTGCTCCAAAGTCAGCTTGACAAGTTCAAAATGAAGGATGGTGAAGGTGTCGCTGAAATGTACTATAGGCTTGCTCTTATCACAAATGAGATTGCCGGCTTAGGGAGTGAAGAGATGACCGACAAATTCATCATCAAGAAAATCCTAAGAGCATTGGATGGAAAGTATGATACCGTGTGCACATTGATTCAAATGATGCCAAACTACAAAGATCTCAAGCCAACGGAAGTCATTGGAAGAATTGTTGCTCATGAGATGTCACTCAAGGATAAGGAGGAACTTCACAACAAGTCAAGTGGTGCTTACAAAGCCTCAAGTGAAGCCCCCACATCATCAAGTGAGAAACAAACCTTCAATGAAGAATTGAGCTTAATGGTGAAGAACTTCAACAAATTCTACAAGAGTAGAAGCAAAGAAAGAAGGTCCAAGTCAAGGTCTTACAATGACAAGAGATCTTCTAGTCGTGAGCGCAATTGCTACAATTGTGGGAGACCCGGACACTATTCCAATGAATGAGTGTACGGCGCCCTACAAAAGAAGAGAAGATTCTCCAAGAAGAAGGAGCAAAAGAGAAGAATCACCACCAAGAGAGAGGAGGAGTAGAGATGATCGTTATGAACGAACACCCTCACGGAGAAGCAAGGATTTGGAAAGGAAGGACAAGTCATCAAGGAGCTACACAAAACGAAGACATCAAGCTCATGTTGGTGAATGGGTTTCCGGCTCCGACTCTGACAATCACTCCGAGAGAAGTTATCACTCCGACTCCGAATATACTCAAGATGAAGGTGTTGCTGGTCTAGCACTTGTGTCAACCAACTCCTACGACATATTTGATTCACCAAATGAAGGTGTTGGAAGATGCTTCATGGCCAAAGGTCCAAAGGTAACACATCCTGAGTATGTTGATTTCAATAGTGATGAAGATGACTTGCTTGTGGATGATGATTTACTTGTTGACAACTCTAGTGATGAATACTATGATGAAACCTCAATTAATCATGCTAATCAAGATAAAACGAATGACAATGATAAGAAGAAGATTGAGCTTCTAACTAAAGAACTAAACTCTCTTAAGTTAGCTCATGAAACTATCTACGAAGATCATCGAGAACTTTTAAGGGCTCATGAGAAGTTACGCTTTGAAAAGCTCAATCTTGAGCAAGAGCATGAGTTCTTAAAAGCAATCAATGATGATCTCTGCAAGAAAAGTTCTTCTTATATTGCCAAGCGTTTACTCTTATCTAGTTACATGCCTCAAGTCAAGTCTAGTAACAAGTACAAGAAAGATACTTCCTCTAGTAGTAACAATAATAATAATGTCAAATCCAATATTGTTGCTACTAGTAGTTCTCTTGATTCCACTAATGATTCTCTTAGCCAAGTTACACTTGAGCAAGAAAATAGCTTATTGAAGGAAATTATAGAGAAAGGTGTTTACAAGAGCCTTGCCGGGAGTAAGCAATTCGAGGAAATTGTACGCAAGCAAGGAAGGCACCGGAAGAATCAAGGTGTTGGTTTTGAACGAAAGTTCAATGCCAATGGAGTTGAGTGGGAAGAAGATCAATACCCCAAGACAAAGTTTGTTCCTCAACAAGAGAAGTATGATCCTACTTCCTTCAAGGGAACACAAGCTCAAGATGATCTTCCACCACAAGACCACAAGAACAAAGGCAAGGACAAGCTTCAAGAAGAGATTGATGCATTTGAAGAAGCACCTATAGCCTCGTTCAAGTGGGTTCCCAAGACTACATCAAGTTCTACTTCATCAAGTACAACTACAACTCCAAGGATTCCCATCAAGATGATGTGGATCCCGAAGAAGAAGAACTAGAGAGTTCTTGAGGGTGACTCCGCCAACATTCTTCACTCATATCATTTTGGCAAGAACAAGTGCAATCAACTTCCACATCTTGCACTAGTTCAAGGAGTCACAAACCCTCATGTTGGTAAGGCAAGGGACAAGGTAACCTAATGATTTCATGGACATCATCTTGTGTGTGCATCACTCTATGTCTATGGATATTCTTGTTTGTTCCTTGTGGGACTAACCCATGTAGGTAAGTTGAAAGTGCAACTCACTCCAAAGGATTGCTCCAAATGATCTACATCAACATTGAGCATCTACATCTTCAACACCTACATGAAGTCATCATCGACAAAACCCAAGGTTAGTTCATCCCTCTAAGGGGGGGATCTCACATCTAGGGGGAGCTTAACTCTAAAAATTGAGTCAAAGCAACTCTAATGGTATGAACACATCAATGCATTATGTAAAAGTGGTAACCCCACTTGAGCTTAAACGATGAGTATGACCTATGATCAAATGTTCTCATTTGACTCCTAAGTCAATATACTCATATATAGATGACCTAGTCATCTCCAATTGCTTGATAGATGCTAGAATTGGTTGTGCATGCTTTGCCACATATTTCATTTGCCATCTTATTGTGTGAGCATGTTGGTGCATATTTTACTCATTCAAGGACATCCACTTGTTGTTTTGATTGATTGGGTTCTTTTCTTTTAGCCAAGTGGATGGACAAGAATGCCTAAGAACATTCTTTAGCTAACTATGCTTTTCTCATCTCAAACTCTATTCATGCTACATCACAAAATTTGATCAAGTCAGATTCGAACCACTCTGTGTGAGGAGCACTCGGAGTCCCCGATTCGTCATAGACTTAAACTTCCAAAACCTCTTTGTGACTCTCAGTCTGACCGATTCCTCCATTTCGGTCCTACCGAGATCACCAAGTTGATCTGAGTTTTCAATCTCGGTGCAACCGATTTGAACGTTTCGGTCTCACCGATTTGCTGTAACTATACACAGTTATGCATCTCGGTGCCACCGAGTTGTTCCACTCGGTCACACCGACAGGGACGGGCTATATATAGCCACGGGCAAAAGTTTGGAAATTTCTCCGAAACCCTTCGCCCGCGCAATAGCTCGCTCTGCCATCGGAGGTCTCCGGATCGTCTCCTCATCGCCAGCAGCCTCTTGTTGCTGGTCTCCGCCGCCATCAACGGATTTCGTCCCCGCCATTGCCGCCGTAGCAAGTCCACCGCCAAGTTAGGGTATGGACTTGATCTTTGTGCTATCCACGTCTGATTCCTAGCACATTGTATTCATATTGATTCTTGCCACGATTAAGACTCTTCTATCCAGCCAAAGTAATCCATAGATTAGATGAGATTCAAATTTTTAGGGTTAGGTTTCCGCCGAAACCATCTCGGACCCACCGAGTTGAAAAACTCGGTCTCACCGATTTGGCTTATGCCATTGCACTAGTGACTCTCAGTCTGACCGAGAATTACTAATCGGTGCGACCGATTTGAGGATTCTGTGAAACCCTAGCAGTCTCGGTGCCACCGAACTATGACTCGGTCCAACCGAGATCATCAGTTTAGGTATCACCGAATTTGAAAATCGGTTGATCCGAAATGCTTTCTGTGGAAAACTAAAACTGAACTTTTGAATCATTTTTTGCAAAAATCTCTGCATTTTGTGATGCTCATCTATTCTATCTCATCTATAACTCTTCACAGTGTCAGCAGTCAGCTTTTGCAGTATGTCAGATCAGAGTGACAGCCAGAACAGGTCAGAAGAGCAGATGAACTTGAGTGAGGGCACTAGTCCCTCAACTACAGATGAAGGGAGCAGAAGTACTCCTAGCAATTTGCCTAAGGCTGCTACTAGGCAAAGGAGGAAAAGAACTTCAGATTCTGAGGATGAAGATTACAAAGCTGAGGAAGATGAGGCTACTTCCAAGAAGGTAGTTCTCAAGAAAGAATATGGCTCTGCACAAAGCACTAAACCAGGTCTGAAAAGGAAAGTTCCTGCCAAGAGGACTCCAATGCCAAAGGCCAGAAAGTCCACTCAAGTGCCAGCTCAAGCTCAACCCAAAGAGGCACCTGCCAGGAAAGATACATCATCCAAACCTCAGAAAGTTCCTACTGGAGAGACTATGAAATTCACAATTGAGTCAGAGGATGATGGGGCTCAAGACAAGAAAAAGAAGAGAGCTAGAACCACAACTGCCAAGGTCCTTGGAAAGCCCTCAATGAGAAGAGAATCTGAAGAAGAGGAAGAGGATGCTGCACCAGCACCTAAGGCACCTAAGCTTATGGGTGATGCAATCAGATCAGGGGCTGCAACATCCAAGCCCAAGGAAGCACCCAAAGCTGCCTCCAAGGCCAAGCAAGTTCCAAAGAGGAATACTAGGAGTATTCCAGCTGCTGAGAAGAACAAGGCCCCAGTGCCCAATGTTGCCGAAGATGAGGATGAAGAAGGACAGGTCCTAAGAAAGCTCAAGCCCAAGATACCAGACCACAATGATGCCCATCCTGTGGCTGAGGACATGAGAATCAGGAAGGATTTAGGGCTGAGACTGTGGAGGATGGAAGATCCATATGCTTCAAGAAGAAGAACTGCTGTTGACTACAGGTTCCATACAAAGGAACAACAGGACTTTTATGAAACAATTCTGTTGGACAAGAAGCCCATAGCCTGTGACATGAGGTGGGTCGACTGGACCTACATCAAGGATAATGAGTAGCACTATCCTGGAGTGCAAGAAAGCTTTGTTGCTTATGGAGTTGCTGATTATGTTGGACAGAAGTTCACCCACTGGAATGATGAGCTTATCATGCAGTTCTACTCCACAGCACATTTTTACCCAGATGGTAGAATTGTTTGGATGTCTGAAGGTACAAGGTACCAATCCACTGTTGAAGAATGGGCAAGTCTGATAAATGCCCCCAAGGAAATTGAGGATGACTTGGACATTTATGCAAAGAAGAAGTTGGGTCACAATTCAATGGCTCACATGTACAAGGAAATCCCAGACAAGGCAGTAGAGACTCATAAGTTTGGATCAGTTCACTTTCTGCTGTCAGGGTTGCCAACCATCAATTGGATTCTGAGGCACACTCTGTTGCCCAAGTCTAGTGACCATAACATGATCAGAGGGCATGTCATCAACATGTTGCATGTGTTTGATGTGCCACAGAAGTTCAAAGTCATGAGCCTAATAATTGAAACAATCAAGAGGACTGCAGCAGATCAGAAGAGGAGCTGTGGATATGCACCTCAGATTCAGGAATTGATCAACTCAAAGATGGGCACAGGGAGATATCAGTTGGATAAGGAACATTTTCCACTTTATCCAGACTTTGAGGACAATGAGGTTGTCATGAATGAAGATGATCCACAATCAGTTCAAGCTCAGGAGAAGAAGGAGAAGGCAAAGAAGGAGAAGGCTGCCAAGATGCCAACTCAAGAGGAGGCATCTGAATATTTCTTGAAAACCAAACAGGAGCAGCTTGGTTACTTGATAGCATCAACACTAAGGATTGAGAAAGGACTGGCCACCCTCACTCAGAATCAGGAGAGCTTGGAAAGAATTATGGAACAAAAATTCTATGATCTAGATGTCAAAGTAACAGAGATTCAGTCAGTTGTAGAGCAGCTGCAGGATGACATGCAGGAAAGGAAGGGCAAGACTACCACTAATGTGTTTGCCAGAGTGCCCAGAGCCCAGAGGTCAGTTGCAGTGCCAGTGACAGACACTAGAGCAACAACTTCAGCACCAGCTACTGCCCCTACAGTTCCAGTGCAACCAGCTCCAGCATCCACTCCAGCACCCTCTACTTCAACTGAAGCCTTCGTCCAAGGAGCTATCAGGACACCACCACCAGAAGATCAAGCCTGAGAGTCGATCTAGCACTATGCATTTTCTATGAACTTTTTGGTAACTTGTTGCCAAAGGGGGAGAAAAATGTATAGATCATAGGCTTCGAGAGAGAGAGAGTGTTGCTTTTATTCTCTCTTGCTTTATTTGGTGGTTTTTCAAACTTTGTTTGCTTTTGGTTGAGATACTATGCTTGTGAGACATTGATGATCACGTGTTTGATCATAAGCTACACTAATGCATGTTTGATGATATTATCCTATCTATCTTATGTGATCATTCACTATGCTTGGTGATGAGTGCATGTATTCAATGTTTATTATTTTGAGCGCTCCACCAAGATGTATGTGACATGGAAGAGTAACCCATGAGCCTAATTCATTGTGCATTTGCAGTCCAAAGCAAATCTTAACCCATGCACAAATTTAGGGGGAGCTCTTGCTTATCACATACTTCTCAAAGCGACGATGTTATTCAATCTTATTATCATTTGTCAAAGCTTTGATGTATATGTTGTCATCAATTACCAGAAAGGGGGAGATTTAAAGTGCAACTATCCCTAGGTGGTTTTGGTAATTCATAACAACATATAGCTCATTGAGCTAATGCTATTCCAAGACTATTATTTTAGGAAAGCTCAATGAATGGCATGGCATGGATGATGAAATTGGATCCCTCAAAATACTAAGGACAAAGGATTGACTCAAGCTCAAAAGCTCAAGACTCTTCATTTTATATTTTAGTGATCCAAGATCACATTGAGTCTATAGGAAAAGCCAATACTATCAAGGAGGGATGAGGTGTTGCTTAATGAGCCTCTTGCTTCATGTGCTTAGTGATATGCTCCAAAACCCTCAACTACTTTCCCACATCCACAAATGACCTAAACCCAAAGCCAAAATCGGTTACACCGATTCTTCCTATCCGGCGCCACCGATTCCAAAAGTCATAGCCACTGCCACAAACCCTAAGCAAATCGGTCTTACCGATAGGGATCTCGGTCTCACAGAGATGGGGTTGTAATCTCTCTGTTTCCCTTGGTAACATTTCGGTCTAACCGAAGTGAGCGATCGGTCCCACCGAGATTGCAATGTAAACTCTCTGTTTCCTTTTTGTAACATTTCGGTCTCACCGAAAAGAGCAAATCGGTCCCACCGAGTTTACCTGACCAACTCTCTGGAAAGCTTATTACCAAATCGGTCCCACCAAGTTTGTGTAATCGGTCTTACCGAGATTACGTTATGCCCTAACCCTAACCGAATCGGTCTCACCGAGATGCATGTCAGTCCCACCGAAAATCCCTAACGGTCACTAGGTTTACTAAATCGGTCCGACCGAGTTTAACGATTCGGTCCCACCTAGTTTGGTAAATTGTGTGTAACGGTTAGATTTTGTGTGGAGGCTATATATACCCCTCCACCTCCTCTTCATTTGTGGAGAGAGCCATCAGAACGAACCTACACTTCCAACTTACCATTTCTGAGAGAGAACCACCTACTCATGTGTTGAGGCCAAGATATTCCATTCCTACCATATGAATCTTGATCTCTAGCCTTCCCCATGTTGCTTTCCACTCAAATCTTCTTTCCACCAGATCCAAAACCTATGAGATAGAGTTGAGTGTTGGGGAGACTATCATTTGAAGCACAAGAGCAAGGAGTTCATCATCAACGCACCATTTGTTACTTCTTGGAGGGTGGTGTCTCCTAGATTGGCTAGGTGTTGGGGATATGACTATTTGTCTAAGCCGCCCAGGAGGGGCCGGGTTACACAAAGAGTACTCATCAGAGGAAGCCCAAGACCAAGCATGAAGATGGCGGTTCAATAAGGAGCTGAAGGCCCACGGGCGGCTTAAGCCCATTGTAGTAAACCGCCATGATGGCATGACTTTTAACGTAAGGTAGATTTAACTGGTCACTGAGCCGGACTCTTATTATAAGCCGGACGGGACTGTAAGCCGGTGGGCGTCAACCCGTGTATATAAGGGGACGACCTGCTGGCGGCTTAGGGCAAGAAACAACGGATCGAGAACCGGGCATGGCGTGTCTCGCTCCCTGGTTATCGAAACATCAATACCAACCCAACTAGACGTAGGCCTTACCTTCACCGTAAGGGGCCGAACTAGTACAAACTCTCTCGTGTCCCTTGTCCCGATTTAACCCCTTCAAGCTTCCTAGTTGCGATGGCTCCACAACTAAGTCCTTTCACGAGGACATCTGACGTGACTATTCCACGACAGTTGGCGCCCACCGTGGGGCCAGCGCACGGTGGATTTGAGTTCTTGAAGGGCAACTTTGAAGGGCTCAAGGGGTACGTAGTGTGCCGAATGACCAAGCGTCATCGCGGCAAGATCTACATCGACGACGAAGGCTGGGGTCCCAACGCCAGCTCAATTGAGTACGGATACCAGGTCCCCTTCGGTGGAATCCACGTCTTCATCGGCCGGATCGGTGAGCCGGGCCCTGAGCCGGACAACTGCACCGACCTTGTCGAGACGGCTCAGCGTGCGAGGAAGACCCGGACTCAGCCGGTCATGAGGCGTGCCTTCGTGGGCCGCGTCCACAGAGAGGAGCTTCCTGGATCTGAAGATGGGGGTGAGACGGCCGTCCCTTCAGACGGTGACTCGTCCACCGGCTCAACAGATTCATTGTATCAGGTACAAGACGGTGCGCTCGGGGGCTATTCCGATGGCATCAGTATTCCGGACCCCGATGAGCCGCCAAGATGGGCCGGAATCTTCATGGCCGGGACTCAGCCCTGTTCAAATTCTACAGCCGCGGCGGCAATCACGTCCGGATTAGGAGCAGCCGGGGCAGGCGGCCCCATGCGCCCACCGGCTCAGGTGCTGATGGATCTCATGGAAAAGCTTACGGCCCTGTTAACCGCCACGGTTATTCCTGCAGATAAAGATGAGCATGATGCAGCGGTGGCTCAAGTGCGTGAGGAGATAGCTCAGGCCAAGGAGGCTTTGGCAGCTGAGGATACTAGACTAGCTGCGGAGCGGGCGGCTCTCGACGCCCGGGCACAGCGCTTGTAGTCAGAAGCTTACCAGCTCACGATGAGCTTAAACACATCCAATGAGGTGATGAGGAGGAGACATCAGAAAACATAGTCCCGTTTACCTCCGAATTACGACCCCCGGGTTCTCTTTGCTACACCCGGATCCGGTCCTAGTAACCCGCCAGAGGCGGATCGGCTTATGACAGCCGGAACAGGAGGACCAGCTCAGCCTCGGGATATGGTGCCGCCTCACGTAAGCATGCCACCGCCGCGTTATGTGCCGATTCCACCGGGTCACTTTTCCAACCCCATGGAGAATTTAATCGCAGCTTCAGCGCGCTTAGCGGCTCTTCCTATGGAAGGTGATGACCCGACGGCGGTGGAAACCTGGAGGGTCAGAGAGCTCCTCCAGACAGCCCTGGCTCAGCAGGAGACCTATTTTTATAGCCGGGATAGGATTCATTCAACTCCCCCGCCCTGGGTAGCACCACCTCGCCAAAACCGGAGCCCGAGTTACAGCAGACGCATGGAGTCGGAAGCTTTGTCAAGCAATGCCCAACGGCGTAACCAGCCCGGGGGCTATAACCCGGCGCAGGATCAAGTACGTCAGGAGAATGATCACCCAGAGTATCCAATGACATCTGTTGAGGCGGGAGTAGCCACTAGAACCGGCGGTGTCCCTTGCCTGGTGCCGGCTCTTCGCGATGTACGTCTGCCCAAGGACTTCAAGGGACCTCGAAAGGTACCAAATTACACGGCCGACTTACAGCCTGGGGCGTGGATCGAGAGTTATGAGATGGCCATGGAGTTGCTAGAAGTCAGTGACGCGGCAATGGCTAAATATTTCATCATGATGTTAGATGGAACAGCCCGGTCGTGGCTGAAAGGCTTGCCACCCAATTCCATTGGCTCATGGGGCGAGTTAAAGGCCCGGTTCATCCAGAACTTCAAGGACACATGTAAACAATCTATGTCGATTGTGGACTTGACGGATTGCAAGCAAGAGGAAGGTGAATCCACCACCCATTGGGTACGCCGGGTCAAGGAGATAATTCATTCCTCCGATAAGATGGACGCCGGATCTGCAGTTCTTATGCTGGAGAAAAATTGCCGTTTTGAGCCGTTGAGGCAGAAACTGGGGCGTCTTAAGCGTGACCTCACACATATGGGTACGCTGATGGAGACTTTAGTCAAATACGCCGATTCTGAAGGATCCCGCGTCTGATGAGGAGAAGACAGGGAAGGGAAAACGGAACGACAATGGAAAGGGTCAGCAGCATAACCCAAGGAATCAAGGCGGCAATAAGCGTAAGGCGGACGGTAACCCGGAGTTTGTGGCCAATGCCAACGTACGAGGTAACAATCCGAGACGTAAAGGTAAGCCGCCACGATCCGGCGGGCCAGGCCCGTCGCTGGAGCAATTACTCAATGAGCCCTGCCCGAGACACGGCACCCGGGAGCGGCCGGCCACACATCTTTGGAAGGATTGTGCGATCATGAAGGCGTTTAAAAATTCCAACACCTTCGACGGCGGTCAAGGATGTGGTGGCGGCTCAGGGGTCGGCGGCTTTCATAGCCCGGGCGGCAGTTCAAATTCCGATTTTCAGGGGCATTCCGGTGGTAACAATCAGCAGCAGTCTGGACAAGGTGGGCAACAACAGCAACAGTCGGGTTATCAAAGCCACCTGAAGCAGTTGAGTGGTGGACAGTATCACGTGTTTACCACTAGCTTGCGCAAACGTGACCAGAAGGTTCATAAGAGGGCCGTGAATTCCCTTGAGCCGGCAATTCCTCATTATTTAAGGAGGTCAGAGCAGCCTATCATATGGAGCAGGGAGGATCATCCCCCGCGGGTCGATAACCCGGGTCAGTTGGCTTTGGTAGTGGCGCCTCAGGTTGGTGGGTATAAGTTCACCAAAGTGCTCATGGATGGGGGTAGCAGCATCAACATCCTTTACTACGAGACCTTTCAGCGCATGGGGTTGACTGAAAAAAATCTGAGAACATCCAACACTATTTTCCACGGAGTTGTCCCTGGTAAGTCGGCTTACCCAATTGGCAGGATTGAGCTGGAGGTGGCTTTTGGAGATGAGCATGACTCCCGAGCTGAGAAGTTGATGTTTGAAGTGGTCAAAATCAGGAGCCCATACCACGCTCTGTTTGGATGGCCAGCTTATGCTAAGTTTATGGCCCGACCGTGTTACATTTATTTACAACTCAAGATGCCGGGTTACAAGGGCACCATCACCGTACATGGCAGTCGTAAAGTAGCATTGGAGTGTGAAGAAGCTGACGCGGCTTATGCTGAGTCAGCCTGCGCAGCAGAGGAGCTCAAATTTTATCAAGATAATGTTGACCCGGCGGATATGATATCCCTGAAGAAGCCAACTACAGAGCATGACCCGGCGCTGAAGTTTAAGTCGGTGGCTGAGACGAAGCTTGTTGACTTTACCTCGGGTGATTCTTCTAAATAGTTCAGCATCAGCAGCAACATGGATCCCAAATAGGAAAGCGCGCTCATAGAGTTCATCTGTGAGAACCGGGACATCTTTGCATGGAAACCTTCTAACATGCCGGGTGTACCGAGGGAACTCGCCGAGCACACTCTTAATATTGATCCAAAGTATAAGCCGGTCAGGCAGTTTCTTCAGCGTTTTAACGAAGAGCGACGGAAAGCCATTGGGGAAGAAGTCTCCCGGCTCTTAGCAGCCGGGTTTATCACCAAAGTTTTTCATCCGGAGTGGTTGGCTAACCCGGTGCTTGTCCTCAAGAAGAACGACACCTGGCGGATGTGTGTGGACTACACGGACTTAAACAAGGCTTGTCCGGCTGACCCCTTTGCTCTCCCCCGTATTGATCAAATCATTGATGCTACAGAGGGTTGTGAGTGTTTGAGTTTTTTGGATGCTTACTCCGGTTATCATCAGATTAAGATGGCAGTTAAGGACCAGGAGAAGACGGCTTTCATCACTCCGTTTGGAGCCTTCTGCTATGTCTCTATGCCATTTGGGCTCAAGAGTGCCCAGGCGACTTATCAGCGGTGTGTGCAGAACTGTTTGCATGACCAAATTGGGTGTAATGTCCATGCTTACATGGATGACATTGTGGTGAAGTCCAGAGAAAAGGAGACTTTGATATCTGACTTAAAGGAGACCCTTGATAATCTCCGGGTTTACAAGATGATGCTTAACCCGGCCAAATGTGTGTTTGGTGTTCCTGCGGGCAAGCTCCTGGGTTTTCTGGTGTCCAACAGAGGCATCGAAGCTAACCCGGAGAAGATTAAGGCGATTACCTCCCTGGCTAAACCGGCGTGCATCAATGATGTTCAGCGACTGGCGGGACGCGTGGCTGCCTTAAGTCGATTCATAAGTCAGCTCGGTGAGAAAGCCCTCCCATTGTATCAGCTGATGAAGAAAACTGACACTTTTGTTTGGAGTGAGGCCGCTGATGCTGCTTTTGAGGACTTAAAGAGACAATTGTCTGAGCCGCCGGTTCTTGCGGCTCCGATTGACAAAGAGCCTTTGCTGTTATATGTGGCTGCCAATTCACGAGCCGTCAGTGTTGCCATCGTAGTGGAGCGTAAGGAAGCCGACAAGGAGCATCCAGTTCAACGGCCGGTTTACTACATCAGTGAGGTGCTCATTGAATCCAAGCAAAGGTACCCGCACTGGCAAAAGCTTGTTTATGGGGTGTTCATGGCAAACCGGAAGTTGAAGCAGTATTTTCAAAGCCATCCTATTACTGTGGTAAGTTCTGCCCCTTTGGGACACATCATTCAGAACAGGGAGGCCACAGGACGAGTCGCCAAGTGGGCTATTGAGCTTGGACCTCATGGCTTGAAATACATGCCTCGGACAACTATTAAGTCTCAAGCCTTGGTGGACTTCATCAATGATTGGACAGAGCTGCAGGCACCTGAGGAAAAGCCGGATAACACATACTGGACTATTCACTTTGATGGATCCAGGCAGCTAGAAGGCTCGGGGGCTGGAGTGGTGTTAACTTCCCCTCGAGGTGACAAATTTTGTTATGTACTCCGGCTTATGTTTCCCTGTACTAACAATGCAGCTGAATATGAGGCATTACTCCATGGTCTCCGGATGGCTAAGGAGATGAACTTAAGCCGGGTATGATGCTTGGGCGACTCAGATTTGGTGGCCCAACAAGTGTCAGGCAAGTGGGATTCCAAGGACCCTCTCATGGCGGCTTATCGTCGTGAGGTAGATGCGGTGGCTGGTCACTTCACGGGTTATCAAGTGGAGCACATTGATCGCAGGAAGAATGAGGCGGCTGATGCTTTAAGCTGGTTGGGATCCCAACGTAAGCCGGTGCCGCCCAACACCTTTCTTGATGTGTTACATAACCCTTCTGTCAAGGTGCCTACCAAGGAAGACTTAGCAGTGCCAGACCCGGAGGCACAGCTGGTGGCGGCTCTTCATGTTATCCCGGATTGGACGGTGCCTTACTTGGCCTATATGACCCGGGGTGAATTACCAGAGGATGAGACATTGGCGAGACAAATCGTTAGGCGCTCTAAATCCATGACGATTGTTAACGGCGAGTTACATCACCTCAGCGTCACCGGGGCATTTCAACGCTGTGTGTCACCTGCAGAAGGCCAAGAAATACTTCGTGAGATCCATGAAGAAGATTGTGGCCATCATGCCGGGTCAAAATCCCTCGTAGCTAAGGCTTTTCGTCATGGTTTCTATTGGTTGACGGCTCATGCTGATGCAGAGGACCTGGTCAGTAAGTGTGATGGATGTCAAAAGTTCTCACGACGAGCTCATGTGCCGGCTCAAGAGTTAAGGATGATCCCTATCACCTGGCCGTTTGCAGTCTGGGGGCTTGACATGGTCGGACCTTTCAAAAGGTCTAAAGACAAAAAGACACATCTGCTGGTGGCAGTGGACAAATTTACCAAGTGGGTTGAGGCAGAGCCGGTCAGTAAATGTGATGCAGCCACGGCGGTTCAGTTTATAAAAAAGGTGATCTTTCATTTCGGTTTTCCACATAGCATCATAACTGATAATGGCACTAGTCTCTCTAAGGGGGCCATGGAAGAGTTCTGTCAAAGAGAACATATCCGGCTTGATGTTTCGGCTAGTGCTCATCCTCAATCCAATGGTCAGGCAGAGAGAGCTAATCAAGAGATCCTGAAAGGCATCAAACCCCGGCTCTTGGTCCCTTTACAGCGGACTCCGGGTTGTTGGGTGGAGGAGTTACCCTCCGTGTTATGGAGCATCAACACTATGCCTAATAGATCTACGGGATTCACACATTTCTTCATGGTTTATGGAGCAGAGGCGGTCCTACCAAGTGACATCCGGCATGACTCACCCCGTGTGGCGGCTTACGTTGAGGCGGATAACGAAAAGGCTCGTCAAGATGCACTTGACTTGTTGAACGAGGAGCGAGACTTGGCAATAGCCCGCTCGGCGATTTACCAGCAAGACCTGCGCCGCTATCACAGCCGCCGGGTTAAGAGCAGAACCTTTCAAGAAGGTGATTTGGTGCTCCGGCTCATCCAGGACCAGTCTGATATGCACAAGCTATCCCCGCCTTGGGAAGCGCCCTTTGTGGTCAGCAAGAATCTGCACAATGGGTCATATTATCTCATCGATATTCGAGAGCGCAAGGACTCATTTAAGTCGGAGGAAGAGATCCGCCGGCCATGGAATATAGCCCATCTCTGGTCTTACTATACTTAAGTTTCTTTTTTAAGATACTTTCTATAATGTACATATTATATAAAGCAATAAAGCAGGACCTCTGTCCTTTTTCCCATAAAGAAATGTTTCATGTTTTCTTTATCAGGTGATGGACACTGCCAACAGGGGGCGGATCATATCTGAATCCGGCTTTCCCTTTGGTCCGGCTTATGATCATATCTGAATCTAGCCTTGGTCACTTGGGGGCTTCCTGTTCAAACATAGGTCGTATTCGAACCAAAGAGAACATAGCTGTCGATACCCACTTGATCGGCATATTGCCAAACCCACTTGGGGCTTCCTGATCAAATTTGAATCATAGCTTAACCCCTTTGGTTCTGACGTGGATCGTATTCGAATCAGCGTCATTAAACAACTCTAATGTTCACTTGGGGGCTTCCTGTTCAAACATAGGTCGTATTCGAACCAAAGAGAACATAGTTGTCGACACCCACTTGATCGGCATCGCCAAAGCCACTGGGGGCTATATGATCGTATCCGAATCTTAGCTTAACCCCTTTGGAACAGTTCTCTGATCGTATTCGAATCAGGAGCCTATGAACATTGCAAGTATAATTATTTTAACTATCATTGAATCCTTCTTAAGGAGATGGTTCTTGCTCCTTCCGGTTTTATATTGGTTACCTCAGGTTCTAAAATATGCCGGGTAAAAATCTATATGAGCCGGAGAGGTTATCAAAAGGGGTTGCAGGTATGCTGTTATGATTATGTTTTACCTAATCATGAACCGGCTTATACATGTGATTTTTTGATCATGTTCGGGTTAACTCACTGACGCAGAGAGCCGTCCAAGAAATCTTGCCTATTTTATATGCAGGATAAAACGGAGCAAGGTGAAATATCAAGGAAACACTTGATTAACATAAGCAAGATGAAAATAGTACTGGCGGCTTAACAAAAGCAATAAGTACCATAAGGCATGACAGACATTACAAAGGTTTTCTATCCTATTACAAGACTCCCCGAGTCTGAATAAGTGAAGCATTGTTCTTTGCGGAATTATAATCCGGCTGGCGGGTCATTCCTCCGGTTGGCTTGATGACTCCGGATTATCCTTCCCCGCCTCTCCTTCGGTTGTTTTGTCCTGGAAGGTGGACGAGGCCCAGTCAATGCCGCTCAAAGCTTCAAATTCAGCTTCATCATCTATTAAACTGACCGGGTCCACTTCAGGGGCAAAGGTATGCTTACGCGTTGGAGGGATCAGGCTGACTTGGTCATATGGGACATTTGGGATTCTCCGGTTCTCGCTGTCATAACCCGGAGAATACTTGGTGAGATCAGTATCCTCTCCAATGAGAGTCGCTAGGGGGCGTACGACTTTAGCACAAGCGGTGAAGTCCTGTTCGCCAAAAGCAGTGCCATCCTCCTTAAGACTTGGATATCCAAGAGAGAGGTCAACAAGGTCAAGTTCTGGCACCCATGCTTTTGCCCGACTCAACGTAGCCACGGCTCCGGCTCTCGCGGATGCCCGCCTTAAGTCTTGAATGCGTTGAGGTAGCACCGACAGAAGTTTCAACACGTCTTGCAAAAGCCGGGGAGAGGTATTTGATAAGGCCACAGCGGTCAACGCACGCTGTGACCCGGAGTATAGCTGCTCCACCAAGGTATACACTGCTTTAAGCTTGACCAACATATTTTCCTTCAGATTGGTACTCCTGGGGCCTGCATATTCATCGGTATAACAAATAAGCCGGAGGCAATTATTATGATAACTCTTGAAAGATTACAATATTTACGGGCGGCTTACCAAAGATAGCTGAGACCATTTGGGATATGTGCCGCTTTAAGTCGGACAGTTCATTTGTTGCCTCGGCAAGAGATGCCTCCGCTATTTCAGCCCGGGTCACCAGTGAAGCCCTCTCATCAACCCAAGCCTTCTTTTCCGATTCAAAAATTTTCTTCAGCTTCTCTTGTTTAGAGACACTGAATTCAAACTTGGAATTGGCTTTCTGAGCTTCGAGTTCTTGGGTTTTCAACTGGCTCTTCAGATCAGCAATCTCCACCTCAAATTGACTTATGGTGGCCTGCATTGACATCAGGTTATGGTAAGAATCTTGGTAAGATAACATTTAAGTCCCAAGAATTTTACAAGTAAAAATAATTGGCACTTGGGGGCTAATGGATGTTTAAAGAATTTTTAATCTATTTTGCCAATTCACACATATTAAGTCTCAAGCACTTTACAAGTAAAGGTACTTGACACTTGGGGGCTAATGTGTAACCCAAGTTCAAAGTTTCATGCTACCTCCGGGTTAAACATATTCAATTTAAGCCGGACAAAACTAATGGCAAGCAGATTATTAAGTCTACAACATATTCATTCATAAGCAATAGACTTGGGGGCTGGTACAGTAAATAAGATTCAGAGTAAAAGCTAGAATTTTACCTCAGATTTATGCTGTATTTGCTTCACCATGTCAATTTCCAGGTCACGACTACTGTGTACTTGGTTCAGATAGCCTGAGACTATATCACCAATACTTAGGTGAGAATAGTCAGTGAGGTCTTGTTTGGACTTCTAGCGCTGGGCAAACTCCTCCTTGGCGGTGCATTGGGCAAGGGCAGTAGGCCGGCCCGGTTCAACGTATTGGCTCTTCACAATTTCAACCTCCGGGTCAACCGTCTTGGCCGGGCTAGGAGTTTCTGGGTTATCCAGTTGTGAATAACGTCTTCTGGAGATGGGTCAGAAGTTGGCTCCGGAATGTCAGAAGCCGGTTCAGGCGGTGGCTGATGAGTGGAGCTGTCTGGAACGGATGAGTCAAGCACCGGTTCAGTAACCACCGGGTCTTGGGACGGCTTATTCTTCTTTGCCCTCTTGTTGGGCTTCACTTGCAAGCTGTCAATCAAAGTGGAAGGATAAGTATCAAGGTATAAGTATGGATAAACTCAAAGTAAGAAAGGTTATATTACCTGGGAGCCGTTTTGAAAGCCGGCATGTTCGATTGCATCGACTCATCAGAAGAAGGAGAGGTATCCTGATAGTTGGAGTCAGATGAATTGAGAGGTTGACGAATCAAACCCATCAAGGGTAAAACAAAATGTAAGTCAGAGATAACCTCAGTCCGACGCTTCCTGGTTACGTCGGGTAAGCCGGAGGAAAGCTCTGCGTCCTGGTTGGCCCGAGTCTGCCGTCAGTTCTCAAGCTGCTATTGCTTCAAAAGAAATTGTGGATCTTGGTAAGCGAGAGGGTGTGAAAACCTTACTTTCCGGGTCACCCTTCGGATTCTTTGTGTTGGCAAAGGCTCTGAGTCGGAGGAAATTATAGTTACCTCTTTGCCCGCTGCTTGACTGTTCCCAGTATCCTCCTGAAAGGATCAAATGTCAGTAAGGTAACGGCAAAGGAGTTAAAGAAAATAAAAAAAGATTACCTCTTCCTCATCTGAAGAAGAGTCTTCCAATTTAAGCATATCAGAGGCGCTGGGTTTCTTCTTTTTAGAGGTATCCGTCCTGGCGGCTTTCCTTTCGGTTTTCTTGGCCGCCCGGGCCAGTTTTGCAGCCTCATGGTCATACTTGACCTTCCAGAAGTTGTCATCGGCCTGTGGGAAAAGATAAAGAATCATAAGTACCAGAAGGTAACATATTAAAGAGTATTTTTGAAGACTAGTAACTTACTGCAGGAGCCGGATTCTTCTTGTAGAAGGGAAGCAAACTGAAAGTATTACTGGTTACAGTGCCTTCCTTCAATAGTGATTGGACTGTAGCATCTACCACGTCGTCTGGTAAGTCCTCAGGATTATGACGCATTGAGTCGTCCTTTTCGCCTGTGTAAGTACACATTAAGCCGGAGCGGAGGCTTAATGGTAGTATCCGCCAGGTGATCCAGACCCGGACCAAATCAATGCCAGTTAACCCGTTGCCTAAGAGGGCCTTGATCTTTCTGATGGTGGGGTTAAGAGGCAGGCGCTCAACAGCAGTTAACTTGTCCGGCAGAGGATGATTGGACTCAAGACGCAGGGCGCGATAGCCGGGCAGGGGCTTCTCGTTAGCCAGAGAGGTGTCTTGGCAGTAGAACCACGTCTGGTTCCAGTCTTTGGGGTGACTCGGCAGTTCAGCGTAAGCAAAAGGCAGTCTCTTCGCCGCTGGATTGAGATGCCGCCAAGCTCAAGACTAGGCCCGTTGGCGCGTTCGTTCTGCCGGTTCAAGTAAAAAAAGCTCTCTGAACAGCAACAGGCTTGGTTACTCTCCTAAGTAAACCTCGCAAAAGACTTGGAAATTGCACAGATTGGACACGGAATTGGGTCCAATGTCTTGAGGCCTCAGGTCAAAGAAATTCAGAACTTCCCTGAAGAATTTTGAGCCGGGAGGGGCAAATCCCCGGTTCATATGGTCTGTGAAAACTACTACCTCTCCGTCTTTGGGTTGAGGTATCTCCTCAGACGGGTGAGGGGCACGGTAGGACATGACCTCCTTTTTTGGCAGATGGCCAGACGCTACAAACTCGGCAAGTTTGCTTTTGGTGACTGTGGATGGAACCCAGTTGCAAGTCACAGGGGCCTTAGCCGCCTTAGGAGCCATAACGGCAGTGGCCTACGACAAAGTAAAAAGTTTCGGTTCAAATTTAACCCGGGAGAAATATTCAAATTTATTCAAAATGGCGGCTTAAGCAAGGGGCCTAATGATATAAGGGTGACTGTGCGGTAAAAGTTTAAGCCGCGATGAGGATCCACAATCATTCAAGGATTTTAAACCGGACACCTAGACAGTGATGATAAAGTAAGTTCTCTAGAAGAAGCTTTCCGGGTGATTGAAACAAGTTTCACGGACAACAACCGTTATTATGGATCAAACTATTGTTCTAAAGGAGAAAATTTGTTGACCTAAAAATAGGGCAGAGAAGTTCATGCATTCAAAGGAGGTTTCCAAACAAGAAAAATGAGATCTATTTATATACAAGATCGACGCAAACAACTACCGCAGCAGTTCTGCACGGGTTTTACAATCTAAACAGGCAGTGGAAGTGCGGACTAACAAGGGTTTGCATTGGGCGGTGATGAACCCGACGAACTTGGCAGAGCGTCAAGATAGATCTAAGAAAAGGGAAGAAAGGAACTCACAGATGAAGATGAACCGCGGAGGCTCGCCGTCGATCTCTGGTCAAAGGTCAGGTTGATGCAGCGGCCTGAGTCGACGAAGACGAGGGGGTCGAGGGTGACGGCGGTGGAGCTTGAGCGGCAGAGAGGAGAGGAAGAAGACGACTGAAAGGGTAAAAAGGAAAAGACCTAGGTCGTGGCTATTTATAGGGAGAAGATGACTGAGACGGCGCGAGAAACGAGGAGATAACAATTATTATCCAGCGGCCCTGACACCTCGATTTTCAGAACAATCAGTAAAGAAGAGATCCGTTGAAGGATTCGGTGGAATAAAAAATGAGTTAAAGGAAGGATGACATCAGGCCGGGTTAAGACGGATCCAGAAGATGACGTCTTGGCGGGTTAATAAAAACCCTCTGTATAGTCAGAAGACTGGAGATTTAATTATTTACAAATATTTTTTAGATTGACATGAACAGGTTCAAATCAATCTGGGGCCTAATGTTGGGGATATGACTATTTGTGTAAGCCGCCTAGGAGGGGCCGGGTTATGCAAAGAGTACTCATCAGAGGAAGCCCAAGACCAAGCATGAAGATGGCATTTCAATACGGAGCTTAAGGCCCACGGGCGGCTTAAGCCCATTGTAGTAAACCGCCAGGATGGCATGACTTGTAACGTAAGGTAGATTTAACTGGTCACCGAGCCGGACTCTATTTATAAGCCGACCGGGACTCTGTAAGCCGGTGGGCGTCAACCCGTGTATATAAGGGGACGACCTGCTGGCGGCTTAGGGCAAGAAACAACGGATCGAGAACCAGGCATAGCGTGTCTCGCTCCCTGGTTATTGAAACATCAATACCAACCCAACTAGATGTAGGCCTTACCTTCACCGTAAGGGGCCGAACTAGTATAAACTCTCTCGTGTCCCTTGTCCCGATTTAACCCCTTCAAGCTTCCTAGTTGCGATGGCTCCACAACTAAGTCCTTTCACGAGGACATCTGACGTGACTATTCCAAGGAGTTCATCATCAACGCACCATTTGTTACTTCTTGGAGAGTGGTGTCTCCTAGATTGGCTAGGTGTCACTTGGGAGCCTCCGACAAGATTGTGGAGTTGAACCAAGGAGTTTGTAAGGGCAAGGAGATCGCCTACTTCATGAAGATCTACCGCTAGTGAGGCAAGTCCTTCGTGGGCGACGGCCATGGTGGGATAGACAAGGTTGCTACTTCGTGGACCCTTCGTGGGTGGAGCCCTCCGTGGACTCGCGCAGCCGTTACCCTTCGTGGGTTGATGTCTCCATCAACGTGGATGTACGATAGCACCACCTATCGGAACCACGCCAAAAACATCCGTGTCTCCAATTGCGTTTGAATCCTCCAAACCCTTCCCTTTACTTTCTTGCAAGTTGCATGCTTTAATTTCCGCTGCCTATATACTCTTTGCATGCTTGCTTGAATTGTGTGATGATTGCTTGACTTGTTCTAAAGTAGCTAAAATCTGCCAAACTCTAAAATTGGGAAAAGGTTAAGTTTTTATTGGTCAAGTAGTCTAATCACCCCCCTCTAGACATAGTTCAAGGTCCTACAGATGCTCCAGGAGCTCTCGTCACTTCCGCTCCCGCTGGAGGAGTCGGTGTCGCTTTCGCTCTCACTCTCCACGCGGCACTCCAGGCGGCCACCGGAGACCTCGAAGAACTTCACAAAGAGGGTGGCGTATTCGTCATACCTTAGAGCCTGTCCGCGCTTCAGGCCGCGGAAGCAGGCAAACAACTTCCATCCCCACGTCGGGTACATGAAGCTGGTGTGGGAGAACTCCACTGTCACCCATGAGGGGCCATTGGAGCAGTGGTCCGCCTGCAACTACAGACCCAGGGGCTCGCTGTCCTCCATAGCCCTCGCAAAGGAGTCCAGGAGCTGGAGCCAGTTGCGGGGCCGGCGATGCAGCCCCACGATGAACTCATGCACCGCCACCTCCACGTAGGCATGCGCCGGGGGAAGAGGGATGGGCGCTCCACCACGCCGCCTACGGCCGTGGGTCACAGTCTTTCCGCGGGCACTGGAGCCAGCCTCCGTGGCGGCGGCCGTAGAATGCGTCCGGCCTCGAGGGGGAACCCTCATCATAGCGGCAAGTGTGTGGGCATGGACCTTACCCTTCGCCAGTGCCGGCTCCGGTGGTGGCATCGCCTCTACCGTCAATTTGCCCTTCGCAGCGGCAGAGGCCTTCTTGGGCGCCATGGCGGCGGTTGCGGTGAAAGCAGAGGAAACAGGGGAGCAGTGTGCAGGAAGGCTGAGAGGGAGATGAGAAGCAATGATGTGCCCACGCCCTGCGCAGGCAGGCTTTATGACCAAGGCAACTTTCATCGAGGCGTCATGGGAAGTGGGGGCGTCTCAGTCACATCGTGCTACCATGCGTCCCTACCTGGGCCCGGTAGTCTTAGACCTCGTGTTGTTTCATCTCCCCCAAAGGGCATAATGTACACGACGCGGGTCCGGGGGGCTACTGTTGGCCTAGTGGAAACTAGGGTACCACGGGCCACCTGCCTACAGCCCAGCAAGGGCCCCGTGGCCCAACTCAAGAGGCGGCCCACCAGCGGGCGCCACGAGCCAGTAGCCTCGTGAAGGCCCTGCCCTGCGAGGGGTTTTCTTCTACAAAGGACTTCACAGAAACTACCATCACGGCGAGATGGCTCGCGAGGCCTCCCTCGTGAGGCGCCCTCTCTCGAGGCCTCCTGAGGAGCCATGCAGGGCGGGTGCCGCCCATTACATGGGTGACGTCGCCCAGGTACGTGCCAGCCTGTGCGGTCACGATAGTTTCTCCCTCGGTTCTAAGGGAGCAGTTGTGCCTACCTACCCTAAAAGCAAGTCCCAAAGGTTTCCCCTTTGGTGATAGAATACCAAGACGGTGGCGCGGCAGGATGGAGGTCATCGTGGAGCCCCTTGCGCATCATGGATAACCCTTCCCCGCAGGCGAAGAACACCTTTCGTCAGGAGAAGCACCGACGCCTGTCCCCTTTCAAATTTCTGCCCTGTGATAGCCCTTCCCCGCTCATATTTTCGGGGAAGAGGCCCAAGGCATCTATATAAGGGATAGTGTGCTATCGTAGCATAGGATCGACTCCTGCCCAAACCTTAGCGCCATTGCTAGCGCCCAAAGAGCTTCGGCTCATCTTGTAGCTCCAGGAGCACTGTTCACATGCAAGACAACCAAGCAGGAGTAGGGTTTTACACTGCACGGTGCCCCGAACCTGGGTAGCTCACTGTGTCCCCGTTGCACCTAGCTCGTAGCATCGTAGAGTTGGGGAATGCGGTAATTTCAAAAAAAGATCCTGCGATCACGCAAGATCTATCTAGGTGATGCATAGCAATGAGAGGGGAGAGTGTGTTCACATAACCTCATAGACCGAAAGCAGAAGGGTTAAGTAACACGGTTGATGTAGTCGAACGTCTTCGTGATCCAACCGATCAAGTACCAAACGCACTACACCTCTGCGATATGCACACATTCAGCTCGGTGACGTCCCTTGAACTCTAGATCCGGCAGAGGCCGAGGGAGAGTTCCGTCAGCACGATGGATGGTGATGGTGATGATGAAGTTACCACACAGGGCTTCCCGTAAGCACTACAACGATATGACCGAGGTGGAAAACTGTGGAGGAGGGCACCGCACACAGCTAAAGATCAACTTGTGTGTCTATGGGGTGCCCTCGTCCACATATATAAAGGAGGGGAGGGAAGAGGTGACCGTCCCAAGGGGGGCGCGCCAGGTGTTGGGAATCCTACTAGGACTCCCCAGTCCAAGTAGGATTCCCCTCCTCTTTCCTATTCCTAGTAGGAGAAGGAGGGAAGGAGGAAGAGGGGAGAAGGAAGGACGGGGGCGCCGCCCCCTCCTAGTTCAATTCGGACAAGCCTATGGGGGGGCGTGCAACCACCCCTTGAGGCCCTTCTCTCCTTTCCTGTATGGCCCATTAAGGCCCATTACTAGCCACAACGAATTCCCGTAACTCTTTGGTACTCCGAAAAATACCCGAATCATTCGGAATCTTTCAGATGTCCGAATATAGCCTTCCAGTATATCAATCTTTATGTCTCGACCATTTTGAGACTCTTCGTCACATCTGTGATATCATCCGGGACTCCGAAAAAACTTCGGTCATCAAATCACATAACTCATAATACAAATCGTCATCGAACGTTAAGCGTGTGGACCCTACGGGTTCGAGAACTATGTGAACATGACCGAGACACATCTCCGGTCAATACCAATAGAGGAACCTGGATGCTCATATTGGCTCCTACATATTCTATGAAGATCTTTATCGGTCAAACCGCATAACAACATACGTTGTTCCCTTTGTCATCGGTATGTTACTTGCCCGAGATTCGATCGTCGGTATCATCATACCTAGTTCAATCTCATTACCGGAAAGTCTCTTTACTCGTTCTGTAATACTTCATCCAGCAACTAACTCATTAGTCACAATGCTTTCAAGGCTTATAGTGATGAGTATTACCGAGAGGGCCCAGAGATACCTCTCCGAAACACGGAGTGACAAATGCTAATCTCGATCTATGCCAACCCAACAAACACCTTCCGAGACACCTGTAGAGCACCTTTATAATTACCCATTTACGTTGTGACGTTTGGTATCACACAAATTGTTCCTCCGGTATTCGGGAGTTGCATAATCTCATAGTCTGAGGAACATGTATAAGTCATGAAGAGGGCAGTAGCAATGAAACTATAATGATCATAATGCTAAGCTAACGAATGGGTCATGTCCATCACATCATTCTCCTAATGATGTGATCCCCTTCATCAAATGACAACACATGTCTATGGTTAGGAAACATAACCATCTTTGATCAACGAGCTAGTCAAGTAGAGGCATACTAGGGACACTATGTTTTGTCTATGTATTCACACATGTACTAAGTTTCCGGTTAATACAATTCTAGCATGAATAATAAACATTTATCATGAAATAAGGAAATAAATAATAACTTTACTATTGCTTCTAGGGCATATTTCCTTCGGTCTCCCACTTGCACTAGAGTCAATAATTTAGTTCACATCGCCATGTGATTTAACATCAATAGTTCACATCTGTATGTGATTAACACCCATAGTTCACATCGCCATGTGACCAACAACCAAAGGGTTCACTAGAGTCAATAATCTAGTTCACATTGCAATGTGATTAACACCCAAAGATTACTAAGGTGTGATCATGTTTTTCTTATGAGAGAAGTTTAGTCAACGGGTCTATCACATTCAGAGTCGTATGTATTTTGCAAATAATCTATGTCTACAATGCTCTGTTTGGAGCTACTCTAGCTAATCGCTCCCACTTTAAATATGTATCCAGATTGAGACTTAGAGTCATCTGGATCAGTGAAAAAACTTGCATCGACGTAACTCTTTATGATGAACTCTTTATCACCTTCATAACCGAGAAATATTTCCTTAGTCCTCACTAAGGATAATTTTGACCGCTGTCCAGTGATCTACTCTTATATCACTATTGTACCCCCTTGCCAAACTCATGGCAAGGTACACAGCACAACATACTTCATAGAACCTATGACTGTGGCATAGGGAATGACCTTCATTCTCTTTCTATCTTATTCCGTGGTCGGGCTTTTTGTCTTACTCAACTTTACACCTTCTAATACAGTCAAGGACTCCTTCTTTGATAGATCCATTTTGAACTCTTTCAAAAACTTGTCAAGGTGTTTACTCATTGAAAAATCTTATTAAGCGTCTTGATCTATATCTATAGATCTTGATGCCCAATATGTAAGCAGCTTCACCAAGATCTTTCATTGAAAAACTCTTATTCAAGTATCCCTTTATGCTATCCAGAAATTCTATATCATTTCCAATCAACAATATGTCATCCACATATAATATTAGAAATGCTACAGAGTTCCCATTCACTTTCTTGTAAGTACATGCTTCTCCAAAACTCAGTATAAAACCATGTGCTTTAATCACACTATCAAAGCATTTATTCCAACTCCGAGAGGCTTGCACCAGTCCATAAATGGATCGCTGGAGCTTGCACACTTTGTTAGCACCCTTTGGATCGACAAAACCTTCTAGTTGCATCATATAAAACTCTTCTTCCCGAAATTCATTCAGGAATGCAGTTTTGACATCCATCTGCCAAATTTCATAATCATAAAATGTAGCAATTGCTAACATGATTCGGACAGACTTAAGCATCGCTACGGGTGAGAAAGTCTCATCGTAGTCAACTCCTTGAACTTGTTGAAAACCTTTTGCCACAAGTCGAGCTTTGTAGATAGTAACACTACTACCAGCATCTGTCTTCCTCTTGAAGATCCATTTATTCTTAATGGCTTGCCAATCATCGGGCAAGTCCACCAAAGTCCACACATTGTCCTCATACATGGATCCCATCTCAGATTTCATTGCCTCAAGCCATTTCACGGAATCTGGGCTCATCATCGCTTCCTCATACTTTGTAGGTTCATCATGGTCTAGTAACATGACTTCCAGAATAGGACTACCGTACCACTCTGGTGTGGATCGTACTCTGGTTGACCTACGAGGTTCGGTAGTAACTTGATCTGAAATTTCATGACCATCATCATTAGCTTCCTCACTAATTGGTGTAGGAATCACTGGAACTGATTTCTGTGATGAACCACTTTCCAATTCGGGAGAAGGTAGAATTACCTCATCAAGTTCTACTTTCCTCCCACTCACTTCTTTCGAGAGAAAGCTCCTTCTCTAGAAAGGATCCATTGTTAGCAACGAATATCTTGCCTTCGGATCTGTGATAGAAACTGTACCCAACAGTTTCCTTTGGGTATCCTATGAAGATGCACTTCTCCGATTTAGGTTCGAGCTTATCAGGTTGAAACTTTTTCACATAAGCATCGTAGCCCCAAACTTTAAGAAACGACAACTTTGGTTTCTTGCCAAACCACAATTCATAAGGTGTCGTCTCAACGGATTTCGATCTTTCCCTATTTAACGTGAATGCAACTGTCTCTAATGCATAACCCTAAAACTATAGTGGTAAATCGATAAGAGACATCATAGATTGCACCATATCTAATAAAGTGTGGTTACGACATTCGGAGACACCATTATGTTGTGGTATTCCAGGTGACGTGAGTTGTGAAACTATTCCACATTGTTTCAAATGAAGACCAAACTCGTAACTCAAATATTCACCTCCGCGATCAGATCATAGAAACTTTATTTTCTTGTTACGATGATTTTCCACTTCGCTCTGAAATTCTTTGAACTTTTAAAAAAATTCAAACTTAGGTTTCATCAAGTAGATCAGAAAATAATGATACCTGCCGCGAGCCTCAACACTTATCGTACCGCATACATCAGTATGTATTATTTCCAATAAGTCAGTTGCTCGCTCCATTGTTCTAGAGAACGGAGTCTTAGTCATCTTGCCCATGAGGCATGGTTCGCAAGCATCAAGTGATTCATAATCAAGTGATTCCAAAAGTCCATCAGCATGGAGTTTCTTCATGCGCTTTACACCAATATGACCTAAATGGCAGTGCCACAAATAAGTTGCACTATCATTGTCAACTTTGCATCTTTTGGCACCAATACAATGTATATGTGTGTTACCATGATCGATATTCAATAAACCATCAACATTGGGTGTATGACCATAGAAGGTTTTATTCATGTAAACAGAATAACAATTATTCTCTGCCTTAAATGAATAACCATATTGCAATTAACATGATCTAATCATATTCATGCTCAATGCAAACACCAAATAACATTTATTTAGGTTCAACACTAATCCCGAAAGTATAGGGAGTGCTCGATGATGATCATATCAATCTTGGAACCACTTCCAAGTTCCAACACACATCGTCACTTCATCCTCAACTAGTCTCTATTTATTCTGCAACTCCTGTTTCGAGTTACTAATCTTAGCAACCGAACAAGTATCAAATACCCAGAATGTCCAGGTACACATCAATAATATGTGTATCAAATATACCTTTGTTCACTTTGCCATCCTTCTTATCCGCCAACAATTTGGGGCAGTTCCACTTCCAGTGACCATTTCCTTTGCAGTAGAAGCACTCAGTTTCAGGTTTAGGTCCAGCTTTGGGCTTCTTCACGGGAGTGACAACTTGCTTGCCATTCTTCTTGAAGTTTCCTTTCTTTCCCTTTGCCCTTTTCTTGAAACTAGTGGTCTTGTTTAATCATCAACACTTGATGCTCTTTCTTGATTTCTACCTTCGTTGATTTCAGCATCACGAAGAGCTCGGGAATCATTTTCATTATCCCTTGCATACTATAGTTCATCATGAAGTTCCAGTAACTTGGTGATGGTGACTAGACAACTTTGTCAATCACTATTTATTTGGAATATTAACTCCCACTTGATTTAAGTGATTGTAGTACCCAGATATTCTGAGCACATGCTCATTAGTTGAGCAATTCTCCTCCATCTTTTAGGCAAAGTACTTGTCAGAGGTTTCATACCTCTTAACATGGGCATGAGTCTGAAATACCAAGTTTAGCTCTTGGAACATCTCATATGCTTTGTGACGTTTCAAAAACGTTTTTGAAGTCCCGATTCTAAGCCATAAAGCATGGTGCACTAAACTGTCAAGTAGTCATCATATTGAGCTAGCCAAACGTTCATAATGTCTGCATCTGCTCCTGAAATAGGTCTGTCACCTAGCGGTGCATCAAAGACATAATTCTTCTGTGTAGCAATGAGGATATATCTCAGATCATGGACCCAATCTGCATCATTGCTACTATCATCTTTCAATTTAGTTTTCTCTAGGAACATATAAAAAAACATAGGGAAGTTATAACGCGAGCTATTGATCTACAACATAATTTGCAAAATACTATCAGGACTAAGTTCATGATAAATTAAAGTTCAATTAATCATATTACTTAAGAACCCCCACTTAGATAGACATCCCTCTAGTCATCTAAATGATCATATGATCCAAATCAACTAAACCATGTCCGATCATCACGTGAGATGGAATAGTTTTCAATGGTGAACATCACTATGTTGATCATATCTACTATATGATTCACGCTCGACCTTTCGGTCTCCAGTGTTCCGAGGCCATATCTGCATATGCTAGGCTCGTCAAGTTTAACCCGAGTATTCTGCGTGTGCAAAACTGGCTTGCACCCGTTGTATGTGAACGTAGAGCTTATCACACCCGATCATCACATGATGTCTCGGCATGAAGAACTATCGCAACGGTGCATACTAAGGGAGAACACTTATACCTTGAAATTTTAGTTAGGGATCATCTTATAATGCTACCGCCGAACTAAGCAAGAATATAAAAGATAAACGTCACATGCAATCAAAATATGTGACATGATATGGCCATCATGTAACATCCCAAATTTTCAATTTGGAATGTTATACCTAGGTCATCATATGCATATCATATTTTATTTGCATTTTGGTTTTGATCCTATAAATTCTAAGCAACTCAAGGACCCACGAAGAGGGTTGGAGATTCCAATTATTTTCATATTTGAATTCTTCTCAAATATTGAAAAGAGGATCATTTTGGTCTTAATATTTTTCTCTCCGAATATTTCCAAAATTAAAATAAAAGAGAGGAGATAAAATGACTTCTCCAAAATAAAAGGAATATTAGAGGAAAAATGTTAAAATCAAATAAATATTTTATTTGCTATTTTATTTGAATTAGAAAAATATGCATTTTTCAAAATTGCATTTTTAGCCGAGTAAAATGTTCAATTTGTCCTAAATTTTATTAGAGGACCGTGAAAATTTATTTCGGAATTTTTGGACTCGGTTTGATATTTCTTTTTATTCATTTACTCCGTCCGGTTTAAAAAATAATGCGAACCAACTCTCGGCCGTGCCCGAGCCGGACACGTCCCGCCCGGTCTCTTTAAAAGGCGAGGTCCGAGGCCACCTCAGCCCAAGCTGTCATCGCCCCGCGCCGAACCCTAGCGCCGCCGCCACCATCCCGCGCCGCCGCCACCGCCCGTCCGCCAGAGTTCGCCGGAAACGCCGCGCCACCGCTGGTTTATTTTCTGGTTTTCTGATAAACCCTAGATCCGGTTTTTTTCGAGTAAGACCGGTTCAGTTTTTCTCGGTTTCTCCGGTTTAGATCGGTTTATCGTTTTTTCCAGTCTAGATCAATTCCGCAAATGTTCATTCGTTTAGTTCTTATAACGAACGAATTCGTTCGTTTGACTCTCTTAGCGGACGTTCGTCCGATAGATTTTTTTCTTTTCTTTATTTTTTCCAGGGACCTATCCGCGATTATTTTTATCACAAATCAGCCCCTGATCTTCAAACCCTCGCAACTTTTTAACCGTTCGTCCAAATCCAGTGAAACCAACGCCAAAATCTTCGCCTCGAGCCCCTCTTTCCAGTTAATCAACTAGAATAGGATTTTGACAAATTAAAATTTGGTTCGAAACAGATTTGTTTTCGAACTTCCTTTAACCGTAGTTTGAGTTTCGTAGCTCCGATACAATTGATTCTTTTTGCAAATCGAAGTTCTTCAGTTGAACTTTCAGATTGGATCTTCTTATTTGAGTCTTACCCATGCATCTATGCTTGAGTTCTTATGTATGCTATTGTTTGTTTGTGATAGAATTTTCGGAGTGCGAATCGTGCTACTATGAGTCTCTACGGTTTGCAGATCGTCAGCAAGGCAAGTAACACTTTGATCATATCTTTTAATTACCCAGTTTTCAAGCATTTGTTCCAATCCTCAAACATTGCATGATTAGGATCTGATTAACATGTGGGTTTGGGAAGTAGATGATGAGGTATAACCTATTGCCCTTTTATTATCAAACCCTTGGGTGTTACTTCTACGTTATGATCAGATTGCTATGCTATGCTATGCTCGTAGACATGGATTGGTTGAGTGTATCCATGACAGATGTGAGAGTTGTTAATAAATGGTTAACTTAAGGTGGCTACTTAAATACACATCTGGGTGGATTGGTTGCGGGCACCTGGAGAATCCAGTGTTGTCCTAGGATATCTCGGAGTACCCGTGTGATCATCCTATGTTCGCCACCCAGGCTCAAAGGGATAATAAGATTATTCATTCTAGAAACTTCCGTGTGCAGCCACAAGCTATTATGGGCTCTAGCATAGTTGAGTATGTTGCATGACCTCTTTCAGTGGTGGGCTAGCAGATGTAGGGGGAAGTAGGTGTAACTGTCCACCCAGAGTAAAGAGTTAATGTTTCTGAAAGACTGTGTCTCGGTCATCCGTTTCTCAAACACCATGTAGTGCGAGAAATCCAATGGAGGAGATCGAGTCTTGTGGGGAAAAGTGCGCAAACCTATGCAAAGTGTACAAACTAATCATGGTTAGCCGTGTCCCGGTTATGGACATCTTGAGTATCTGGTTCTTGGATTATCATCTTGATCTCATCACTCTAAATTAATTTTGTTGGGTTATTAGTACTGTTTAATTGGGATTGAGTTGGAGGAACCTTCTCAATGTTTAACAAACCACCATGATAGTTAAATAAAATATATTCCTTTGTTGTAGGATAAAACTGGCTTTACGCAAAAATAACCATAGAGCTTTTCACCAGCCAAATATGCATGTAGTGTTAGCATCTATTTTGTTCATTGCTCTACTTTGTTATTTTGCCAGCATATTCCATGTGCTGACCCGTTTCAGGCTGCAACATATCATGTTGCAGACTTTTCAGACGAAGAGTAAGGTGCGCTAGGTCGTTGTCATTCACTCAGCTATGTCGTTGGAGTTGATGGACTCACTTTATCTTCCAAGCCTTGCGCTGCTATCTTATTTAGATGGCCTTAAGCCATATTACTGTAATAAGTTTTCTCTTTGAGACATTCAATGTAATAAGTGTGTGATTGCACTCTATTATAAATCCTTCAAGTACTATGTATGTCAGCATTACTGATCCAGGGATGACACGTAAGCACAGAGATTCGACCATATGAGGTCGGATCGCTACAAGATGGTATCAGAGCACACACTCATTGTAGGACACGACCACTAAGTTAAACCATAGGTCACTCTTCTCTACTCATTTCGGACTCCTCTCCCTTTTCCACTCTATAGGATGGCGGACCCAGGGAACAAGTTTGCACAACTGGATGAAGACACACCTTTTGGACGACACTTGAAGGAAGTCACTAGGTACCTGAACATCGGGATACCAAGCTTCACCAGGACCTACACCGCCACTTTACCAGAAGAGGAGCGTTGGATGATTCGAGTTCAAGTTCCAGGAAGGACATTCACGCTAGTTACTAAGCCCATAGAGTTTTCCTTTGATGCACCAACCTGCAGTCTAGGAAAGAGCATAGCAGCCCACATCGCCATGGGACGCATCGGCGAAGTTTATCACAAGGATCTTAAGGACACAATCTACCAGATATGTGGGCGCCGAGATGAGCAATGGGAGATGATCGGCACTAGGAGGGATAGGTCCATTGCAGCTTTCATCCAGGAGTTAAACCAGCACATTCATCGCCAGGAGAACCAGATGTGCGCAAGCATGATAGATCTGAAGAAGGCGATGACCAGGAACATGGAGCTAGAAGAGGAACTCAAGTCTACAAGCGACGGATATGAGGAGGAAATCACAATACTAGTGGAGAAGAATGACGACCTGATGAGGAAGCTAGGAGTATTCATGGGAGACCCCGCGCTAGGAGGAGATGACGACCATTCCAAGGACATCCGATCTGAGGACTACATCATCATCGACGACACTGATTTTGACCCCGACAGTAGGGATGATGATTACGTAGACGAAGCTGGAGCGAATATCATGGAGTCTTCCACCGATCAAAATTTCTAGTCGACCACCATATTATTAGTAGTATTTCCCCATGTATAGTATTAGTCCGAGCACTTCTGTAACGGTAGTCAGATCGATTGTATGCCCTTGTTTGAATTGATTGGTGTGATATGAATGTGTTTGTCTCATGTGCATATGGGTAGTGTTTCCCCTTAGACCTCATTCTATTCTGTTTTCTCACCCTTTCTAAACCCGTCAGATGCCTCCGAGACGTGACACTGGATTTGCCTTCTCACCGGAGCTCACTCAGTTGATCCAGCAGCAGAATACCTTGATGCAGCTATTAGTTCAGAATCAGAACCAAGGCAACAACAACAAAAACCCACCACCACCACCACCACTTGTTGATCACTTAGCCATTTCCTAAGGTTGAATCCGCCGGTGTTCTCTAGTAGCACCGAGCCGATTGTTGCAGATGATTGGCTCCGCAAGATTGGAAGGGAGCTGACCACTGCAGGATGCACAAATGCGGAGAGAGTGCGTTTTGCCGCACATCAGCTTGATGGACCCGCAACATCATGGTGGGAGAATTTCACAGCCACTTACCCCATTGACACTGTTACATGGGATCAGTTTCAGCAGGCTTTCCGCACTGTCCATGTTTCAGTAGGAGCTATGAACACAAAGAAGCACGAATTTCGTAACTTGCGCCAAGGAGGATGCACAGTGGGCCAGTATGTGGATGAGTTTAGTAAGTTAGCACGCTATGCCCCTGATGACGTAGCTACAGATGCCACTAAGCAGGAGAAGTTTTTGGAAGACTGAATGATTAGCTGAGCATGCAGTTGATGGTGGCAACATTCAATAACTACTAGGAGTTGGTAGATAGAGCTCTTATGATTAAAGGGAAGCAGCAGCAGATACAGAGCCGCAAGAGGAAGTATGGACAAGGGAAGTACAATTCAGGAGCTCAGCAGAGACCTCGTTTTACCCCGAACTCGGGAGGACACACTCACCATAACCATGGAGGCCACACTCTCAATGGAGGAAGTACGCATAACCATAGTAGCCCCAAGAATGGGAATGGGAATGGAGGAAGCAGCAGCCAGAACCGTTCCAACCCGGCAACGCCCGCCAAGAAGGATCTAAGTCACATTACTTGTTTCAAGTGCGGGAAGAATGGACACTACGCAACCCAGTGTTCTGAAGCAAAGAATGGAAATGGCAATGGAAGCTCTGGGAAGAAGCCCAACCCTTTCAACAGGGGACAAGTGAACCATGTTAACATGGAGGAGGTTGAAGAGCAATGAGATGCAGTTATAGGTAAGTTTTTGGTTAAGTCATTTACTGCAATCGTTCTTTTTGATACTGGTGCATCGCATTCATACATATAAAGGGGATGTGTGGATAAGTATAAGTTGCCCACCAAAGTTCTTAGGACACCTATGTTAGTAAGCTCGCCAGGAGCGGAGTATATGGCAAGCCAAGGATGTTTTCACATGCCATTGACCATAGGTAGGCATGTTTTCCCCTCGGATTTAATAATTCTGGAGTCACGAGGGTTGGATGTGATATTGGGCATGGATTGGTTATCGATGTATGGGGGAAGCATCAATTGCGCCAGTAAGTCAATTATGCTCACCACCCCGGAGGGAAAAAGGATTAATTATGTATCCAGGCATGCGCCAAGGAGGACCCAAGTAAATTCTCTCTCATGAGTTGTTCCGGAGGAAGTGCATGTGGTGAAGGATTACCCAGATGTATTTCCAGAGGAACTACCAGGCATGCCACTGGATCGAGAAATTGAGTTTTTGATAGAGTTGTTGCCAGGCACCGGACCGATATCAAGGAGACCGTACTAGCTGCCCGCAAATGATCTGGAAGAAATCAAGAAGCAAATTAAGGAGTTATTGGAGAAAGGTTATATTCGACGAAGCTCATCACCATGGGGAGCCCCAGTACTTTTAGTTGAGAAGAAGGATGGAACATTGAGAACGGTTGTTGATTACCGTGCATTGAATGAGGTGACGATCAAGAACAAGTACCAACTGGCGATGATCAATGATTTGTTTGACCAGTTGCAAGGAGCTAAAGTATTTTCCAAGATCGATCTGTGATCAGGATATCATCAGCTAAAGATCTGAGAGCAGGATATACCTAAGACAGCTTTCACCACAAGGTATGGGCTGTATGAGTACACTGTTATGTCATTTGGATTGACTAATGCCCCTGCCTATTTTATGAGTATGATGAATAAGGTGTTCATGGAGTTCTTGGATAAGTTTGTTGTGGTGTTTATTGATGATATTTTGGTATACTTGAAGAATGAAGAGGAGCACAAAGAACATTTGCGTTTAGTTCTCGAGAAGCTCAGGGAACAAAAGTTGTATGCCAAGTTCACCAAATGCGAGTTTTGGTTGAAGGAAGTTGGATTTCTTGGACATGTTATATCAGGGGAAGGTATAGCAGTAGACCCTACCAAGGTTCAGTCAGTCACTGTTTGGCTAGCACTCACCTCAATAGGAGAGATCCGCAATTTTCTGGGACTCGCGGGATATTATCGGAGATTTATTGAGAATTTTTCTAAGATTGCGAAGCCTATGACGGAGTTGAAGAAGGACACTAAGTTCAAATGGAAAGATGAATGTGAGGCAACTTTTCAGGAGCTGAAGAAGCGTTTGGTTACAGCCCCAGTGCTGATTCTGCCGGATATACGCAAGGATTTCCAAGTGTATTGCGATGCTTCTCGCTTAGGACTTGGAGGTGTACTTATGCAAGACGGAAGAGTTGTTTCATACGCCTCACGACAGCTTCGATCGCATGAGTTGAATTATGCGACGCATGATTTGGAGTTAGCAGCCGTAGTGCATGCGCTCAAGATCTGGGGACACTTTCTTATCGGAAACCGTTGTGATGTGTACACAGATCATAAGAGTTTGAAGTACATTTTCACACAGAAGGAGCTGAATCTCAGGCAGAGGAGATGGTTGGAGCTTATAAAAGATTATGATATGAAGTTGCACTATCATCCAGGCAAGGGCAATGTCGTAGCAGACACTTTGAGCCGAAAGAGTTATGCTAATACCCTCATAAGTGGAGGATTACCAAAGGAGTTGGCCGAAGATCTCAGGGAGCTTTGTTTGGAGATAGTCCCTAGAGGTTTTGTCGCAGTGATGGAAGTTCAGTCAACATTATTGGGAAAGATTCGAGAAGCTCAAAAGGATGATAAAGAGATTGTCGAGATAAAAGAGAGGATGAGCAAAGGAAAAGCCAAAGGTTTTCGTGAGGATGAGCACGACACCTTATGGTTTGAGGACCGTGTTTATGTACCCAATAATGCGGAGATCAGGAAGTTGATACTTCATGAAGCTCATGACTCGCCATACTCGATACACCCTGGAAACACCAAGATGTATTTGGATTTAAAGGAGCGTTTCTGGTGGACTGGTATGAAGAAGGATACAGCCGAGTATGTAGCAGTATGTGATGTATGTCAGAGAGTGAAGGCAGAACATCAAAAGCCAACAGGATTACTGCAGCCTATGTTGATACCCGATTGGAAGTGGGACAAGCTTGGCACAGATTTCATCACCGGATTACCCAGGAACCGATCGGGATATGATTCTATTTGGGTAGTAGTGGACCGCTTGACCAAAGTGGCTCACTTTATCCCGGTGAAAACCACCTATACGAGTGCGAAGTTGGCCAAGATATATGACCAGGATCGTATGTCTGCATGGAGTTCCGAGGACCATCGTATCATATAGAGGAACACAATTTACCTCGAAGTTTTGGAATCAGTTGCACCAGACTTTGGGTACTAGGCTAGAGTTCAGTATAGCCTTTCACCCACAAACAGATGGACAGACCGAGAGAATCAATCAGATTCTGGAGGACATGTTGAGAGCTTGTGCGCTAGATTATGGATCTAGTTGGGATTATAATTTGCCTTACGCGGAGTTCTCGTACAACAACAACTATCAGGCCAGTTTGAAGATGGCACCATTTGAAGCTTTGTATGGAAGGAGGTGCAGGACACCGTTGATTTGGGATGAAGTTGGAGACCGTCAGTTGTTTGGACCAGATTTGATTAAAGAGTCCGAAGAGAAGGTTAAGTTGATTCGGGGTAGACTGAAGGTAGCTCAGTCCCGACAGAAGAGTTATGCAGACTCTAAACGCAAGGAAGTAGTCTACGAAATCGGAGGCAGAGCATATCTACGAGTGTCACCTCTCCGACATGTTAAACGATTTGGAGTTAAGGGAAAGTTAGCCCCAAGATTTGTAGGACCATACCGAGTTTTGGAGCGTATGGGAGAGGTAGCCTATAAGTTGGAGTTACCTGAAGGACTGTCAGGAGTTCATGATGTGTTTCACGTTTCTTAGTTGAAGAAGTGCCATGCTGAGATGGCCGATATTCCTCTGAGGGATATAGTGCCCCTTGAAGCAATTCAGCTGGATAGTGATTTGACTTACGAGGAGAAACCTGTCAAGATTCTCGAGTTTGCCAGCCGAGTCACATGCAGCAAGGTTATCAAGTTTTGCAAAGTTCAGTGGAGCCACCATACCGAGGATGAAGCCACCTGGGAGCGAGAAGAAGACCTACGGAAGGACCACCCACACCTATTTTCTAGCCAACCCGAATCTCGAGGGCGAGATTCATCTTAAGGGGGGTAGGTTTGTAACATCCCAAATTTTCAATTTGGAATGTTATACCTAGGTCATCATATGCATATCATATTTTATTTGCATTTTGGTTTTGATCCTAGAAATTCTAAGCAACTCAAGGACCCACGGAGAGAGTTGGGGTTTCAATTATTTTCATATTTGAATTCTTCTCAAATATTGAAAAGAGGATCATTTTGGTTTTAATGTTTTTCTCTCTGAATATTTCCAAAATTAAAATAAAAGAGAGGAGATAAAATGACTTCTCCAAAATAAAAGGAATATTGGAGGAAAATGTTAAAATCAAATAAATATTTTATTTGGATTTCATTTTCTATTTTTTTGAATTAGAAAAATATGCATTTTTCAAAATTGCATTTTTAGCCTAGTAAAATGTTTACTTTGTCCTAAATTTTATTAGAGGACCGCGGAGATTTATTTCGGAATTTTTGGACTCCGTTTGATATTTATTTTTATTTATTTACTTCGTCAGTTTTAAAAAATGCGAACCGACTCTGGGCCGTGCCTGAGCCGAACACATCCCGCCCGGCCTCTTTAAAAGGCGAGGCCCGAGGCCGCCTTAGCCCAAGCCGCCGCCGCCCCGCGCCGAACCCTAGCACCGCCCCCGCCACCCCGCGCTGCCGCCGCCGCCGCCCGTATGCCGGAGTTCGCCGGAAACATCACGCCGCTGCCGGTTTATTTTCTGGTTTTCCGGTAAATCCTAGATCCGGTTTTTTTCGAGTAAGATCGGTTCAGTTTTTCTCGGTTTCGCCGGTTTAGATCGGTTTATCATTTTTTTCGGTTTAGATCTATTCCGCGAACGTTCGTTTGTTTAGTTCTTATTACGAACGAATTTGTTCATTTGACTCTGTTAGCGGACGTTCGTCCGATAGATTTTTTTTCTTTTTCTGTTTTTCTCGCTAGGGACCTATCCACGATTATTTTTATCGCAGATCAGTCCCTGATCTTCAAACCCTCGCAACTTTTTAACAGTTCGTCCAAATCTAGTGAAACCAACGCCAAAATCTTCGTCTCGAGCCCCTCTTTCCAGTTAATCAACTAGAACAGGATTTTGACAAATTAAAATTTGGTTCCAAGAAGATTTGTTTTCGAACTTCTTTTGACTGTAGTTTGAGTTTCGTAGCTCCGATTCGATTGACTCTTTTTGCAAATCGAAGTTCTCTAGTTGAACTTTCAGATTGGATCTTCTTATTTGAGTTATACACACGCATCTATGATTGAGTGCTTATGTATTCTATTGTTTGTTTGCGACAGAATTCCCAGTGTGCGAAGCGTGCTACTACGAGTCTCTAGGGTTTCCATATCGTCAGCAAGGCAAGTAACACTTTGATCATATCTTTCAATTACCCGGTTTTCAAGCATTCATTCCAATCCTCAAACATTGCATGATTAGGATCTGATTAACATGTGGGTTTGGGAAGTAGATGATGAGGTAGAACCTATTGCCCTTTTATTATCAAACCCTTGGGTGTTACTTCTACGTTATGATCAGATTGCTATTCTATGCTATGCTCGTAGACGTGGATTGGTTGAGTGTATCCATGATAGATGTGAGAGTTGTTAATAAATGGTTAGCTTAAGGTGGCTACTTAAATACACATCTGGGTGGATTGGTTGTGGGCACCTGGAGAATCCAGTGTTGTCCTAGGATATCCCGGAGTACCCGTGTGATCATCCTACGGTTCGCCACCCAGGCTCAAAGGGATCATAAGATTATTCATGCTAGAAACTTCCGTGTGCAGCCACAAGCTATTATGGGCTCTAGCATAGTTGAGTATGTTGCATGACCTCTTTCAGTGGTGGGCTAGCAGATGTAGGGGAAAGTAGGTGTAACTGTCCACCCAGAGTAAAGAGTTAATGTTTCTGAAAGACTGTGTCTCGGTCATCCTTTTCTCAAACACCATGTAGTGCGAGAAATCCAACGAAGGAGATCGAGTCTTGAGAGGAAAAGTGCGCAAACCTCTGGAGATTGTACAAACTAATCATGGTTAGCCGTGTCCTCGGTTATGGACATCTTGAGTATCTGGTTCTTGGATTATCATCTTGATCTCATCACTCTAAATTAATTTTGTTGGGTTATTAATACTGTTTAATTGGGTTTGAGTTGGAGGAACCTTCTCAATGTTTAACAACCACCATGATAGTTAAATAAAATATATTCCTTTGTTGTAGGATAAAACTGGCTTTATGGAAAAATAACCATAGAGCTTTCCACCAGCCAAATATGCATGTAGTGTTAGCATTTGTCTTGTTCATTGCTCTACAATGTTATTTTGCCAGTATATTCCATGTGCTAGCCCGTTTTGGGCTGCAACATATCATGTTGCAGACTTTTCAGACGATGAGTAAGGTGCGCTAGGTCGTTGTCGTTCACTCAGCTATGCCATTGGAGTTGAAGGACTCACTTTATCTTCCAAGCCTTCCGTTGTTATCTTATTTAGATGGCCTTAAGCCATATTACTGTAATAAGTTTTCTCTTTGAGACATTTGATGTAATAAGTGTGTGATTGCACTCTGTTATAAATCCTTCAAGTACTGTGTGTGTTAGCATTACCGATCCAGGGATGACACGTAAGCACAGAGATTTGACCATCTGAGGTCCAACCGCTACACATCATTATCTTGTGCCTTTGTTCTCCATACCCAAAGTACCATCATGATCTCCATCGTCACTGGCATGACACCATGATCTCCATCATCTTGATCTTTATCAACCTGTCATCACATGGTTGTCTCGCCAACTATTGCTTTTGCAACTATTGCTATCGCATAGCAATAAAGTAAAGCAATTATATGGCGCTTGCATCTTATGCAATAAAGAGACAACCATAAGGCTCCTGCCAGTTGCCGATAACTTCAACAAAACATGATCATCTCATACAACACATCATGTCTTGACCATATCACATCACAACATACCCTGCAAAAACAAGTTAGGCGTCCTCTACTTTGTTGTTGCAAGTTTTATGTGGCTGCTACGGGCTTCTAGCAAGAACCATTCTTACCTACGCATCAAAACCACAACGATTTTTCGTCAAGTGTGCTATTTTAACCTTCAACAAGGACAGGCCGTAATCAAACTTGGTTCAACTAAAGTTGGAGAAACAGACACCTGCCAGCCACCTATACGCATAAGCACGTCAGTAGAACCAATCTCATGAACGTGGTCATGTAATGTCGGTTCGGGCCGCTTCATCCAACAATACCACTGAATCAAAGTAATACGTTGGTGGTAAGCAGTATGACAATTATCGCCCACAACACTTTGTATTCTACTCATGCATATAACATCTATGCATAGACCTAGATCTGATACCACTGTTGGGGAACGCGGTAATTTCAAAAAAAATCCTACGATCATGCAAGATCTATCTAGGTGATGCACAGCAACGAGAGGGGAGAGTGTGTCCATGTGCCCTCGTAGACCGAAAGCGGAAGCATTAAGTAACGCAGTTGATGTAGTCGAACGTCTTCACGATCTAACCGATCAAGTACCGAACACATGGCACCTCCACGATATGCACACGTTCAGCTCGGTGACGTCCCTCGAACTCTAGATCCAGCTGAGGACGAGGGAGAGTTTCGTCAGCACGACGGCGTGGTGACGGTGATGATGAAGTTACCGCGCAGGGCTTCGCCTAAGCACTACGACGATACGACCGAGGTGGAAAACTACGGAGGGGGGCACCGCACACGGCTAAAGATCAACTTGTGTGTCTATGGGGTGCCCTTGGCCACGTATATAAAGGAGGGGAGGGAAGAGGTGGCCGGCCCAACAGGGGCGCGCCAGGTGTGGGGAATCCTACTAGGACTCCCCAGTCCAAGTAGGATTCCCCTCCTCTTTCCTATTCCTTGTAGGAGAAGGATGGAAGGAGGAAGAGGGAAGAAGGAAGGAGGGGGGCGCCGCCCCCTCCTAGTCCAATTCGGACAAGCCCATGGGGGGGCATGCGGCCACCCCTTGAGGCCCTTCTCTCCTTTCCCGTATGGCCCATTAAGGCCTATTACTTCCCCCGGTGAATTCCCATAACTCTCCGGTACTCTGAAAAATACCCGAATCACTCGGAACCTTTTCGATATCCGAATATAGCCTTCCAATATATCAATTTTTATGTCTCGGCCATTTTGAGACTCCTCGTCATGTCTGTGATCTCATCCGAGACTCCAAACAAACTTCGTTCATCAAATCACATAACTCATAATACAAATCATCATCGAACGTTAAGCGTGCGGACCCTATGGGTTCGAGAACTATGTAGACATGATCGAGACACATCTTTGGTCAATAACCTTTAGCAGAACCTGGATGCTCATATTGGCTCCTACATATTCTACGAAGATCTTTATCGGTCAAACCGCATAACAACATACGTTGTTCCCTTTGTCATCGGTATGTTACTTGCCCGAGATTCGATCGTCGGTATCATCATACCTAGTTCAATCTCGTTACCGGCAAGTCTCTTTACTCGTTCCGTAATACTTCATCCCGCAACTAACTCATTATTCACAATGCTTGCAACGCCTATAGTGATGAGTATTACTGAGAGGGCCCAGAGATACCTCTCTGAAACACGGAGTGACAAATCCTAATCTCGATCTATGCCAACCCAACAAACACCTTCGAAGACACCTGTAGAGCACCTTTATAATCACCCATTTACGTTGTGACATTTGGTAGCACATAAAGTGTTCCTCCGGTATTCAGGAGTTGCATAATCTCATAGTCCGAGGAGCATGTATAAATCATGAAGAGAGCAGTAGTAATGAAACTGTAACGATCATAATGCTAAGCTAACGGATGGGTCATGTCCATCACATCATTCTCCTAATGATATGATCCCGTTCATCAAATGACAACGCGTGTCTATGGTTAAGAAACATAACCATCCTTGATCAACGAGCTAGTCAAGTAGAGGCATACTAGAGACACTATGTTTTGTCTATGTATTTACACATGTACTAAGTTTTCGGTTAATACAATTCTAGTATGAATAATAAACATTTATCATGAAATAAGGAAATAAATAATAACTTTATTATTGCCTCGAGGGTATATTTCCTTCACGTAGACGCAAAGTCAGCCCCCAGAGCTCGAACCAGGGTTTTTGGAGGATTTCCCATGGCTCAGAATCCATCCCCCAACTAGTACTACTACTACATGCAGAATAATATCGAGGGAAAATGTGTTTCTCCATGTTCCCATATTGCTTCCATCATATTTGGCAAAAATTACCCATAGGAGTGGGGCTCAAGGGGCCATGTTGGATCTACCGACTTCCAAAATCTTGCTACCCTTTGTTTCCCTGAAACAAGCTACATGACTATAATAAACGGAGGTCGCTGTGATGGATTGAGGCATGAGACCAAACGGTGGACAAGTGGCAAGCGACCAAGACTATTACAATTAGGCGTCCACCTGACATGGAGAGAGGCATCTTAAGCTTCGCCGAGATCTTCGAAAATCCTAGCTTCAGCCGATTAGCACAATCACTAGGTTCATCTAGGCACACTGTCTAGATCATCCACCCGTAACTCAACAAGTTTACCTCCAACTCCGTGAGCACATCCTGTACAAACCTAATGTTCCATCTTACACTCAGTATTAATTCTCTCCATCACCCGTTTGTCGAACCTTCCATCTTCCACATTTTCATTCTCTTCTGGTCTTCATCAAACCAATCTTCCGGAACCCCAAGACCAGATCAATCTATTGTATAGCAAGAAATTCACGGTTCGTAAATAATGTTCTCTTATGGTAAACCCGGTACCGGCAGACATCTCTGGTAAGCCAATAAATACCAATAGTTTCACGGCCCAAAAGCTAATACATATCAATTAATCTCTTATAGTAGTATTTGGTTACCCAATAAAGCTGATTAATCATTGGCACATACATATTTTGTTATTAGTTTAAGATTCATACTTCATCGTAACCAAAACATAATCTTATTTTGTCTGTTTGCTTTGCATCAAGATTTATCCCGTATGGGCTTTTTATTGTGTTAAAAAACATTTGGCCCTTGTGGCAACGCGCAGGCACATACCTAGTTAGTTTTATAGAAAAATGGTAGATAAATCACGAGTACGTGCAAAATATGTGTTCTCCGTTACAAAGCACATGTAAGATGGGCCTTACTTATTGCACAAATCAAGCATAAAAATGAAAAAGAAAATACCCACACAAATCTCCGCATAAGAATGAAAAAGAAAAGAAAAAAGAAAATACCCACACAAATCTCCGCATAAGATCAATGACATAGGACTTAGATGTGTAATACTTACGGCACATCTAGATGTGCTTTAGCAAAACTTAATAATTTATATACAAGAAATTAGATTATGCGTACAATTAATTATTCGCCGAGCAACAAGTACTCAAGGATCTTCCTTTGTGTGATTTAGGTGTTTCACGAAATTTGTAGACCACGGAACAGGCACGATCAGGTAGCGCTGGCGATGGAGATGGTGGCGTTCAAATAAGCAATGCACTCGGTTGGCAGGTTGAGGAAGGTGTTCATGAATACGTCATCGATGGGGTTGAGGACGGCCACCCCGACCAGCTTGCATCTCCCTCCACCGTCCAATCTTTCGCCAGTCCCACGTCTTATGGCTCCACTGGACTCCTCAGACGTCAGTGTTGTGTCGACGAACAACGGCGGAGCTTGGTAGATGCTCCCAACCGAGAAACAGAACCTCGACCTGAACTTCAGGTCGACCTGAAACGTGCATATGCATGCAGAGGCCATGATCATTTTCTGCGACCATTTAAATTCCAAGCAAGAACTTGTTATAAATAAATACCCTGATCACAGGCAAGAGTAGGCTACCAAATCTCTCGGTCGTCGGTCCCGAAAAAGTAATTTGTTGTCTGGGCTGATAAGTGGTAACAACAAATGGGCGCAGGACGAGAGGAGGCAGTGCAAAGGTTACCTGACCAGTCGTCCGATCGATGCTCCCGCGCAGAGCCTCGGGCAAGATGTCGATCTTGAGGAACGGCGGCAGCGGCAGCCCTAGGAACCTAGTGGTGGCGCCGGACATCGCCGGGATGTATAGGCTCGACACGTCAAAATCGACGAGTACCTTGTCATCCGCCTCCTCCGTGCCGCTCGCGCCACGCCCGGCGCCCACGCCGCGGCCGCCATGTGCGTTGTAAGCGAAGTCCGGGTACCGTGAGATGCCGAGCCGGCAGCCGTCGCGCGTCAGGAACTCGACGCTGAACGTGTCGGCATCGGGCCGAGCCCGCGGCGCCGCGACGGCGGGCGCAGGTTGCTGCTCGCCTTGGCCGGTGGATGCTGCCGAGACCGCGTGTTTGTGGCTGCCTCGCGGATGTAAAGGTCTCGGCCGTGAGCCGGAGGCGCATGGTTTCCTGGGATTGGCGAGTTTTTGCAGGGCTGGGCCTGGGAGGCTCCACGAGGAGGTGTTGATACCGCCCGGCCTTGCCATTTGGAGTCTGCGCCGCTGCAACGACGAAGAAGAGGGACCCGGTGCGGCTTGCAGTTGTGGCTGTGCGATGGACCTTGGAAACCTTATCCCTAGGCTCTGTTTGGTTGCAAAGTATACGTAAAAGTGTAGTATTCGAAAGGAAAACGTTCATGTTCGCCACGTTGGATCCTATGAGCCAGCCACGTCCACTCCTCCTCATTTAGGCTTTATTTGGTAGTAAGGTAAGGAAAATCCAGGGCGAGAATCCCCTAGGGAGGCAATTTCACGAACACATACGGTCCCCCCGTCCACCATGGGAGAACTTTCTGTCCTGGCAACAAGGGGAGGAACCCCTGCAACCAAAACAATCCGAAATTAGAAATCAAATTCCAGATAATTTCGAACATCTCTCGTGATGAGGGGGGTCGTAGGAAGCAGAGGGGCCTGATCGCGCTGGGGGAGGCGGAGGAGATCGCCAGGTAGAGCAGGAGGTCGCCAGGGAGATGCTCGGTCGCACGATTCGGTGTCGCAAGAGAGACGTGGGTTTCCTCCCCGACGTCAGGAGGTGTGGATTTAACGCCCAGGGAAATGAGGTGGAAAGGGCTGACAAACCCTGTCAAGGGGCACAACCAAATGTGTCGGCGGCCTGCCCGGGTCAAGTTTAGCCCGTGGGCTCCCTCCCCAGGGATTAGACAGGGGATCCCTGGGGGATTCCTCGAAACCAAACAAGGCCTTATGGGCCTTGCAAACCGCATCCATCTTCCTTCTCCCTTATCTCTTTCACTCAGTTTTCCCCCAAATCAAACACGACCTGCTCTGCTTCGACGACGTCCGCCTCCATCTGCCCCGTGCATTTCCGACGAGCGGCCACATCCACCTCGCCCTGCACTGCTCCGGCGACCTCCTCGCCTCCACCTGCCCCGGTGTTGCTCTGACGAGGGTCTGCATCTACCTACCTCCACATTTCTCCAGCCTTTTGACCTGCCCCCACGCTGCTCCGGCCAGCACCTCGCCCTCGACATGTCGCCATGCCGCTCCGGCGAGCGTCGTCGTGCTCCACCCGTGCGGGAACGGCGACTACGTTGTGCACGAGCGGGCGAGATGCTGGAATCGGTGTCAGCGGGAGCTTCAATCGGTGGTATTTTTTTGCTACATCAGCTTCTTGTTATGACGGAATCAGCAACATTTTTTCTTAGGATCCACCTTGTTTGAGTGCCTTTTGCTGCAACCAGTCCAAAACTTTGCTACCATCATTTTGTTTTTTGCTACTACCGTTGCAATCCGTCTTTTGATACTTTTTTGCTTAATTAGATCTATCATTTTGCTGGAAGCACTCTAACTTTTTGTTACCATGGTCTTTGAAATTTGCTTCTACCGTCTTAGTTTTTGCTACCACCCTGTTTTTGACTTTTTGTTGGATCAATCTTATTTTTGCTGGAGCCACTTTAAGTTTTGCTACCATGGTTTTTGTATTTTGCTACCGCCGTCTTTTTTTGCTACTACTCCATTTTTTATATTTTTGTTGGATCATTTTTTTGCTGGAATCACTTAGAGAGGTTGTGAATGGCATGGAGGGAGCTACAAACATTACAAAAAAATGCTACAAGCAACATCCTAGGAAGCTTCAGTCGAAGGTAATGGAATTTGGGACCGGCCATGACGCAAGCGCAGAAGCTGAGACCGTGCATGAAAAAAGCTTCAACCGTTGTGTGAAAAAGTTTCAACCATGGCATGGTGGCTCCCGGCGACACTGGGAGCTACAGCCGACGGCATGGTGGTGGTGCGACGGCGACGCCTAAGATGGACGGCGGCCGCCGGCGGGGACGGCGACCGGCGACGAGGACGGCGACCGGCGACCGGGGGCGAGGACGGCGACCAACGGCGATGTGAACAGCGACCGGGGGCGAGGACGGTGACCGGCGGCGAGCTGGTGATGCTTCAAGGTCAGCCCTCGGAGAGTCCATGGCGGGGTGTCCAGCACGAATAGCTGTTTTGGATTGGACTCGATTTTCTATTGAGAAGAAAAACGACTCAAAGGCTGATCTGACGGTGTGCAAAAGACAAACTAACGTTCAAAGTACGACCGGCCCAACAGTTGGGCCGGTGCACCGGCGCAGATCACTGCCCTATTCGAAATCCACATCACAATTTGTGAGAACCATTGCATTTTACATTTTTTGCAAAACCATGAGACGTTTGGCACATGCATTATTTACCAGAGTATTCCGGTTAGACATAGTATTTGTCCTTTTGGAGAAAGAAGGTAAAACCTTCATAAGAGTATGTATACTCCCTATGTTCCTTTATATAATATGTATTATTACTATTTTGACAATAAAATTTCATAATATAAGAGCATCTTCAACAAGCGCGCAACCACGCGGCGCGCTAAAAGACGTTTACAGCGCCGAAACAGGAACTCTTCGCGCGCCGCAGAGCGTTGGCTCCAACGTCCGCTACAAAAAATTGCACGTGCGCCACTCCAGCAGAAACACTAAAATACAGCGCGCGATACACATACGTACGCAAAAAATAAGATACATAGATACAACAATAGATAGATAAAAACGATACATAGATAGTTCAACAAGATAGTTTAAACCGTAGTTAGTTCATAGCATAGTTTGATTACTCGTCATCGTCCTCCTCCTCCTCCGACTCGGTGATGTCCTCATCCTCCTCCGACGTTGTAATGAAGGCGTCAACATATCGATCATCATTTTTATCCCAGGTCGACGCGTACGCCTGTCCTCGCGATAGGCGGCTTGCTCTGCCCTCCTTTGCGCGTAGAATTTGCGCTCGTTGACGACGTCCTCCGGGAAGCATTAATGCCACAACGCCATGGCGTCCTCGTCCATCTCAGCGATGCTGAGGCGGCGCTCCCGCCTCCGGTTGTCGCGACGGTCCTCGTTGACAAGTCGCGGGGGAGGCACGAACTCCTGCGCCTGCACCCGCGTCGCCACCTTGGGAAATTCATCGCCCTACGAGGCCACCGGAGGCGCCACGTCGCAGCGTTGTACGCATGGGGCGGCCTCGTGTGCGGTGTCAAAAGTGACGAGGCCGAGGCGCATCTTGCCGGACCGGATCTCGGAGGAGAAGGCGCCGGAGGAGCAGGCGCGGACACCGCGGTAGCCCGAAGTTCCCCGGCGGCGCGGCGGCATGGTGCCGCGGCGGCGGCGAGGCAAGAAAGGGTGGGGGAGAGAGCGGCCGCGAGGCACAGAGCGGTGGGAGGGAGAGTGGAGGGCGCAACATTTATAAAGCGCGCCGGACCTAGCGTGAGCCCGGCCGCTTTTTCGCGCGTGCGCACGATCTTTTCCCGCGCCCGCTGAAGCCCGCTAGTAAAAAGAGAAGAGAGAAGTGCATATTTCAACCCCAACTCTTTCCCTAGTCTAATATACACCCCTCAACTTCAAAACCGTCTAATCTACAACCCCCAACTCCCAAAACCATCTAAGATTCAACCCTGAGACCGGTTTTGACCCTGTTGACCGGTTTTGGACCCGTTGACCGCCCAGTCAGCGTGCCACATCAGCGACACTGTTCATAAATTCATTTTCTGAAGAAGAAAATCCCGAAAAACTGAGAAATTCAATTTCCAGGGGAAAAAAATCCGGCGTGAACAGTAAATTCGGAAAAAATATAAAAGTGCCATTTTTTGAAGAAAAAATAATTTTTTGCCTCGTAAGTATCAGCACAATTTTTCGAAAATTCCCACTTTTCACACCTATGAACAGTACCAGCGAAACGAAAATTTTCGATTGTACTGTTCAAGCGGATGAAAATGAAATCCCGAAATTACTTTTCACGCGGCGGAAACGGTATTTTTGAAACTTTTTTCAAAATGATTTTTTTACCGTGTATGCAGTGAATTCGGGAACATTTCGTTTTTTCGCCACGTGAACAATACTGTTCGCGTGAGAATTTTCATGAAAATGAAATTTTCTGATTTTTTGGCAGAAAATGAATCTATGAACAGTGTTATGAATAGTGTCGCTGATGTGGCACACTGACTGGGTGGTCAATGGGTTCAAAACCGTTCAACAGGGTCAAAACCGGTCTGAGGGTTGAATCTTAGACGGTTTTGAGAGTTGGGGGTTGTAAATTAGACGGTTTTGAAATTGAAGGGTGTATATTAGACTAGAGCAAGAGTTGAGGGTTGAAAAAATGGGAGGGCCTAGTCGCTCGTGCAGCTTCGATCCAACTTATTTGGGCCCATGGGCTCCTGCTGCTGGGCATCGTTCGACAGATCGATCAGTACGCACACACCAGTACACCACTCTCTCTCTCTCAAAAAAAAGCACTCTCTTTCTCTCAACAAATAGAAAACAACTCTCTCTCTCTCTCTCTAAGAAAACAGTACACCACTCCGAGAGCTATAATTTTCTACATTTTCCTGTTGTGAATTTATGATGTAAATTTTCAGATAATAGCTTCACAATCTTTTATTTATTTAAATATGCTTGCGTTTCCATTGTACTTGAGTTAGTTTTAAATCACGCAAAATGATGTGTACTATTGTTGCATAAAGGCTATTTGATATTGCATCAAATCATTTATTAGGCTTTAGAGTTCGCCCCACCTTAATTATTTTTCGTCCTTCGCCACTATATACATTTATACACTAACAAGCATGATGTAGGTCGACCATAATAGATGAAAGAGGGTGAGACCTTTCTCGGTCTTAAAGAAAGAGGTCGAGACTTTTTCTTTTAATACTTCAAAAGAAACTACGATTTTTTGTAAAACCACAATTTATAAGACCACGATATTTCTTTTATCCAAACACCTCAAAGTATTTTAAACTAAAGTTTTTCTAGAAACCGTAGTACTCCCTTTGTTCTTTTGTGGTAATGTTATTTTTTCGACACGGTGATCAAGACATGGAATTATAGAGAACTTAGTACGGAATTCCCCTTGGCTAATTCGTTGGTTAGAGGTTACCAGCTCCAAGCTGTTGTACATGGTACAACTATAAATAAAAATGGAGTATGCATCTTGATCAACAAGAGCCTAGAGTATGAAGTGGTAGACATCAAGAGGCAAGGAGACCAGATTATCCTAGTCAAGCTGGTCATTGGGGACTTAGTTCTGAATGTTATCAACACATATGCCCCGCAAGTAGGCCATAAAAAGAGCACCTAGAGGGAATTCTAGGAGGGTGTGGAGGACATGGTTAGGAGTGTACGTATTGACAAGAAGCTCTTAGTAGGAGGAGACCTCAATGGCCACGTGGGTACATTGAACACAGGTTTTAAGGGATGCATGGAGGCTTTGGATATGACAACATGAATCAAGAGGGAGAGGATGTCTTAAGCTTTGCTTTTAACCTACAACATGATCATAGCTAACACCCTCTTTAGAAATAGAGAATCTCATCTAGTGAATTTTAGTAGTGGACAACACTCTAGCCAGATTCATTTTGTCCTCTGGAGATGAGAAGACAGATGTGCTTGCCTAGATTGTGAGGTGATACCTGGAGGGAGTGTTGTCCCTCAACATAAGCTTGTAGTGGTTGAATTTTGCTTTTGGATTCATGTCTACCAGGATAAGCACACCAAAGTCACCAGGACGAAGTGGTGGAAGCTCAAGGAGGAGGCAACTCCGGCTTTTAATGCCAAGTTTATTGAGAAGGGTCCTTGGTGGGGAAGGAGGTTACGCAAACAATATGTGTGAAGATGACGACTTGCATTCAGAAGGTAGCTTCAAAGAAGTTTGGGTTGGCCAGGGTAAGTAGAAGTGAAGTTAAAGATACCTGGTGGCGAAATGATAATGTTCAGAAGTCGATTAAGGAGAAAAAAGATTGTTTCACACATGTACACCTAGATAACAGTATAGAAAATGTAGAGAAGTATAAGGTGTCGAAGAAGACTACAAAAGCCAACTGTGAGAAAAGCAATGGGTCGGGCGTACGAGGACCTCTACCTGCGATTAAGCATAAAGGAAGGAAAAAGGGGCATTTAGAAGATGGACAAGATCCGAGAGAGGAAGACGAGCGATGTCAGCCAAGTCAAATGTATCAAGGACGGATTGGATCGGTTTCTGGTGAAGAGAGGGAGATCAAATATAGATGGTAAGCGTACTTCGACAAGCTATTCAATGAAAAGAATGAGAGTTCTACCAATTGAGCTGGGAGGGTTGCCTAAGGAACCGAGGCACTAAAAAGGGACTTGATTGTTGATACGTCTCAAATGTATCTATAATTTTTTTTGTTCCATGCCATTATATTATCCTCTTTATATTATTTTTATACTAACTTATATCATTTTTATGGACTAATGCTATTTGTGAGCTGCGTTGGGATTTTCCCCGAAGAGGAAGGGTGAAGCAATATAGTAGAGATAAGTATTTCCTCAATGATAACCAAGGTTATCGAACCAATAGGAGAATCACACAAACCCTAGTGAACAACATATGCATACACAAAATCAAATACTTGCACCCAACGTGGGCAAGAGGGTTGTTAATCCCTTTGAACTCGTTATTTGAAAGGATTAAATCTTGTATAGGTACGTAGATAAAAAGTAAAGTAAAATAAAAGGTATAAAATTGTAGCAAGAATTTTCTGGTTTTATTAATATGATTAAAGTAGACAGGGGGAGACATATTACTGTTGGGCAACTGATAGAAAAGTGCATAGTTATGAGGTTATTCATAGCAATGATCACATATATAGGCATCATGTTCGTGATAAGTAGACTGACTCCTGCCTGCATCTACAACTATTACTCCACCAATCAATCGCTATCCAGCATGCATCTATGTTATTAAGTTCATAACAAACATAGTAACGCCTTAAGTAAGATGACATGATGTAGACAAGTACACTCACGCAATATGAATAAATCCCATCGTTTTATCCTTAATGGCAACAATACAAATATGTGCCTCGCTGCCCCTTCTATCACGAGGTGAGGACACCGCAAGATTGAACCCATTACAAAGCACCTTTCACACTGAGGATAAATCAATCTAGTTAGCCAAACCAAACGGACAGATCGGAGAGAAATACAAAGCTATCATAATCATTGCTACTTGTGAGCTGCGTTGGGATTTCCCCGAAGAGGAGAGGATGATACAGTACAGTAGAGATATGTATTTTCCTCAGTTATGAAACCAAGCTTATCAATCCAGCAGGAAAACCAAGCAGCACTATGTAAACATCAGCTACACACAAACAACAAATACTTGCAACCCAACGCGTAGAGGGGTTGTCAATCCCTCAACGGTTACGGGCAAGATAAAAGATATAGTATTTGATAGATAGATCTGACAAAAATAAAAAATAAAATAAATAAAACAAAATTGTAGAAAGGTATTTTTAGTTTTAATATATAATAGAAAATAGACCCGGGTGCCATAGTTTTCACTATAGGCTTCTCTCGAGAAAATAGCATACGGTGGGTAGACAAATTACTGTTGGGCAACTGACAGAAAAGCAAATAATTATGACGATATCCAAGGCAATGATCATATATATAGGCATCACGTCCGAGACAAGTAGACCGAAAGGATTCTGCATCTACTACTATTATTCCACACATCGACCGCTATCCAACATGCATCTAGTGTATTAAGTTCATGAAAGAACGGAGTAATGCCTTAAGCAAGATGACATGATGTAGAAAAGATAAACTCACGGATGAAATAAATCCCATCTTATTACTCTTAGTAGGAACGATACATGCGTGTCATGTCTCTTTTTATCACTGAGATTGAGCACGGCAACATCGAACCCATCACAAAGCACCCCTACCCATGGCAAGATAAATCAATCTAGTTGGCCAAACCAAACCAATAAATTGGAGAAGAAATACGAGGCTATAATAATCATGCATAAAAGAGTTAAGAGAAAACTCAAATCATATTCATGGATAGATCTGATCATAAACTCAAAATTCTTCGGATCCCAACAAACACACTGCAAAAATTCATTACATCAAATAGATCTCCAAGAACACCGAGGAGAATATTGTATTGAAGAACAAAAAGAGAGAAGAAGCCATCTAGCTACTCACTATGGACCCATAGGTCCGTGGTAAGCTACTCACGCATCATGGGAGGGGCAGCGAGGATGATGAAGAACCCCTCCATCATCGTTTCCCCCTCCGGTAGAGTGCCGGGAAAGGTCTGTAGATTGGATCTTGTGGTTCTGGAACTTGCGGTGGCGCAAAAACTATTTCGTGGACTCCCTTGTAGGTTTTAGGATTTTAGAGTATTTATAGAGGCGGAGGTAGGTCAAAAGGAGGCTCATGGGCGCGACTACCCACCAGGGTGTGCTAGAGGCCCCTGGTGTGCCCTGGTGCTTAGTGGGCCACTCATTCATCTTATGGTCCCCCCCGAAGCTTCCAGTGTCTCATATTGCTAGAAAAGAAATCTCCAAAAAGTTCTGTGGCATTTGCACTTCGTTTGGTGCTGATATTTTGCAAAGTCAAAAACAAGCAAAAAAACATCAACTGGCACTAGGCACTAAGTTAGTAGGTTAGTCCCAAAAAATGATATAAAGTTTCTTGTAAATGTATATAAAACATCCAAGATTGATAATATAATAGCATTTAACAATCAAAAATTATAGATATGTTAGAGACGTATCAAGCATCCCCAAGCTTAAGTCCTGCTCGTCCCCGAGTACGTAATGATAAAAACAAAAAAACTGATGTGGAATGCTACCTAACATATTCACCATATATTCTTTTCTTTGTAGCATGGATATTTGGACTTGAATGATTCAAAGCAATAGTCTATAATTTGACATGAAGACATCAATACTCAAGCATATCAACAAGCAACTATGTCTCTCAAAATATCAATACTATAGAAAGTTATCCCTAGCCCATTATGCTCAATCATTGATCCATTCATGAAACATAATCAAATATGAACTACATCCAATACACAAGTATGACAATAGTGTTCCCTAGTTGGTGCTTTGTAAGAGAAGATGGAGACTCAAAATAAAAATAAGAATTGCATAAAATTAAATAGATAGGCCCTTCTCAGAGGGAAGCAGAGATTTGTAGACGTGCCAGAGCTCATAGCTTAAATTGAGAGATAAAATTGTTTTGAGAGGCATGCTTTTCCTGTCAACGAAAACGACCAAGAATCCCCGATATCTTCCATGCTAGACAAATTATAGGCGGTTCGCAAACAAAAAGTAATGTTTATTTCATTTCCACCATTCTTTCACAATCCATGGCTAGCCGTATCCACGGGTGCCTTCCATACCAACATGTTTCCAAGGGATTTATTATCATAACTTTTTTCCATTTTGGGACTGGGCATCCCTATTACCCGCCACACTCTCGTGCAATGACAAGTGAATAAACACTCATCATGAGAATAAAATACCTAGCATGGAAAATATTGTCCATACCTTGCCGCTTCATGAGTGGTACGGGCACACAAAACGGAAATTTATTTTGAAAACTAGAGTTGGCACATACAATTTACTTGGAATGGCATGGAAATTCCGCATATAGGGAGGTATGGTGGACTCATTTGGCACAACTTTCGGTTTAAGGAGTTGGATGCACAAGAAGTATTTCCGCTTAGTACAAGTGAAGGCTAGCGAATAAATTGAGAAGCAGCCAACCAAAAAATGAAAATGGTCATAAAAGCATATTGAACATAATTAACACCACAAGTAGGATATAATTTCATTGCATAACTATTGACTTTACGTGCATGCATGGGGAATCACAAACCTTAACACCAATATTCTTACTAAAGCATGGTTACTCACCAACATGACTCACATATCACTATCTCCATATCACAAAACTATTGCAAGGAATCAAGTTTATAATAACCAATTATCTTTATGAAAGTTTTATTATATTCCCCTTGGATATCTATCACTTTGGGACCAAATTCATATCCCTTGCAAATTGTCATTACTATTCTTAAATCGCAAAAAGATCTAAGTGAAGCACAAGAGCATAAGTATTTCTTCAAAAAACTCAACTCTCAAAATAATATAAGTGAAGCATGAGAGCATATTTCTTTCAAATTCACTAACTCTCAAAATAATATAAGTGAAGCATGAGAGCATGTTTCCTTAAAATTCACTAACTATCAAAATAATATAAGTGAAGCATGAGAGTTTATTTCTTTAAAATATAACCACTACCGTGCTCAAAAAGATATAAGTGAGGTACTAGAGCAACTGTCTTCCGGGGCATCCCCAAGCTTAGTTGCTTGGGAGTCCTTGTCACAGCCCTAACATTAGCCTTTGCTTGTCATTGCATTTCATCATGTCAGCATTTTGGTTTTCAGAAAGTTGAATTGAGGAAATGCGCAAGACTCAGGAATCTTTTAAAAATGGCCAAACTAAAAATTGCTTCAAATGAACCCAAGAAAATGTTCATGTTAATCCCTGAAAATATTAGCAAAAGGTAAAAATCCAAACCAATACTTTTAGAGCATTAAATGTAATTATTTTGGGCATTTGAAATTAAGTCATAATGTATTTCAATTGGATTTAGTTTTGCTATAAAAAAACATGTCCAATTATTCTGAAAATTTTGTGGGGATCTGGAAATATCCAATTAGTTCCCATATTAAATTTCAGAATTTATAAAAATGGTTTGATTTGAAAATAAAACCCAAAACAGTTGCAAAAAATAGAAAACAGAAAGAAAGGAAACATGTTTACCTGCCTGGCGGCCAAGCCCACCAGCGCCACAGTCGTCTTCCTCCCCTATCCAATAGGCAGAGCGTGTGGTCGCCACACACGCGCACGCGTCCCTGGCCTCCTCCTGCTTCTCGCGACGCCTGGACAAGGGGATAAACTTCCCCCTTGATTCTAGACCACGCCTACTGTTGGGGAACGTAGTAATTTCAAAAAAATTCCTACGCACACGCAAGATCATGGTGATGCATAGCAACGAGAGGGGAGAGTGACGTCCACGTCCCTCGTAGACCGTAAGCGGAAGCGTTAGCACAACACGGTTGTTGTAGTCGTATGTCTTTAGGATCCGACCGATCCAAGTACCGAACGTACGGCACCTCCGAGTTCAGCACATGTTCAGCCTGATGATGTCCTGCGAACTCCGATCCAGCAGAGCTTCACGGGAGAGTTTCGTCAGCACGACGGTGTGATGACGGTGTTGATGACGCTACTGATGCAGGGCTTCGCATAAGCACCGCTACGATATTACCGAGGTGGAATATGGTGGAGGGGGGCACCGCACACGGCTGGGAGAGATCAACAGATCAACTTGTGTGTCTATGGGGTGCCCCCTTCCCCCGTATACAAAGGAGTGGAGGAGGGGGAGGGCCGGCCCTCTCTAGGCGCGCCCAAGGGGGGAGTCCTACTCCCGGTGGGAGTAGGATCCTCCCTTCCCAAGTTGGAGTAGGACAGGAAAGGGAAGGAGGAGTAGGAGAGAAGGAAAGGGGGGCCGCACCCCCCAAACCTATTCCTATTCGGCCTCCAGCCCAAAGGGGGGCTCACCAGCCCCTTGTGGGCTGGTGTGCTTCCTTCTTATGGCCCATAAGGCCCATAACTTCTCCCGGGGGGTTCCGGTAACCTCCCGGTACTCCGGTTTTCTCCGAAACCACCCGGAACACTTCCGGTGTCCGAATATAGCCATCCAATATATCAATCTTTATATCTCAACCATTTTGAGACTCCTCGTCATGTCCGTGATCATATCCAGGACTCCGAACTACCTTAGGTACATCAAAACACATAAACTCATAATATCGATCATCACCGAACTTTAAGCGTGCGGACCCTACGGGTTCGAGAACTATGTATACATGACCGATACTCGTCTCCGGTCAATAACCAATAGAGGAACCTAGATGCTCATATTGGCTCCAACATATTCTACGAAGATCTTTATCGGTCAAACCGCATAACAACATACATTGTTCCCTGCGTCATCGGTATGTTACTTGCCTGAGATTCGATCGTCGGTATCATCATACCTAGTTCAATCTCGTTAACAACAAGTCTCTTTACTCGTTCCGTAATGCATCATCTCACAACTAACTCATTAGTCACATTTCTTGCAAGGCTTATAGTGATGTGCATTACCGAGAGGGCCCAGAGATACCTCTCCGACAATCGAAGTGACAAATCCTAATCTGGATTTACGCCAACCCAACAAAACACCATCGGAGACACCTGTTGAGCACCTTTATGATCACCCAGTTACGTTGTGACATTTGATAGCACACAAAGTGTTCCTTCGATATTCGGGATTTTTCATAATCTCATAGTCATAGGAACACGTATAGGTCATGAAGAAAGCAATAGCAACATACTAAACGATCAAGTGCTAAGCTAACGGAATGGGTCAAGTCAATCACATCATTCTCCTAATGATGTGATCCCGTTAATCAAATGACAACTCATGTCTATGGCTAGCCAACTTAACCATCTTTGATTCAACGAGCTAGTCAAGTAGAGGCATACTAGTGACACTCGGTTTGTCTATGTATTCACACATGTATCAAGTTTCCAATTAATACAATTCTAGCATGAATAATAAACATTTATCATAAAATAAGGAAATAAATAATAACTTTATTATTGCCTCTAGGGCATATTTTCTTTAGTCTCCCACTTGCGCTAGAGTCAATAATCTAGTTCACATCGCCATGTGATTCAACACCAATAGTTCACATCACCATGTGATTAACAGCCATAGTTCACATCGCCATGTGACCAACACTCAAAGGGTTTACTAGAGTCAGTAATCTTAGTTCACAATCGTCGTGTGATTAACACCCAAAGAGTACTAAGGTGTGATCATGTTTTGCTTGTGAGATAAGTATAGTCAATGGGTCTACCATATTCAGATCCGTAAGTATTTTGCAAATCTCTATGTCTACAATGCTCTGCACGGAGCTACTCTAGCTAATTGGTCCCACTTTCAACATGTATCCAGATTGAGACTTAGAGTCATCTGGATCGGTGTCAAAAATTGCATCGACGTAACCCTTTACGATGAACCTTTTGTCACCTGCATAATCGAGAAACATATCCTTATTCCATTACGGATAATTTTGACCAATGTCCAGTGGTCTACTCCTAGATCACTATTGTACTCCCTTGTCAAACTCAAGGCAGGATATACAATAGGTCTGGTCCATAGCATGGCATACTTTATAGAACCTATGACTGAGGCATAGGGAATGACTTTCATTCTCTTTCTATTTTCTGCCGTGGTCGAGATTTGAGTCTTACTCAATTTCACACCTTTGCAACACAGGCAAGAACTCTTTCTTTGACTGTTCCATTTTGAACTACTTCAAAATCTTGTCAAGGTATGTACTCATTGAAAATCTTATCAAGCGCCTTGATCTATCTCAATAGATCTTGATGCTCAATATGTAAGTAGCTTTACTGAGGTCTTTATTTTGAAGAACTCCTTTAAAACACTCCTTTATGCTTTCCAGAAAATTCTACATCATTTCTGATCAACAATATGTCACTCACATATAGTTATCAGAAAGGCTGTAGTGCTCCCACTCACTTTATTGTAAATACAGGCTTCACCGCAAGTCCGTATAAAACTATATGTTTTGATCAACTTATCAAAGTGTATATTCCAACTCCAAGATGCTTGCACCAGTCCATAGATGGATCACTGGAGCTTGCACATTTTGTTAGCACCTTTAGGATCGATAAAACCTTTTGGTTGCATCATATACAACTCTTCTTTAAGAAATCCATTAAGGAATGTAGTTTTGACATCCATTTGCCAAATTTCATAAAATGCGGCAAATGCTAACATGATTCGGACAGACTTTTAAGCATCGATACGAGTGAGAAAATCTCATTGTATTCAATGCCTTGAACTTGTCGAAAACCTTTTTCGACAATTCGAGCTTTGTAGATGGTAACACACCTATCAGCGTCCGTCTTCCTCTTGAAGATCCATTTATTCTCTATGGCTTGCCGATCATCGGGCAAGTCAACCAATGTCCATACTTTGTTCTCATACATGGATCCCATCTCAGATTTCATGGCCTCAAGCCATTTTGCGGAATTTGGGCTCACCATTGCTTCTTCATAGTTCGTAGGTTCGCTAAGGTCAAGTAACATGACTTCTAGAATAGGATTACCATACCACTCTGGTGCGGATCTTACTCTGGTTGATCTACGAGGTTCAGTAGTAATTTGATCTGAAGTTTCATGATCAACATCATTAGCTTCCTCACTAATTGGTGTAGGTGTCACAGGAACCGGTTTCTATGATGAACTACTTTCCAATAAGGGAGCATATACAGTTATCTCATCAAGTTCTACTTTCCTCCCACTCACTTCTTTTGAGAGAAACTCCTTCTCTAGAAAGGATCTGAATTTAGCAACAAATGTCTTGCCTTCGGATCTGTGATAGAAGGTGTACCCAACAGTCTCCTTTGGGTATCCTATGAAGACACATTTCTCCGATTTGGGTTCGAGCTTATCGGGTTGAAACTTTTTCACATAAGCATCGCAACTCCAAACTTAAAGAAACGACAGCTTAGGTTTATTGCTAAGCCAAAGTTCATACAGTGTCGTCTCAACGAATTTAGATGGTGCCCTATTTAACGTGAATGCAGCTGTCTCTAATGCATAATCCCAAAATGATAGTGGTTAATCGGTAGGAGACATCATAGATTGCACTATATCCAATAAAGTACGGTTATGACATTCGGACACACCATTAAGCTGTGGTGTTCCAGGTGGCATGAGTTTGTGCAACTATTCCACATTGTTTTAGTTGAATACCAAACTCGTAACTCGAATATTCGTCTCCGCGATCAAATCGCAGAAAACTTTATTTTCTTGTTATGATGATTTTCCGCTTCACTCTGAAATTGTTTGAACCTTTTCAAATGTTTTAGACTTATGTTTCATCAAGTAGATATACCCATATCTGCTCAAATCATCTGTGAAGGTGAGAAAACAACGATACCCGCCACGAGCCTCAACATTCATTGGACCACATACATCAGTATATATGATTTCCACCAAATCTGTTACTCGCTCCATTGTTCCGGTGAACGGAGTTTTAGTCATCTTGCCCATGAGGCATGGTTTGCAAGCATCAAGTGATTCCAAAAACCCATTGACGGTGTCCTAGACCAGAGGGTACTCACCACGTCGTCTCCTGGTCAGTTGGATTGGGCCGAGGACCCCTATGGTCATTTACTCATGGGCCAGTTCGGGCAGCCGAAGTATACACAAGGAAGATTCCACAAGACTTGGTGATCAAGACAAGGACTCCTCCACACCGGCGCAATCGGCTAGGACTCTTGTTATCCTGGGCATTATATAAACCATGGCCAGGCTAGTCGATAGATCATAACAACAATCATAATCATAGGCTAGCTTCTAGGGTTTAGCCTCTATGATCTCGTAGTAGATCAACTCTTGTAATACTCATACCATCAAGATCAATCAAGCAAGAAGTAAGGTATTACCTCCATCGAGAGGGCCCGAACCTGGGTAAACATTGTGTCCCCCGCCTCCTGTTACCATTAGCCTTAGATGCACAGTTCAGGACCCCCTACCCGAGATTCGCCGGTTTTGACACCGACATTGGTGCTTTAATTGAGAGTTCCGCCGTGTGATCGGCAAAGGATCAATGGCTCGACTGCAGTTCAACTGCGACGTTGGCTTCTTTGTCACCGGCTCGACTGGTCGCCTTGGCTTGACCGAGGACTGCGTCCTACCTCCGATCGTCGTGTTCGTATGAGGGCCTTCATTAACATCAACTCCGATCTCTATCAAGATCATGGAGGAATCATCCATGAAGCTCGAGGGCTCAACGTCAACATTGTCGTCGGGCGTCCGTGCTGTTTTTCTGGACAGCTAACTTGTATCCACCGCCACCGCCTCCTCAAGTGTCGTTTTAACGATTGCTTCGGTGGAATTGTGCGGAATTGAGTCTACAACAACCCTGGAAAATTTCGTCAAGTTCCGATGGAGGAATCTCTGGCAATCTACGATATACCGAAGCCCTGTCAAATCTAGACGGGAATCTGGACGAGTTTAGGGCGTGATCTCCAGAGCCCATCTCGGAGGTCCTTTGGAAGATCCAACCGTTAATATGCTGCAGAATTTCCATATCTACCACCCTCAAAATTTTAGCTCGATCCGACCATCGAAACTCCGGGAACCTTCCGATTAGTGCATCACTTTTCGGATCTATTTTCTGCGCGAGAACGAATCCGACCCGAATTCATCTTTTTTATGAACGGGATTTCAGGCATCCTTTTTGAAGGAAGTTTTGTATGGGATATTGTGTTTTGTTCCCAAACACATCCTGCTAATTTTAAAGTCTTTTCCAATATGATCTTCACCATCGCGCCGGTGTCAAACCAGCCCGACACATTGCTCTACGGCTGTCGACCTACGCTAGACACGTCATCGCTTTGTTGAGCCTAGCTCAACTCCTTCGGATCATCATCTCAGCAAGCCGAACAAGAGTTCGGCATCGTGAAGGATAAATCATCACCAACATCGCCGCCCCACCGATTAGACGGAGCGGGCACGCTGGCATCGCCGCACGGTCACTTCATCAAGCCAACATTGACCACGTCACAAGTTACGACCTGCATCGGCATGGCTGAACCGTTGCTTCATCGAGCCGATGTCTATCACGCTGAACTACTGTAACACCTCAGCTGACATGGCAGCTACAACATCTCCTTACCGACCTGCTCTGTCTCCTTGTCTGGACCGGGGGCTTCGACATCCCTTCATCGACCAACTCCGGAGACCTCGGCATCGACCGACCAACTTCGTCACGTTAGTTGGATTGGAGGCTTTGCCTCAGCAAGCCAACCTTTGCCAGCATCGCCGTGCCGCCGCTCCATCACTCACCAGGCAATGGGTGTGCGGATCAAGTCCCAATTTCGGGAGTAACCTATTTCCAGATAAACCAGGTGCTATTAATCCTAGTAATTTTTTCTTGCTTGGGTTTATTTTTCGGAAAAATTATTACTCAGGTTTGTTCCATCATCTGTACACAGGTCTGTCAAATGATGGCAGCATTAACGATGGTTGCGCGATGGTTCGGTCCGTTTCTCGTCCGTAGTTCGGCGAATGCCGCATCTAGAGCCCGGGCCGCCCTACAAATTCAGGCTTTGTCATGCCTTCACTGCGTCACGCTGACGCCCTACATCGACATTGGCTTCAGCGCTAGGCCACATCTCTTTAAATAAATTATTTTTGCGTAAAACAATTATGCAAGGATTATATATACATATATATATATATATAATTTCCTGGACCGCATTGTTTTATGTGTGCAGGTACTTGATTTTGACTGCTTTACGCGGTCACTACTCCGGAGTGTCGAACTCCTTGCTCGGAAACCTCAGGCTTGGGGGCTGGACCTCGGCCATGCCGAGGACTGCGAACCTTGCCGGATCTGTAACAGATCAATGGGCGTCTTCGTCCCGCCACAAGCCCGAATCACGTCATCAACACTGAGCACATTAACCAGCTAAGTCGCTTTCATGCTCAAAGGCTTTCAGTTCTAACTTTTGTTCGGTTCGACCAAGCATTATACTTTTTGGCAAAAAGTTGTTGTTGATAAAATTCCTTGTCAAAACTTTGTTTGTGACACAAAAATTCAAATACCCCGTTTACTTGGGGGCTTCCTTTATGAAGCCTTTCCTCTTGCATATGATTATACTTGTATGGCTTCGTTCCCTATTCGTGTATTACGCCACAATATGCACCATATTGACTTAAGTGTTCCGCAAGCTGGGTTGCCTTGCTCCTGTGTTTACCCCTACGTTCCCAATTGTTCGGCTAGGGAGTAAAGGGAGCACCTCTGCGATTGTCACGATTAGGTCATCCGAGCTCGAACCTCAGACTGAGTGAAGCCGAAAGCTAGTGCTCTTATTGTTTTCAATCATGGTCGGCACACAACGGAACTCATGAGTACAAAAAATCTATTGCACAAGTCTCATAGTAACAATGAGCAACCGAAGAAAGGTATCGGTGGGGGTACTATTTTCTTCGAAGATGCTTCTTACACTTCGTCAGTAATATAGCATAAGTTCCCTGAGCGCGCTTTGTCTGTTACAGCCTTATGGCCTGATTTCCTGGTTATCAGAAACACCATCGATATTCTCGACAGGTGGAGTACATAACACTCTTCGGCCCTTGACTGAAGAGGGGGAAGCCGACGGTCGGGTAAGACGCGTTTAAAGTTCGGGTGAACACATATATGATATAAGTACTTCGGTACATACAATCATTATACATAAAATTCTTTTACCCAAGTCACTTGGGGGCTCTTAAAATTTATATGAGCTGTTTTATAGTAAATGTGTTTTCTTCTTGGTCATTGCAAAGTCTTTTTCTACCGCTCCTTTTTTGACTCGAGTGTATGGTCAATAGCCGGATAGCCTGTCTTCTCTTTAAAAGCCGCTCGAGTTTGGATCGCTAAACTGATCTCGGGGAAGTACTCCTCCTTTGGGATAAGGAGCTTGAAGCCGTAGGCTGCCCCGCGTGAAGTCTTGAGATCGGATGTGTCATGTTAAAGCACGACAGAAGCACAATTTTTTTTCCAATTTTCGGATTGGCACCGAACACTTGATCTTGTTCGGACGTCAAGTTTTTACTGACGTTTTTTGGTTTTCCAAGCTTATAGCACTTTTAAACTATTTGTGTGTTTCCAACATAAGTCTCCGAGTGCAACGCCGGACACCTTTAGAGATTCGGCAAAACATTCTCGGATATTGCCATATATGCATCGGTTTCAAATTGTGTTTTTGGTCAATAGTTGGGTTGCCCGGCTCCTGTGCTTGCCTCCTACATTCCGCTTTGTTTAGCTAGGTGTGCAAAGGGAGAACCACTGCGATTGTGCTTCCAGCTCGCATGGTTAAGCACCTCATTGGAGAAAGCCAAAAACTGAATGTCACAATAAGCGTAAACTGGTCAGCAATCTGATGACTATGTTAAATGACGGGCCGTTCATAACATTGGCTGAAGTGTTTATGGCTTGACCTCGGTTGTCGCCAAACACTAACCGGGGGCTCGTAGCTAGCTTCCCCAGTTTAAAGCTCCTATGATTAAGTGAAAGTTATAAAGCCCGCATATCTGATTACCTCATTTCTGCTAACACAACCACCTTCAGTCATCAAGACGTCGACTAAGGGTTGTCTTGTTATTGCGGAAACACCCTGTGTAGTATCTACAAAGGGGTAGAAGCCGACGATGGGCCACTTTCAACTGATAAATGGTCGCAACGGAGTCAAAATATACATATCATCGGCATTTTTATTTAATATACAATGGCCGCCTTCCGTAATCATCGTTATAAAGCCATAAATATGCATCAATTTGACTTAAGATTTTGGCCAAGCTGGGTTGCCTGGCTCCTGTGCTTACCCCTACGTTCCTGATTGTTCAGCTAGGCGGTAAAGGGAGCACCTCTGTGATTGTTACTACCGGGTCATCCGAGTTAGTACCTCGGACTGGGTGAAGCCGAAAGCTAGCAATCTTAAAGGATCACATTGGTCGGCAATGACGGAAATGAAAATTTTGGTTCATAAATACCATAGAGTTCGGGAACTTTCCCCAAACTAAATCCTGAGTATTTTCCTCCCACATTGATCGGATCGGAGCTGAGATTTGATGATCATGATACGCATGACGACCCAAAAGGAACCGATAGCGGGACTATTTTCTTTGGAAGATGTTTCTTACGTTAAAATGTAATATAACATATCTCTCTGTGTACCTTTGTTTATAAAACCGTATGGCCGAATTGCCTTGTTTTCCATAAATCTTTGCCCTTATAACGGCTTTATAAAGTAGGAAAACACTCTTCGGCTACTGGACAAAGAGGTTGAAGCCGATGGTCGGTCAACAAAGTTTTGTACAATAGGATTTGAGCATTAATGATGTACAGTACTTGGATACATAGAATCATTACACATAATTTGTGATTTTACTATGGATATCGATCCTTAATTTAGCCACCCGTGCCCACATTAAGGCTCGGGGGCTATTGGGCTTCACGCTCATTATTTATAAATAATAAAGGGGCACATCGATCCCCCGATCTGGTGTTGCCACCCGACCAGTGTCTCGGGGGCTACTGCATTGCTTATTCAATGCAGAGAATTCAAAGTGCTCAGTATTCGGCATGACCGAACTATGCGCAAACACGTCTTTGGACAACAATAGGTACCATCTGGACCTATCTGGCGTCAAGCTAATACATTGCGGCAACTTCTCAAGACCCTCTCTCAAGGGCCCGTTCGCCGATCACTTTTATCTCTAATATATTACACTGTGTTTCTATTCCTACGTATGCTGCCGACCTAGGAGTTGATCCTCAGGACGATTTCATGCATCGACCTGAGTCTCAGGGGCTACTAGGATCTACGGTTTCATATTTTCCTTCAGGTGCATCTCGGGTCTTAAACTGACACACACCTTGAGGGCTACTGGATATACATATACCGGCTATATATATCGGCAGAGAATAAATTGCACCGGTCAAAAATATTCACAAAAAATCAGCCCGCGGTCGGGGTGGTGCACCACCTCGGAAGCAGTCCAGCATAAAGCTCGGGCGCTAGTGGCTGGCTCCATAGAGGGTGAGGGAGTCCTGGACTAGGGGGTGTCTGGATAGCCGAACTATCATCATTGGCCGGACTCCAAGACTACGAAGATAGAAGATTGAAGACTTCGTCCTGTGTCCGGATGGGACTTTCCTTGGCGTGGAAGGCAAGCTCGGCAATACGGATATGTAGATCTCCTACCATTGTAACCGACCCTGTGTAACCCTAGCCCTCTCCGGTGTCTATATAAACCGGAGGGTTTTAGTCCGTAGGACGAACAACAATCATACCATAGGCTAGCTTCTAGGGTTTAGCCTCCTTGATCTCATGGTAGATCTACTCTTGTACTACCCATATCATCAATATCAATCAAGCAGGAGTAGGGTTTTACTTCCATCGGGAGGGCCCGAACCTGGGTAAAAACATCGTGTCTCTTGTCTCATGTTACCATCCGCCTAGACGCACAGTTCGGGACCCCCTACCCGAGATCCGCCAGTTTTGACACCGACATTGGTGCTTTCGTTCTTCTGTGCCGTCGCAATCCGGAAGGATGCCTCATCCCGTCTTTAAAGACGGCACCATTGCCAAAGGAGCTTTGGCCATCGGCCAAACTATCCGGCTAGGCGGTTTTCTTATGACCGCTTATTCGGCCGCCTCGCCAACGATGACCTCTCGGGTCATCAAAAGCGATCTCCACGTCAACTCGGAATTTGCCGAGCAGCTAGATCCGATGGAGCTCTCCTCCTTAAATGAGCTCTTGGATCGCATCGCCGCCCTGGGAGTCGCCATAGACCACGATCAGATTGGGCTTAAAACCGATCTGAGAGAGATCAACTCTCCCCAGGGTTCCCACCATGTTGCTGTGGTGGAGGAACAACACGGCGACTCTTCTCCTACATTAAGGACAAGTTATGTCCGAATTCACGACCCCTCCATGTCGGATTCTCGCGGAGGGACGGACGTCAACCAAGCACTGAACCTAAAGTCAGGCAGCGGGCCAGATTTGTCGGACAACATCCAACAACCCAAGCTTCCAAGTTCGGAAACTTTTCGGCCCTTGAGTCTTAGATTGGACGGGGTTCCGAATTTAATTCCACCCACCCACCCGAACACAAGCGATCTATCTCGAATCCGGCAAGAGCCCTCTCAAATAGTACATCATTACTGGGCCAGATTCCTCCTGGTTATGGTCAGGATAAAGGACTGCCGTGAGGAAAGTGCAATCTCAATCTTCTGCAACAATTGTACGGACAAGGGAATCATGAACACCATAAGTTGTCGTGAAATTACATGCTTCGCCGACTTGGCGTCCATAGTATGAAAGTACTGTGCGATGGAGAGTGCCTGGAAAACCGAAACCAAATTTTGGGACAATCCGGCTCCGAACACAACCCTAGTCCGAAATAAAAGGGTGCATCATATTCAGGCACCTGGGTTAAAAACCAAAAAGCAAAAACCCCCTAAAGGGCACGGAACCGTACTGGAGGGATGGCTCAGCGGACCCTGCAAAATCCATAGTACAGAGGGCACCACTCCAACACATAGCCTTCGAGCATGTTGGATACTACGGTAGGTGGCCAAAAGTGGCGAAGAGCTTCTAGCCCCAGAGAACCAGCCCAGCAGTACCAGTATGGTATTAACAGTCTTCGAGACTTTCGCATCAAATAATATGCGGAAACGAACACTCCACAGACTCGCCGAAGTCTACCAAGTAGCAACAATAAATCCATGGAGCGACACGGCTATTACCTTTAACGCCAGTGACGAACCTAAATTCCGAACAGCCCGAGCACCAGCCGCATTGGTCCTCAATCCAATAGTGGACGGCTTTCTCCTTACTAAGGTACTCATGGATGGCGGCAGCGGATTAAACCTCATCTACGAGGAAACCCTTCGAAAAATGGAAATAGACTGGAGCCGCATTGAGCGAAGCAGCACAACCTTTAGAGGAATAATCCCTAGTCGGGAAGCACGATGCACAGGAAAAATTACACTGGATGTGTTGTTCGTCTCGCCGGACAATTACAGGTCCGAGGAGGTCACATTCCAAGTGGCCCCGTTCAGCAGCGGATATCACACTTTATTAGGGCGAGAGGCATTCACAATTTTTCAAGCTATACCCCATTACGGGTACATGAAGCTCAAAATGCCCGGGCCCAACGAAATCACCACTCTTGTAAGTGATCCGGACATAGCACTCCGCGCCGAAAATAAGACAGCCGCACTAGCCCTAGAGGCACTATCTGAAGCCCTAGCAGCCGAGGAACTCACTGCGCTATGCTCCATGGTGAATAGGACGATGTGATACTCGATAAGAGATCCAAGTCCACCTCTTTTAAGCCAGCGGATGAAATAGTCAAATTCCAAGTCCATCCAACGGACCCTACAAAGACGGCCTCCATTGGGGCACAATTAAACCCTGATGTAGACGCCGCACTACGAGAATTCCTTCGGGAAAATTGGGACATCTTTGCCTGGCACCCTTCAGACATGCCAGGAATCCCACGCAGGTTGGCAGAGCACAACCTAAATATCCTAAAAGGATTCAAGCCAGTCAAACAGGCTCTTCGGCGATTTTCCGAACCCAAAAGACAGGCAATGGGAGAGGAGCTAGCCGAACTATTAGAAGCCGGATTCATCAGAGACATAAAACATCTGGACTGGCTAGCAAACCTGGTAATGGTACCAAAGAAGGACAAATCCTGGCGCCTGTGTGTCGATTTCAAGGACCTTAACAAGGCTTGTCCAAAGGATCCTTTCCCCCTTCCCCGCATCGATCAAATTATCGATGCTACCGCAGGGCACGATTCATTGTGCTTCCTCGACGCATACTCCGGCTACCATAAAATCAAGATGGCGGAGCCAGACCAAGCCCCAATGGCATTCATTACTCCATACGGACCATTCTGCTTCAACACAATGCCCTTCGGGCTCAAAAACACCGGCGCAACATCTCAGCGCATGATTCAGACATGTCTGGCAACCCAGATCGGCAAAATAGTGGAGGCATACGTAGACAATGTGGTTGTCAAGTCTAAACACGTCGAAACTCTAGTAGACGATTTGAGGCTCACATTTGACAACCTTCGAGCATATGACATTAAGCTCAACCCGGAAAAATGCGTTTTCGGCGTACCAGCCGGAAAGCTCTTGGGCTTCATTTTATCCGATAGAGGAATTGAAGCAAACCCAGCCAAGATCCGAGCTCTGTCACAATTGGATATCCGAAAGGACCTCAAGCAAATACAAAAATTGACTGGATGCATGGTGGCTCTAAGCCGCTTCATCTCCCGCTTGGGAGAAAAGGCATTACCCCTTTATCGCCTCCTCCGGTGCACCGAACACTTCGAATGGACGGATGCCGCCACGGCCGGACTCAAAGAAATAAAGGCCATATTGGCAACAAATCCAGTTCTGGCCATGCCCAACTTGGGCGAACCAATGTTATTATATATTGCGGCAACACATCAAGTTGTAAGCACGGTGCTCGTCGTCGAACGAGAAACGGAAGGACACAAATTCCCTCTTCAAAAACCAGTGCACTACGTATCCACTGTTCTAACTCCATGCAAGTCCCGGTATCCACATTATCAAAAGATAGTGTACGCGGTGTTCATGGCATCCTGGAAGCTACGACACTACTTTCAAGAGTGTTCGATAACAGTAGCCTCCGAAGTACCTCTTAACGACATTATAAACAATCGCGACGCGACTGGCAGGATTGCAAAATGGGCCATCAAGCTCCTACCATTTGACATAACCTACAAACCACGGCGAGCTATCAAGTCGCAAGTTTTGGCTGACTTCATCGCTGAATGGACCGAAGCCGAACTCCCTAAAGAGTACGGCGCATACTCCAATTGGATCATGCACTTCGACGGCTCCAAAATGTTGGCCGGCCTGGGGGCTGGCATCGTCCTGATGTCCCCAATCGGAGACACGGTCCAATACGTACTCCAGATAATGTACACTGACTCCAACAACACAGCCGAATACAGGCCCTTCTAAATGGCCTCCGGATGGCGGTCTCCATGGGCATTAAACGCCTAGAGGTGCGGGGGGACTCAAACCTCGCGATATCCCAAATAAATGGAGACTTCGACGCCAAGGATCCGAAAATGGCAGCTTACCATAACACCGTTCTGAAAATGTCAGCTCGGTTTGAAGGGCTTGAATTTCACCATATAGCCCGGGATAATAATCAAGCGGCGGACGTACTGGCACGCATCGGCGCAAAGCGCGATGCCGTCCCTCCCAACATCTTCCTGGAACGGCTTTTCAAGCCATTCGTACTATGGGAAGGGCAGTCCGGAAACAACAATCCGGACCCAACCGCACCGCCCGACACCGCACATTCTGACACAATCGGTGGTTCTGCCAATGCAATAACACCTTCAGCCCACGAAATAATGGCAGTCATTGCCCTGTGGACCGAGCCATTCCTAGCTTATCTAACTAGGCAGGAACTTCCCGAGGACCAAAACGAGGCCCACTGCATAGTATGGCAATCTAAAGCCTATAAGGTCCATGAGGGAGAGATCTATAAGAAAAGCATAACCAGAGTCCTTCAAAGATGTATCTCCGAAGAGGAAGGGCGAAATCTTCTGGCTAAAATCCATGCCGGACTCGGTGGTCACCACGCGCAGCCCGGGCCCTTGTAAGCAAAGCCTTCCGTACAGGATTTTATTGGCCAATGGCCCGGGCAGACGCTCAGGATTTAGTCCAACGATGCGTCGCTTGCCAGCTCTTTGCTAATCAAAGTCACATGCCTCCCACCGCCCTAAAAACTATACCCATCACCTGGCCATTCGCAGTCTGTGGGCTTGACATTCTTGGACCCCTTAAAGGAGGAACCCACAAGCAAAAATACCTACTGGTCATGGTGGACAAATTCACCAAATGGATAGAGGCCAAGCCAGTTAAGACGGCCGAATCCGGACCCGTGATAGACTTCATATCAGGGGTAGTACACCGTTACGGCGTCCCCCACAGCATCATCACTGATAACGGCACGAACTTCACGGCTGACGAGGTCAAACTCTGGTGCAAAAACATGGGCATCAAGCTCGACTATGCTTCAGTCTATCACCCTCAAACCAACGGTCAAGTCGAACGAGCAAATGGTCTAATCATGAGCGGCATCAAACCCAGACTAGTGCGGTCCCTTAAGGAAGCCAACACGCACTGGATAGAGGAGCTCGACTCCGTACTCTGGGGGTTGCGGACCACGCCGAACCGCACTACCGGATTCACACCATTTTTTATGGTATACGGCACAGAGGCAGTTTTGCCCTGCGACATAATTCATGACTCACCTCGCGTGCGCATGTACGAAGAAAGAGAAGCCGAGCTGGATCGGCAGGACAGTTTGGACGCCTTGGAAGAGGAGCATGACATGGCAAAATCTCGTTCCGCATTCTATCAACAGCAGGCTCGAAGATATCAAAGCAGAGAAGTACGGGCCAAAACTTACAATGTTGGCGAACTAGTTCTACACCTGCCGGACAAGAAAAAGGACAAGCTCAAGCCCAAATGGGAAGGTCCCTTCATCATCGACCAAGTCCTGACCGGTGGAGCGTACCATCTGCGAAATGCATCGGATAACCGATTCGAGCCAAATCCATGGAACGCAGCCCGTCTCCGTAGATTCTACGCCTAGCGCCGGACTCTGAGTTCGTCTCCCTCCCCCGTCTATATTTTATACTTTAACTGTCTTTTATTTTCCCCCTCTCTTTTTTCTCCTTTTTTTCTTCTCTCACGGGCCTTCGGTGGCTCGTCTGCGCATTGTTCGCACACACTTGACGTGCTATCCGCACTCATTATACCTGGGTGCTTCTTTAACAGAAGCTTATTTATACGGGCTTTATACCCAATACATGTGTCACACTTCCGCATGTACCTTTTATTCACCATTATATGCATCGATATGACTTAAGTTTTGGCCAAGCTGGGTTGCCTGGCTCCTGTGCTTACCCCTACGTTCCCGATTGTTTGGCTAGGAGGTAAAGGGAGCACCTCTGCGATTGTTACTACCGGGTCAGCCGGATGTGTACCGCAGACTGGGTGAAGCCGAAAGCTAGCGTTCTTAAGGGAATATTCGGTCGGTGAATTGAAAGATGATTTCTTACCTATTTATTTATCTGCCCCCAGATGCTTTCCTGCTTTTTTCGCAGTCCGGACATGCACTTTAGGGCATGCCTCCCAGGGAAAGGAACCCCTAACGGAACTATTCTCCCTGGAAGATGTTTCTTACTAACCATGTAATATAACATAACTAGTTGGGCACTTGTCTGATAAAGCACTAATGACCCCTACGCCTGGTCTCCATGCATGCCCCGGTTTCTTACATAACCGTGAGGGTATTCGGACACACTCCGGACTGTCAGGTCCCGAGGTTGAAGCGAAAAGGTCCGCAAAGACAAACGATCTACAATCCGGCTAGAAGGCATTTTCAATGTCATTTTAAAATTACACAGTCAAGATGACTGACGGTATTCCTCTTCGATACCATCTAATAAACTGTCTAATTTACAGTCCCGCGGTGAATACTTTGCGGCCAACTCTACTTGGTCGTACACTAAGCTCACAGGGATCTCCTTCCCATCGGGCCCCACAGGTCCGACCTCGGCCATGTGGTTTGGGTCAGCCTTCGCATACCGTGTCTTCACCATGGCCCAGGCCTCCCTGGCGCCTTGACGGCAGGCCGATATCTTCCACAACCGGAAGCGCCGCCATGCTCCCTGAAGCTTCTCCACAAGATCTCCAAGACCTTCGGGTATGGACATGGATGGCCACAAGGCCTGGGCGACTCCACTCATCACCTGCCGAACTCGTTCGTGCAATTGCAGCAGCTCGGGAAGTTGGTCATCCGTCGAACCGGGCATTTCCTCCACAGGACGACCTGTGAGCACGCCTGCAGACATATTTTTGTCAAAACGACTTCCTCGCCGAACTCTTCTTTTCAAAAAGTTCGCTCAAACACTTACTATAAATTTTGCTACGAAGCCGTTGATTCTCCTTCACGGAGTCCGACAGATGGGCCCACACATCTTTTAGCTCCTCGCCCAGCTGGGTGTTGGCATCTTGGAGCTTATTCTTCTCTTGCCGCGCCCTCGTAAGCACCTTCTCGCCGGCCTTCAGCTGGCGTAGTAGTTGTTGCTTGTCCGGATCTAGTCCGGCGCCATCTGCAATATCATTGTCAGACTTATACACACGCCGCACTTCACAAACTACTTATCTTTCGAAGTATATCTTACCAGAGGGGATCTCTGTGGTTCCCCCTGTGGCTGCTAGTGCGGTCTCAAGTTGGGCCTTGCACTCTTGAAGCTCCTGGGACAGGTGGGTATTCTTCTCCGTAAGATCCTGCATAACAGATGATCCTTAAATCAGTTACTCTAACTATTTTAAGTCTCGGGGGCTACTGGCATATATAACTGTCAAAATTCCTCACCCGTATGTCTTTCACATACTGCTCCGTGGCTCTGGCTAGACCATCTCGAGCAGCACGGAGGTGCGCATCTCCTGAATTAAAGGCATTTAACGCCTCTGGGGAGAAGCATGCATCGCGAAGAACTGTTCGGCGGTGCCTGTGATTCATAGCACTCTCCACCTCAGATCGGGTGGCGGACAACCTATCGGCATCCTCCGTTGGAGGAGCACCCGACACGCGCCTTGCGTTCGCCTCCCCCTCCGGACCTGGCGTTGGAGCTTGGCCGGTGGAGGCTTGATTGGCAATCTCTCCGGACACAGTCCGGCGAGCGCTCTTTCTCCTGAAACAACCACGAGCGTTAATATGCCTTCCATGAATCTTTTCCGGAAACATGGTGGCGCGCCATACCGTTGCGGCGATGTTTCGATTCGCGCCGCACTTCTTTTCCGCCTGCTGGGCCGAGCTGCCCCTTGTTGGCTAGCCGCCGCGGGTTCGGCTTCCCGCCTCGAAGGGACCTCCTGCGGAACACCGTGTGTCGGTGTCAAAATCGGCGGATCTCGGGTAGGGGGTCCCGAACTGTGCGTCTAGGCGGATGGTAACAGGAGACAAGGGACACGATGTTTTTACCCAGGTTCGGGCCCTCTCGATGGAGGTAAAACCCTACTCCTGCTTGATTGATATTGATGATATGGGTAGTACAAGAGTGGATCTACCACGAGATCAAGGAGGCTAAACCCTAGAAGCTAGCCTATGGTATGATTGTTGTTCTGTCCTACGGACTAAAACCCTCCAGTTTATATAGACATCGGAGAGGGCTAGGGTTACACAGAGTCGGTTACAATGGTAGGAGATCTACATATCCATATCGCCAAGCTTGCCTTCCACGCCAAGGAAAGTCCCATCCGGACACGGGACGAAGTCTTCAATCTTGTATCTTCATAGTCTTGGAGTCCGGCCGATGATGATAGTTTGGCTATCCGGACAACCCCTAGTCCAAGACTCCCTCAGTAGCCCCTGAACCAGGCTTCAATGACGACGAGTCCGGCGCGCATATTGTCTTCGGCATTGCAAGGCGGGTTCCTCCTCCGAATAATTCATAGAAGATTGTGAACACCAGGATAGTGTCCGACTCTGTAAAATAAATTCCACATACCACCGTAGAGAGAATAATATTTACACAAGTTCAATCTGCTGACATATTTTGTGGCATGACATCACACCACAACCAAGCCTTTACTCGAATCGTTTTTATTATACCACCTCAGCGCGTTTAGCGAAGTGGTTTCCTTGGCACGTCTTGTCGAAGCAGAGATCGTGTTCCCCTTATTCCGGGATTCCCATCAATACGGACGTGGGTAACCCAACCGCGCCATTGATTGCGGCACTTGGGAGACAAGCGAGTTTTACCAGGCCGGTGGGGACGCATAGTTTCGTCCGCCCATATATAAGGGGATAAGGATCCACCTTTTTTACCTACGCCTTCTTCCTCCTTTGCTTATCCATCTCCGCGCACTCGAGCTCCAGCGCCCAAGTCCGCACATCTCACCTCGACCTTCTCCAGCCTTGTCCGGAGCGGGAGGCAAGTGGATGGCCTCCTCCATTACGGAGGGGCACATCAAGAAGCTGCGCAACGCCAGATATCTATCCAGCGACATCGCGCACCGGCTCCCTGACGAGGGGCAGCTTATCCCCACCCCCGGGCCCCATGAGAGGGTGGTATTCCTTCCCCATTTCCTCTGCGGACTAGGCTTCCCACTCCACCCCTTTGTCCGGGGGCTCATGTTCTACTACGGCCTGGATTTCCATGATCTGGCCCCGAATTTCATCCTCAACATCTCGGCGTTTATCGTCGTGTGTGAGGCCTTCCTCTGCATCCAGCCCCACTTCGGCTTGTGGCTCAAGACCTTCAACGTCAAGCCGAAGATTGTGAAGGGCAGCCAAGCGGAGTGCGGAGGTGCCATGGTGGGCAAGATGCCCAACGTCACTTGGCTCGAGGGCGCCTTCGTGGAAACCATCAAAGGGTGGCAATCGGGGTGGTTCTACATCACCAAGCCGCGTGACCCTAAATGGGCAGCGGTCCCCGAATTCAGATCTGGCGTCCCCATGCGGCTCACTTCCTGGAAGGAGAAGGTCCTGCTGTGGGGTAGTTCGGAAGAGCTGACCGGACTCTAGTCCTATCTCCAAACCCTGGTGAACAAGAAGCTCAAGCTTGTCAATGTGATCTAGGTCGTGCTCGTCCGCCAGATTCTCCCCTGCCAACAACGGGACTTCAATTTGTGGGAGTTTGATCCGGCACAGCACCGGACCTTGAGCGGGCTCTTCGACACTACGTACGAAGATGCCTGGAGGGTGCTGTTCAAGGGCGCCGAAGCTCCCGCATCCGCTACCGAAGATCGCGGATTCAGCTTGCAGTGTCCGGCTGGCGAGGTAAGCCATGTTATCCTTTATGGGACACTTGCTTTTCATGTTTTGACTTTATGCGGGATCTAGACTCCCAATACCTTTAACAGGCCTGGCAAGCGAGGTCCGGACAGGTTAACTGTCCAGCTCCCCTTCCAGAAGACCCAGCGGATGCCCGTTTGACTGGGCTACTGGTCCCGGCACTTTACATAGTGCCGGAGAAGAAGGCCAAGAAGAAGGCCACGGGAACCTGAAGGAGTTCCCGGCGTCAGGTGGTATCGGACTCATCGTCCGATGACTCCGAGGCGGACTCCTCCCACGAGGACGAGGAGGAGAAGAAAGAGGCCTCTCCCCCAGCGGGGGGAGAGAAGAAGAGGAAGGCCTCCCCAACGAGGGAGGCCAAAGGGTCCAAGAAGGGAAGGACCCTTCCCCCGGACTGTTCCGCCAACGTCGGCGGCGGCGACGAGGAGTGGCCCTCAAGGGCCAAGCCCCTGGCGAGATCGTAAGTATCTGGACTCTCGAATAACTTCATGATTTTTCTTTTCGCCACACGGTGTCTTTCTAATGCCGCACACAACCCTGCAGTCCGCCCAAGGACGATCTTCCCGCTTCGTCGAGCGGGTCCTTGGGTACGTCGGATGTGGATAGTACTTCACTTCCGACCACCTCCACCCCCCTGTGACATCGACGACACCGAGGTGGGATCCCAGAGAGGGACCCACCCGGAGGAGGAGGCCCCGGAGGTGCCACAGGGCAACCTCCCAGACTTCGTACCGGACTCTGCACCGGAACCTGTAGTGGTTTCGGAGTCCGGTGGGCTGCCCCTTCGTAAGAAGGGCAAGACTGTGACGCTAGCATCCTCCGTCCAACCGGAGGCGCCGGATAACTTGCTGGAGGCGCTCAATGGCTCTTCCATTGAAGAGGAACACCATACTGTCATGAGTGCGGTGATTCAGAAGGTTCAGCTCGCCAAAAGCGGGCTGACCGAGGCCTGCAGCAGCCTTCTAACATGCTTTGAGGTAAGAATTTTAATATATGTAAAATAGTACTGCATAGACAGTAGCCCCTGATGCTCGGTTCAGTGTTCGGAAAGAAAAGCCGGACTGAGGATCTAAAAAGATATACGCAGGAGTCTTAAAAAATATGTCAATATGGGATTGCAGGCTACGCTGCTGACCTCTGCCGCACTGACTGCAGAGGTCAACGCTTTGAAGCAAAGCCTCGAGCGGTCCGAGAGCGAGCTTGGCCATGCCAAGAAGCAGCTCGAGGACAAGGAAGGTGAGTAACACCTTATTAAAGTTGTACCTTACAGAAAAGGATTTGGTTGCAAGAGGAATGACAAGGATAACGTGGGTACTCCAGGGGCCACTAACGAGGTGGCGACCCTGAAGGAGGCGGTGTCCGCGGCCGAACGTAATGCAGCCACGGAGCATGCTGGGCGAGAGAAGCAGGAGGCGCGGGTGGCGGAGGTACAGCAAGAGCTCCAGGCTCTCGTGGAAAAACATGAGAGTTTGGAGCGCGAATCGAAGATTCGAGAGTCCGAGCTTGCATCGGCTCTTGAGAGTGCCAAAGCCGCTAAGGCCGAAGCCCACAAGGCCCTCCAGGAAATTGAGGCGTTGAAGAAAATAGCGGCGGGTAAGGCATTTTTCATGCAAAGCAAGCATGTGAATGTGAATTACCTATTACTTACCCGATTTCGGAGCTCTCCAGGAGCGTTCGCAGATCTGCCCCGCAGCGTGTGCGATGCTACCGCTTTCTACAGGTCCGAGGAGGGGAGCTCGACGGAGAAGGTCTTCTGGTCTCAGTATGCTGAGGCCGGACATCCGGTGCCCCTTAGCGACCAGCTGAAGCAGCTGGTCGAGCTCCACAAGGTGGCTGAATAGGCCATGAAGGGCCTCATAGTTCGGCTGTGGCCCAAGGAGGCCATGCCTGGGAGCTACTTCGGCCTGGTGCGGCAGCTGGTGGATGCTTGTCCATGGGTTGAAGTCATCAAGCACTCCGCCTGCATTGAAGGTGCCCGTCGGGCCCTTGCCCATGCTAAGGTGCACTGGGGCAAGATGGACGTTGAGAAGCTTGTGACGGACGCGCCACTGCCGGGCAAGGAGTATCGCACGCCCGAGATGTATTATAAGGGTGTCCTGAAGGGTGCCCGCATTATTGCAGGCGAGTACTCCAAAGATGTAATATTTGAGTAGAGTCGCATTTTGTTATCCTGTGCGCTGAAAACTTTGTTCGTGTGCGCTAAGCAACGCTTGTTTAATTTAAAGTATTACCTTCTGTGCGGCTATTTATCAAATCTGAGAGATGGCAAGTCGTCGGCTTCGGCCCCCATGCCATGAGTGCTGGGGTGTTCGGGATAAACTTGAGCACTCTTGTTCCCATTTTTGGGTCCATCTAGGGAGGCGCTCAACACAATGAACGAGGCAACCAGACTTATAATGCTTGAACACTCTCACTTAGGCATAGAATACTATAATTTTAAATTTCGGCGAAGCCCCTAGTGTTCGGAAGGCCGAATTCGGGGCTCTATCCACGCCTGGGCCGGACAAAGCCGGTTCCTCGCTCTAAGCGGCATAAGTCTTTAGGGACTCGAAAAAATCTCTCAAACAGCGACCGGCTCTCGCCTCATCATGACGGTCAGTTTTAGCTTTCTCTACTGAGGCGCTCGCCCAGCTCAACTGGGGCGCAATCGCAGTGGTTCTCCCAGCGCTACCTTAGCCGATATAATGGAACGTAAGGTACCAAAACATGGGAGCCGGGCAAACCCAACTATTGACCCAAGACATGATTCAGAGCCGATGCATATAATGCTATAAGTTCGGGGTGCCACACTTGTGAAAGTGTTCGGACTTATCACACCATAATGTGGGGAACTTAAGCCCCTGGTGTATTTAGCCGTACCAAAGTGTACGGATGCAACATGTCATAAATGAACATATGTATAAGAAAGGAATGCAATTATAAGCAAAAAAGCGATGCATTGTTTATTCAAGAAATACTGCCATGAATGCAGAACAATACAAATAGTGCGGTAAGCAAGGGATGGGACTATTAAACATGTCCCCCTCCAGGGGTAGGCTACGGAATGGTGTATAAAACAGATTTAATGCTCGTAATGGAGACCACCTGGATACTCATCGTAGCCTTTCTCCTTCCCTGGCTGTTGCATCATGAGTTCGACAGGTCTACTGCCGGACAGGGCCTCTGGTGAACGGAGTCCTGTGGGTAAGAAAAAAAAGAAAAAGGAAAAAAAGGAATGACACACTTGGGAGCCCCTGGTGTGGTTAAGCCGCATTCTGGGCCTGTCGTGGTCGTGCCCCTCCCCCTATGCCCATGGTATCTCCAGAGCGTAATGATGTACGCGAAGGATTAGTCTTGCAATTTTGCAAGGGCTGGGGTTGGGGCCGCATTGCTATGCGTGCTCGGAACGTGCCAGGTGGTCTTGTTGTAGGTTACTCCGGGCGCATTTAGCCGTGTCCGGTCGCTTAACGGCCGTACTCAAGAATTGCCTTAAGAGGCTGCACTGTACTTCTGCCGCGAGAGTCGCTGTATGTTCCTCCGTTCGGAGAGAGCGTTCAGTGTTTCCGTTGACCGTGATGACTCCTCGAGGGCCTGGCATCTTGAGCTTGAGGTATGCATAGTGCGGCACCGCGTTGAACTTTGCAAACGCGGTCCGTCCGAGCAGAGCATGATAGCCGCTGCGGAACGGAACTATGTCAAAGATTAACTCCTCACTTCGGAAGTTATCCGGTGATCCGAAGACCACTTCCAGTGTAACTGAGCCTGTACAATTGGCCTCTACACTTGGTATGACGCCTTTGAAGGTCGTCTTTGTGGGTTTAATCCTTGAGGGGTCTATGCCCATCTTGCGCACTGTATCCTGATAAAGCAGGTTCAGGCTGCTGCCGCCGTCCATCAGGACTCTGGTGAGGTGAAATCCATCGAGGATTGGGTCTAAAACCAGTGCGGCGAATCGCCGTGGCGGATGCTGGTGGGGTGGTCCCTTCGATCAAAAGTGATCAGGCAGGAGGACCATGGGTTGAACTTCGGGGCGACTGGCTCCATCGCGTATACGTCCCTGAGTGCACGCTTCCGCTCCCTCTTGGGTATGTGGGTTGCGTATATCATGTTCACCGTCCGCACTTGTGGGGGGAAACCCTTCTGTCCTCTATTGTTCGGCGGTCGGGTCTCTTCCTCGTCATCGCTATGCAGCCCCTTGTCATTGTTTTCGGCAATTAGCTTGCCTGCCTGCTTGAATACCCAACAGTTCCTGTTGGTGTGATTAGCTGGCTTCTCAGGGGTTCTGTGTATCTGGCACGAGCGGTCGAGTATTCGGTCCAAATTGGACGGACCCGGAGTAGTTCTTTTGAATGGCTTTTTCCGCTGACCGGGTTTGGAGCCTCTGAATCCGGCATTGACTGTCGTATCCTCAGTATTGTCGCCATTAATGCGGCGTTTGTGCTTGTTGCAACGCGACCTGCCGTTGTGGTCCTTGGTATCCGGACTGCCAGAATTTTTGCTGAGGTTGTTGCTGCGAGCTAGCCAGCTGTCCACTCCCGCGCAGAAGCGGGTCATGTGTGATGTGAGGGCTGGCATGGATTTCGGCTTTTCCTGTCCCAGGTGCCGGGTAAGCCACTCGTCGCGGATGTTATGTTTGAAGGCCGCGAGGGCCTCCGCATCCGGACAGTCAACGATTTGATTTTTCTTAGTTAAGAACCGTGTCCAGAATTATCTGGCTGATTCGTCTTGCTGCTGAATTATATGGCTTAGGTCGTCAGCGTTTGGTGTTCGCACATACGTACCCTGGAAGTTATCAAGGAATGCGGCTTCCAGGTCCTCCCAACACCCAATTGATTCTGCTGGCAAGCTGTTAAGCCAACGCCGAGCTGGTCCTTTAAGCTTGAGTGGGAGGTATTTGATGGCGTGAAGATCATCGCCGCGGGCCATGTGGATATGAAGGAGATAGTCTTTGATCCAAACCGTGGGGTCTGTTGTGCCATCATAGGATTCAATATTCACGGGTTTAAACCCTTCGGGGATTTGATGATCCATTATTTCATCCGTGAAGCATAGTGGGTGTGCGGCGCCTCTGTATTGGGCTATATCACGACGTAGCTCAAACGAGCTTTGTCTACTGTGTTCGGCCCGGCCGGACTTGCCGTGTCCAGCACGACGGTTGTCGTCGCGTATCATGGTGCGCCCACGCGATCCGTAGATCGATCTTGATTGTCTTGCCTTATCCTCCAATATATCTCGCAAGTCCGGAGCGTTCCCCTGTGGCTTTGTGCTTTTCGAGCGATGCCGGGGTATGGTTTTAGTGGAGGGCCTAGAGGCCTCTCTGTCGCAGCCACGGGGTGGTCGGTCAGCCGTATTGTGCGCTGGTGATGCAGGTTTATATGCCTCCTCCTCTAATCGGGGGAGCAGCTTGCGTTTGGGGTAGCTTTTGGAGGGGCGTTCGAGTTCATGCTCTTCGGCCGCAAGGACTTCAGTCCATTTGTCGGCTAGCAGATCTTGATCAGCTCTAAGCTGTTGCTGCTTTTTCTTGAGGCTGTTTGTCGTGGCCATAAGCCTGCGTTTAAAACGCTCTTGTTCGACGGGGTCCTCAGGCACGACGAATTCGTCGTCGTCGAGGATTGCCTCGTCTCCGGAGGGAGGCATGTAATTATCGTCCTCTACCTCTTTGTCTGCCGCTCTCTCGTGAGGGTTGGCTTCTCCGTCCTCCTGTGCTGAATCTTGCTGGAGGGGGTTGTCTTTAGCACTGTCTGGGGTGTTATTATCTCCGGTGCCGGAATCTCCATTCTTGCTGTGGCGGGATTTAGAGCGGCGCCGCTGACGCCGGCGCTTAGGCTGTTTCCTGGAGGGGTCTTCCTCCGCTGTTCCATCGCCATTCCCATCCTTTGGGATGTCCACCATGTATATGTCATATGACGAGGTGGCTTTCCAGTCCCTAGTGGGCGCTGGTTCTTGGTCGTCTCCGGCATCGTCGTCCATACCGTCGATGTCTTCGGAGTCAAAGTCTAGCATGTTGGTTAGATCGTGGACAGTGGCTACTAAGTGGGTGGTGGGTGGGCTTTGAATTTCTTCATCGTCCGCATCCCAACCGTCCTGATCGCAGTCCGGCCAGGGCTCTCCTGATAACTAGAGATATTTTAGCGAATTCAGGATGTCGCCGAAAGGTGAGTGTTGAAAGATGTCCGCAGCGGTGAACTCCATGATTGGTGCCCAATCGGATTCGATTGGAGGGGGCGCGGGAGGTTCGGAGTCCGGCGAGGAGTCCGGCACCTCGGAGTCACAAGCTTCACAAGGGACAAGGTCAGTATTCGGCTCCATCTCCGTAGAGGTTGCAGCCCCCGAGGCGGTGTCTAGCCACCCGTCCTCGATCTGCGCAGCCGGCTCTGAATTAAGGGTCGGAGCGGACTCGTGTGCGGCCTCCAGGGCACTGTCCGGCAGCAGAGCTAAATCATGCCCATCGTGACAGTGCGGCGCGCTCGGCTGTGGCTCGAATCCATTGAAGATCAAGTCTCCGCGGATGTCAGCCGTGAAGTTCAGACTTCCAAATCTGACCTGACGGCCAGGGGAGTAGCTTTCGATCTATTCCAGATGGCCAAGCGAATTGGCTCACAATGCAAAGCCGCCGAATACGAAGATCTGTCCGGGGAGAAAAGTCTCACCCTGGACTGTGTCGTTGTTGTTGATGATCGAAGGAGCCATCGAGCCTATCGGTGACGACACAGAGGCACTCTCAATGAAAGCACCAATGTCGGTGTCAAAACCGGCGGATCTCGGGTAGGGGGTCCCGAACTGTGCGTCTAGGCAGATGGTAACAGGAGACAAGGGACACGATGTTTTTACCCAGGTTCGGGCCCTCTCGATGGAGGTAAAACCCTACGCCTGCTTGATTGATATTGATGATATGGGTAGTACAAGAGTGGATCTACCACGAGATCAAGGAGGCTAAACCCTAGAAGCTAGCCTATGGTATGATTGTTGTTCTGTCCTACGGACTAAAACCCTCCGGTTTATATAGACACCGGAGAGGGCTAGGGTTACACAGAGTCGGTTACAATGGTAGGAGATCTACATATCCATATCGCCAAGCTTGCCTTCCACGCCAAGGAAAGTCCCATCTGGACACGGGACGAAGTCTTCAATCTTGTATATTCATAGTCTTGGAGTCCGGCCGATGATGATAGTTCGGCTATCCGGACACCCCCTAGTCCAGGACTCCCTCACCGTGGGTATACGGTGGTTAGAGATAAGCACGGATGAGTAATAGTATCAGGACTCCGGTCACAGTTACCTCGGAAATCGGAGATATTCCGGGATAGTCGGCCGTAATGGCGACCAAAGCATTGTCAATGCTAAGTTAGTGGAACACCCCATCGATCAGCTCCACCTTTATGTCCGGATCCTCTTCGGAGGCCGGATCAAGGGATCATTCTGGATCCTCGGGCTGTGGAGTCAGGTTGTGTATGCCCTCTATGTCCCAGCGCAGCTCCTGCGTCCAAATCACAAAGTGAGACACTTAACTTTGGGAATATGGATCGGATAGATAAACGTCTGCTTACCCAGCTCCGAGGGTTATTCATGGAAAATCCATTCAATGGACTAGCACGGAGGAAGTCCTCCTTCTCCCCTTTGTACAGGCCGGACAGTATCTTCACCAGATCAGCGACCGATCCCGGCCCCCTGCGGCCATGGCGGGTAGCATCATCCTCCCCGTTGACATCCCACATGGGGTGGCCCCTATACTGGAGCAGCTGCACCCCCCGCATAATGCATGTGGCCATGACCCCAATCATGGTAAATCCGGAATGAGCCAATAACCTTATTCGGCCCATCAGATATTGGACGTCCCTATCATTCTCCCGTTGAGGGCTCCGCGGGCGCCAACTCAGGCGTTTCTTCAAAGGAGCGTTGCTGAACTCCGGGAGGCCAATCCGTACTGGGTCCGGCAGCGGGGCATCCTCCATATAAAACCATTCCGAAGGCCAGTCTTCGGACGCCTTCTTCGGGGTTCCGGACAGATATCCGGTCCCGGCGATGCGCCATATTTTGGCTCCGTCCACTTGATATATCGACCCCTCATGAGAATGGGGTACAAGGCAAAACAATCTCTTCCACAGTGCAAAATGGGCCTCGATGCCCAAGAACAGCTCGCAAAGGGCCACGAAGCCCGCGATGTGCAGGATGGAGGCAGGCGTAAGGTGGTGAAGTTCGAGCCCATAGAACTCCAGGAGCCCCCGGAGAAACGGATGTATGGGAAATCCGAGTCCCCTTATTAGATAAGGGACGAAGCATACCCGCTCTCCTTTGGAGGGATTGGGGACGCTCTCCGCCTGCTTTCCGCCCTTGTAGGTGGCAAGTCCGGCTCGAACCGGAACCATAAAGGCTGGGGGAAGATATCCCTCTGCTTGGAGCGTCACTAGCTTGCTATGCGGGACTGAACATCTCCCCCAATCTCCTGGCTGAGGGCTGGGAGCGCGAGAGGAGGAGCCGCGTCGACTATCCATGATGGAGTGGATTTTTGTCAGAGGCGCTTCGATGAGTACTCGCGGAAGGAGGATGGTGTGATTCGGATCTAGATCCTCGCCTCTCTTATAGGCAGCTTATTCGCGCAGCTAGGGGGTAAAGTGTAAAAATATCCTGGCTTTTCGCATTCGTACGACACGTGGAAGAGGGCCATTATTGGACGTGGAAGCCAAGAAGCGCAACATTTATAAGGAAGCCGGACACTATTCGGCAAGCACATGGAATTTGTAGGAGAACCCGCCTTGCAATGCCGAAGACAATATGCGCGCCGGACTCGTCGTCATTGAAGCCCGGTTCGGGGGCTACTGAGGGAGTCCTGGACTAGGGGGTGTCTGAATAGCCGAACTATCATCATTGGCCAGACTCCAAGACTATGAAGATAGAAGATTGAAGACTTCGTCCCGTGTCCGGATGGGACTTTCCTTGGCGTGGAAGGCAAGCTCGGCAATACGGATATGTAGATCTCCTACCATTGTAACCGACCCTTTGTAACCCTAGCCCTCTCCGGTGTCTATATAAACTGGAGGGTTTTAGTCCGTAGGACGAACAACAATCATACCATAGGCTAGCTTTTAGGGTTTAGCCTCCTTGATCTTGTGGTAGATCTACTCTTGTACTACCCATATCATCAATATCAATCAAGCAGGAGTAGGGTTTTACCTCCATCGAGAGGGCCCGAACCTGGGTAAAAACATCATGTCCCTTGTCTCCCGTTACCATCCGCCTACACGCACAGTTCGGGACCCCCTACCCGAGAACCGTCGGTTCTGACACCAACAGAGGGCATTTTCGGCATTAAGCACGGCTAAACTCCGTCAACTTTTTAGAACCAAGGTGATCTATGACACCTCAGATACAGTCCGACGTTGGAGCTTGGATATAGTCCGTCGTTGGAGCTTGGATATAGTCCGACATTGGTGCTCGGCTGCAAAAGATACCTCGAATGCAGTCCGGCGTTAGAGCTTGGATGTAAGAGGACACCGCTGCACGGGAACAACTTCAAACCCGAGGTGTGGCATAAAAATAACAAGGCATTGATAAAGGTCGAAGACTTGAAGGGCTCCTCGGATACCCGATGTGTGAAATCTTTAGATTTAGCTCGGCAATCCTCAAGATAGAAGATGGGAAGATTTGTTGAACCAGTTTTCAAGACCGATGACCGAAGATGAAGAACAGTTCGGAAGAACCGAGGAGCGTCCCCAACTTGAAGACCGGTTCAGGGGGCTATTGACGGTGTCCTAGATTAGGGGGTACTCACCACATCGTCTCCCGATCAGTTGGATTGGGCCGAGGACCCCCATGGCCGTTTACTCATGGGCCAGTTTGGACAGCCGAAGTATACACAAGGAAGATTCCACAAGACTTGGTGATCAAGACAAGGACTCCTCCCCACCGGCGCAATCGGCTAGGACTCTTGTTATCCTGGGCCTCTCGTGCATTATATAAACCAGGGCCAGGCTAGTCATAGATCATAACAACAATCATAATCATAGGCTAGCTTCTAGGGTTTAGCCTCTATGATCTCGTGGTAGATCAACTCTTGTAATACTCATATCATCAAGATCAATCAAGTAGGAAGTAGAGTATTACCTCCATCGAGAGGGCCCGAACCTGGGTAAACATTGTGTCCCCCGGCTCCTGTTACCATTAGCCTTAGACGCACAGTTTAGGACCCCTACCCGAGGTCCGCCGGTTTTGACACCGACACCCATCAGCATGGAGTTTCTTCATGCGCTTTACACCAATATGACCTAAATGGCAGGGCTACAAATAAGTTGCACTATCATTATTAACTTTGCATCTTTTTGGCTTCAATATTATGAATATGTGTATCACTACAATCGAGATCCAACAAACCATTTTCATTGGGTGTATGACCTAGAAGGTTTTATTCATGTAAACAGAACAACAATTATTCTCTAAGTTAAATGAATAACCGTATTGCAATAAACATGATCAAATCATATTCATGCTCAACGCAAACACCAAATAACACTTATTTAGGTTCAACATTAGTCCCGAAAGTATAGGGAGTGTGCGATGATGATCATATCAATCTTGGAACCACTTCCAACACTCATCGTCACTTCACCCTTAACTAGTCTATGTTCATTCTGCAACTCCCGTTTCGAGTTACTATTCTTAGTAACTAAACTAGTATCAAATACCGAGGGGTTACTATGAACACTAGTAAAGTACACATCAATAATTTGTATATCAAATATACCTTTGTTTACTATGCCATCCTTCTTACCCGCCAAATGTTTGGGGTAGTTCCGCTTCCAGTGACCATTCCTTTGTAGTAGAAGCACTCAGTTCTAGGCTTGGCTCTAGCTTTGGGCTTCTTCATGGGAGTGACAACTTGCTTGTCATTCTACTTGAAGTTCCCTTTCTTTCCCTTTGCCCTTTTACTTGAAACTAGTGGTATTTTCAACCATCAACACTTGATGCTCTTTCTTGATTTCTACCTTCGCCGATTTCAGCATCGCGAAGAGCTCAGGAATTACTATCGTCATCCCTTGCATATTATAGTTCATCACAAAGTTCTAGTAACTTGGTGATAGTGACTAGAGAACTTTGTCAATTACCATCTTATCTGGAAGATTAACTCCCACTTGATTCAAGCAATTGTAGTACCCAGATAATCTGCGCACATGCTCATTGGTTGAGCTATTCTCCTCCATCTTTTAGGAAAAGTACTGTCAGGGGTCCCATACCTCTCGACACGGGCATGAGTATGAAATACCAATTTCAACTCTTGGAACATCTTATATGCTTCGTAGCGTTCAAAACATTTTTGAAGTCCCGGTTCTAAGCCGTAAAGCATGGTGCACCAAACTATCAAGTAGTTATCATACCAACCTTGCCAAATGTTCATAACGTCTACATCTGCTCCTGCAATAGGTCTGTCACCTAGCAGTGCATCAAGGACATAATTCTTCTGTGCAGCAATGAGGTCAATCCTTAGATCACGGACCTAGTCCGCATCATTGCTACTATCATCTTTCAACATAGTTTTTCTCTAGAAACATATCAAAAATAAAACATAGGAAAGCAACAACGCGAGCTATTGATCTACAACATAATTTGCAAAATACTATCAGGACTAAGTTCATGATAAATTAAAGTTCAGTTAATCATCTTACTTAAGAACTCCCACTTAGATAGACATCTCTCTAATCATCTAAGTGATCACGTGATCCAAATCAAATAAACCATAACTGATCATCACGTGAAATGGAGTAGTTTTCAATGGTGAACATCACTATGTTGATCATATCTACTATATGATTCACGCTCGACCTTTCGGTCTCAGTGCTCCGAGGCCATATTTGCATATGCTAGGCTCGTCAAGTTTAACCCGAGTATTCTGCTTGTGCAAAACTGGCTTGCACCCATTGTAGATGAACGTTGAGCTTATCACACCCGATCATCACGTGGTGTCTCAGCACGACGAACTTTGGCAACAGCGCATACTCAGGGAGAACACTTTTACCTTGAAATTTAGTGAGAGATCATCTTATAATGCTACCGTCAATCAAAGCAAAATAAGATGCATAAAGGATAAACATCACATGCAATCAATATAAGTGATATGACATGGCCATCATCATCTTGTGCTTGTGCTCTCCATCTCCAAAGCACCGTCATGATCACCATTGTCACCGGCGCGACACCTTGATCCAGTGGCGGACGTATAGGGTGGCCAGGGTGGGCCACGGCCCACCCTGGGATTTTGACACAGCCCATACCTATAGATATTAAGTGGGCCAGAAAAAAATGACAGCCAAATAAACACGATGGTGCCCAGTCCAGGTTCCTCGTCTCGACGCCCTGCCTCGAGTCCCCCTGACGCCCAGTGCCTGACCCCGCGACCCCCAGTACACAGCCACCTCACCGTTCCTTGTTGGCTCGCCGTCAGTCGCGTCCCTGCCGGCTGCCGCCACTAGGAAACTCCACCTCTCCTCCAGTCGTCCCGCCAGGCCGGCCCTCGCCCTGCGCGGATGCGCGCCCCTGCCCCAGCGCGGCTGCGCCCCTCTCCCCTGCCCTACCTGCGTGCGGATGCGCTACTGCCGCCGGCCGGATGTCTGATGCCCCTGCCCTCGTGGCCTCGCTCCTCTGCAAATTCGGGCAGTTTGCTTGCTCATTCACCAATCTACAGAAACTAGAATACCCAGATTTAAGGTACCAAAATTCACAAATTTCTGATTTAGGGTTTTCTTGTTGGCCCTATGCTATCCACTACATGAACACAAACCAAACTACCCAATTTGCTTTATTGATAGAAAGTAGTTTTCTTACTGATTTGTTAAAAAATGAAGAGGGTTGGAGACATTGTTTCTCTTTTCCAGAGAGAAGCTATGAAAATAAGGAAGAAGAGGAAGGCGGAGAATATGTCAGATGTGGCTGAAGAGCAAACCAGCAAAGTTGTGTGTTTGCTGATTGTGATCGAAGAGCAAAGTGAACAATCAATATTGTCTATGTCGAATGTGACCATAGAGCAAACTGAAGATGTGTCACTGCCATCGCCATCGGTTTATGATTTTAGTCGTCTTAAAGATGATTCTGGGAAAGGCTATCCAAAACCGTAGGCCAAAAACAGTCTTTTTGAACTTCTCAAGATATGTACTATGGTCAGTGTTCTATTTGATACCTTCATGGCAACCATGTACTCCCTCCGTCCCATAATGTAAGACGCTTTTGACACTACACTAGTGTCAAAAAACGTCCTATATTATGGGACGGAGGGGGTACTATTTACCTGTAGGCTTCTTTATGCAAAATTGAGATTGAAGTGTGAATTTTAATGTGTTCGTAAGACCATATTGATCTATTTCTTTGTCCTATTGATAATTAGTTAGAGTGTTTACATGCCATATTAGTTATCAAAAAAATTGGGCGGACCACCCTGTCGTCAAAAGCTAGCTTCGCCACTGCCTTGATCTCCATCGTAGCATCATTGTCGTCTCGCCAACTATTGCTTCTACGACTATCGCTACCGCTTAGTGATAAAGTAAAGCAATTACAGGGCGATTGCATTGCATACAATAAAGCGACAACCATATGGCTCCTGCTAGTTGTCGATAACTCTGTTACAAAACATGATCATCTCATACAATAAAATTTAGCATCATGTCTTGACCATATCACATCACAACACGCCCTACAAAAACAAGTTAGACGTCCTCTACTTTGTTCTTGCAAGTTTTAGGTGGCTGCTACGGGCTGAGCAAGAACCGTTCTTACCTACGCATCAAAACCACAATGATATTTCGTCAAGTTAGTGTTGTTTTAACCTTCTCAAGGACCGGGCGTAGCCACACTCAATTTAACTAAAGTTGGAGAAACTGACACCCGCCAGCCACCTATGTGCAAAGCACGTCGGTAGAACTAGTCTCGCGTAAGCGTACGCGTAATGTCGGTCCAGGCCGCTTTATCCAACAATACCGTCGAACCAAAGTATGACATGCTGGTAAGCAGTATGACTTGTATTGCCCACAACTCACTTATGTTCTACTCATGCATATAACATCTACGCATAAACCTGGCTCTGATACCACTATTGGGGAACATAGTAATTTCAAAAAAATTCCTACGCACACGCAAGGGTGATGCATATCAATGAGAGGGGAGAGTGACGTCCACGTACCCTCGTAGACCGTAAGCGGAAGTGTTAGCACAACGCGATTGATGTAGTCGTACGTCTTTACGATCCGACCGATCCAAGTACCGAACGTACGGCACCTCCGAGTTCAGCACACATTTAGCTCGATGATGTCCCGCGAACTCCTATCCAGCAGAGCTTCACGGGAGAGTTCCGTCAGCACGATGGCATGATGACGGTGTTGATGATGCTACCGACGCAGGGCTTCACCTAAGCACCGCTACAATATTACCGAGGTGGAATATGGTGGAGGGGCACCGCACACGGCTGGGAGAGATCAACAGATCAACTTGTGTGTCTATGGGGTGGCCCCTTCCCCCGCATATAAAGGAGTGGAGGAGGGAGAGGGTCGGCCCTCTCTAGGCGCGCCCAAGGGGGGAGTCCTACTCCCGGTGGGAGTAGGATTCCTCCTTCCCAAGTTGGAGTAGGAGAGGGAAGGGAAGGAGGAGTAGGAGAGAACGAAAGGGGGGTCGCACCCCGCAAACCTATTCCTATTCGGCCTCCTGCCCAAAGGGGGGGTGCACCAGCCCCTTGTGGGCGGGTGTGCTTCCTTCTTATGGCCCATAAGGCACATAACTTCTCCCGGGGGGTTCCGGTAACCTCTCGGTATTCCGGTTTTCTCTGAAACCACCCGGAACACTTCTGGTGTCCGAATATATCCATCCAATACATCAATCTTTATGTCTCAGCCATTTCGAGACTCCTCGTCATGTCTGTGATCATATCCGGGACTCTGAACTACCTTTGGTACATCAAAACACATAAACTCATAATATCGATCATCATCGAACTTTAAGCATGCGGACCCTACGGGTTCGAGAACTATGTAGACATGACCGAGACTCGTCTCCGGTCAATAACCAATAGCGGAACCTGGATGCTCATATTGGCTCCCACATATTCTACGAAGATATTTATCGGTCAAACCGCATAACAACATACGTTGTTCCCTTTGTCATCGGTATGTTACTTGCCTGAGATTCGATCGTCCGTATCATCATACCTAGTTCAATCTCGTTACCGGCAAGTCTCTTTACTCGTTTCGTAATGCATCATCTCGCAACTAACTCATTAGTCACATTGCTTGCAAGATTATAGTGATGTGCATTACTGAGAGGGCCCAGAGATACCTCTCCGATAATAGGAGTGACAAATCCTAATCTCGATTTACGCCAACCCAACAAAACACCATCGGAGACACCTGTAGAGCACCTTTATGATCACCCAGTTATGTTGTGATGTTTGGTAGCACACAAAGTGTTCCTCCGGTATTCGGGAGTTGCATAATCTCATAGTCATAGGAACATGTATAAGTCATGAAGAAAGCAATAGCAACATACTAAACGATCAAGTGATAAGCTAACGGAATGGGTCAAGTCAATCACATCATTCTCCTAATGATGTGATCCCGTTAATCAAATGACAACTCATGTCTATGGCTAGGAAACTTAACCATCTTTGATTCAACGAGCTAGTCAAGTAGAGGCATACTAGTGACACTCTGTTTGTCTATGTATTCACACATGTATCAAGTTTCCGGTTAATACAATTCTAGCACGAATAATAAACATTTATCATAAAATAAGGAAATAAATAATAACTTTATTATTGCCTCTAGGGCATATTTCCTTCACCTACCTGCTCCCCGCTCCTACCCCTCACTCTCCCTCACCCTCACGCCCGAGCCCGAGCGTCGCCATCCACCGCTCGCATAGCCACCGGCCTCCCCTATGCCCCTGGACGTGCCCCTGAGCTCCACGATGATGTCCTCGTCCTCTCCATCGAGTCAAGCAACATCTGGTGCCCTGTAACACCGTCACCACCGTCGTCTTCAACCCTCGGCCTCCAAGATAACCGACAAAGCCCCAAAGTTATCCAACCTCCCCGAGCCCACTAAGACATGTGCTGCAATCGTTTGAGCTCACGGACCGAACCCCTCGCTTACCTGCGTTGATTGCTCACCATAGCCATTTTGTTCACCAAGGCTGAGAGCTCGCCTCCACTGCACCATGCTACCGCCATGGCCACAGCTGCCGCAGCTCATAGCCGAGCACACTAGCGTGCTCCGCGCATCTCTGCGAGCTCGTAGCCACCAGCAGATCCTCCTCCCGTGCTCCGCAACACCTAAACCCCGAGCAACCGAACTCCTGCCGCCGCCTCACTCACCGTTGTTGTTGTTTTCGGCCACCCCGGCTCGCACCGATGTCACCTCTAGATGCGCAAGAGCACCAGCTCCAAGCCAAGCCTCTCTGTGCCCAACCGCCCTCTGTAGCGCAAGTCCGACGAACTTCCGCCGCGTTTTGGTCGCTGCCGGCAGAACTTTGGTGACAGCCGATGTGGCACCGTCATTAGCGTTAATCCCTGCCACCTACACCACCCCCAGACACTGACTGCGGGGCCCACAGTGAGTCAAAACTAGGTCAACATGGGATTAGCAGGGATCAGCCACTGTGTCACTGACCAGTGGGTCCCACTGGACATGTTTCACCTGGTTAGCCTCTGTTGACTTATTGATGTCGTGGTGATGTAGTGGTGATGTCATAATACTTTTATGGACTTTCAATAAGTCTAAACGATTTATTTATTTCCAGAAATTTGCTAAAACATCTAAAAATCGTAGGAAATAAACCGTAACTCCAACGGAAATAATTTATATATGAAAAATTATCAGAAAAATATGAAGAATCTATTTATGCCATTTTCATGCATGTTTTAACAACCTAGAGTTGCTATATATGACAATTTGATTAACTTGCATTTGAAATACCTTACATGGAGTTTGAATTTGAACCTTGGGTTCAAACCAACTTCATTTAAATTGTTGCTAGTTGCATTATCTCAATCAACAGCATTTTGCCATGTCATGATCACGCATCATATTGTTGCATTACATCGATTAATTGTGTTCCTTCTCTTTTTGTCGGTGTTTGTCCCCTCTTGGGAGCAGACGATTCTGATGTTGTGATCGTTGACACCGATGAAGTCTATACTATCTTCGGAAGTGCCAGGCAAGCAAACCCCCTTCGAGCATTTCGATACAATCCCACTCTCTCGCTCCTGCTCTCTTTTACTGCATTAGGACGACAATGATTCAACTGTTACATGTTGCGGTAGTTGAACCCATTCCTCTGCATGACCTGTCTTTGCCACGGTAATTAGTAAAAACCATCTAGCATGAGTAGGAGTTGTTTGAGCCATGATATAACTACTCATTCATGCTTGTTTGTTATGCCAGCTATGCTTAGAGTCGTGTCTGGTCTGATTCATCTGGGATGGATTGGGATGGGGTGAACATGTCCTACTGTTGAGAGCTAAGTGTGTGAACACAATTTGGTAAAGGTGGCGATGAGAGGCCATGTAGGATTACATGGTGGGTTGTCTCATTGAAACATCCTCAGGAACTGAGTTCCGTGTTTGTGATCCAAGACAGCTACTACCACACATTGGGATCCTTACTTGACTCTCTCGACTTATTAAACGCGTTGATCTCTGTCCAGGAGTTGCATCTAGTTTCTGGTGTTTGTAGGATATGTGTTGGAGGCCGTGCGTAGCGCTGACCTTAGGGGTGGGTGCTACTTCTTGAGCTTGCGTTGGTTTTCCCCTTGAAGAGGAAAGGGTGATACAACAAAGTAGAGATAAGTATTTCCCTTGGTTAGATAACCAAGGTATCAATCCAGTAGGAGATAACACACAAATCACCAACTTGCAACCAACACGATAAAGGGGTTGTCAATCCCTTCACGGTCACTTGCAAAAGTGAGATCTAATAGAGATAGATGAAACTAAACAAAAGATAAAGTAAATATTTTTGGTATTTTTGTTTTATAGATCAGAAAGTAAAAGATTGCAAAATAGTAGATCAGAAACTTATATGACGAAAAATAGACCCGGGGCCCATAGGTTTCACTAGTGGCTTCTCTCAAGATAGCAAATAATACGGTGGGTGAAAAAATTACTGTCGAGCAATTGATAGAAAATCGCAAAGTTATGACGATATCTAAGGCAATTGCCGTGGTTTTGTCACGACAGATGTCCTAGTGAAAGGACTTAGGTGTGGAGCCATCGCAACTAGGTTATCTTGAAGGAGTTGAGAGGGACAAAGGACACAAGAAGTTTACCCAAGTTCGGCCCAGCACAGTGGAGGTAAAAGCCTACTCCTGCTTCTAGTTGTATTGCTTGGGTTTTGATTACAAGGGAGCGAATACACTTAACCTAGTTCTCGATTGCTTGTTTCTTGAGTTAATTACCGTCGGGTCTCACCTTTATATACACAGGTTAGGACCTGCCGGCTTACAAAATCTCGGCCGGCTCACACACCGTGGCCGGCTTGGTTTCTAATTAATCCTTGCCTTACAAGACAAGTTATCATATGGAGGTTCATAGGCCCCGGTCTTGGGCCTTCTCCAGGCCTGCCTCCATGAGCCGCCATCTTCACGCCTTGGGCCTCCCTGGATTTCTTCATAGAAAACCGCCAATGGTATAACCCAGCCCCTCCTAGGCGGGTCGTACCTTAGAATTATATCCCCTACATTAGGCCCCAGGTTGACTTGAACTTGTTCACGTCAATCTTCATTGTCTTAACTTTGATCAGAACTGTACTCCAGTGTTGACCCTCATTCACCCTACTGTAACCCGCCATGACGTAATACCATCAAATCTTTGTAACCCGCCATGATGTCATGTGCATTGATTTCGCACAAAACCGAAGATATCTTAGTGGATCCTTATCCTTAATAGCCTTCCCAAAAATTGAGGCGTCCTTATTGTTAACATAATCATTTTACCTTCTCTATTACCATGCATGCCATCCTCTCACTTCCTTATAAATAGGGACATGGGTCCTCCCTTTTGCATTTCCCCTTGCCTCTGCCTCTTCTTCTTCTCCATGACGACCAGCGCCAACAGAGCTCCGCCACCGCCAGTCGCCTGCACCAACCTTAGCCGTTGCATCAACCTAACCTCGACCAGAATACGGCGCCGCCCCTCCGCCATTTATCAGCAGCAGTAAGCCCTCATCTCCCCCTGTGTTAAATTTGCATTAGGGTTTTGACCGTTTGTCGGTGTTCTTCACCGTTCATTGCAGCCTCTCCCTCAGATGCTAAGTTTGATCTGAAAGTAGTATTGAAGATGCGCGGTTGTAGTTTAGAACCCTTTTCCAATCCCGGATGCATCCCCTCTGTCCAAGATTCAATCTAAACTTGCAAGTTCTTTCACTATCGTAGCTTTAGGTTTTATAATTATTTTCATTTTCTGAGTTGCAGTAGATCCAAAACTTTTTAAGCAGAACCTATAAAACCTGTTTATCCAACACTTAGTGAAATTTTTCTCAATCTGTAGATCTGTAGCTAGCTGCTTTATCGCTGCTGTAGGGGCGGCAGTGACATTTTGTAATCCACCATGTTCCAACCAACTCATTTATGAATTTGTCGTGGTATTTTCTCGACATATGCCAAGGGATGGCTTATCATGTATGGGGACAGGAGTATGTTGTCGGGCTCTAGAAGTGGGAGTAGGCAAGACCTAGAACACCAACGGATCTTACCCAGGTTCGGGGCTCTCTATGGAGATAACACCCCTACTCCTGCTCTGCGGGGTCTCCGCATGATGACTATGATCGATGGAGTAGCTACAAGAGTGCTCCTTGAGATGTTTCGGCTAGAGGAAGAAGAAGGCAAGGCTAGCTCTATCTCTTCCCTAGCTATGTGGGTGTGTGATGGCTAGGATGCTGAATCCTTTGCACGGGTGGCCCTGGGGGGTTTATATAGGCCTACCCCCAGGGGTACAATGGTAATCCGGTTGGATGTAGGACCCGGCTGTCAGTGTCTCTGGGCTCCGGCTTCTCCGCCGACCATTGGGGCTCGCCGCCTGGTGGGTCCCGCCGACTGCCGTGAACTCGGCCGACAGGTACGACCCGCCACATGCGGGCCAGGAGGACTATGCTGTCATGTAGCCTTGCCTATGATGACGAAAGCTTGGTCGGGGGGCGTATGGCTACAGTACCGCCGCCTGGCGGGCGCTTACTGTAGCCACACCCCGTCCCTTCAGGTTAATGGCGCACAAACTCCAAGGGAAGGGATGGCCGCCTGCTAGGAGTCGGCCTCCCCTTGCGGTTTCCTCCTCTGGCCTCGCCGTCTTCTGGTGATACGGGGACAGGTGCGGCCCGCCGCCTGCGGGCCATACCGATCGCCTACCATGGGAGCATGGCCCTATCTAACGTAGGCAATGTCACAGGCCGCGTGCCAATAGTATCGCGTCAGGCGAGGGGTGTCCACTTGGTACACCCGTACTGTGGCCACGTTCTGCCCTGGATTCGGGGGTGGCAGGTCGCACTGTAGCCACGCCCTGTCTTGTCGTAGCAGGTGGGTGCAAACTTTGAGGGGGCGAAGGGCCGCCTATTTGGAGGCCGACTCCATGAGGCCACCTGCTAGAAGCCTGCCGCCTTCTTTGGATCCGCTGCCTTCTATGAGGCGGTCCTCTGGCTCAAGCCGGCCCCGAGGGCCGGCCTTGCGACCAGGCGGTCTGAGGGGCTCGGCCAGTCCCGATGTCTTAAAAAGTGTTGAAGTGTTGATGAGGCTACCTAGGGTCTATCCCCCCGTAAGTAGTCCCCGAAGCTTGTGAGGTTCTATGGCTTCGGGCAGTCGGAGGGCCTCGGCAGTTTCCCTCTCAAGTGATCTTCCGCCTTTTGCTCCGCCCGTCTGGGAGGAGTCGGACGCCAGGAACCGGATGTGGCCGCAGCCACCTGGTGGGATTCAAACCAACTGGCGGGAGTCGAGGCGGTGCCACCTGCCTAGCGAGCACCACGTGGCACCCGCATGCCAGGTGGGCTGATACGTCTCCAACGTATCTATAATTTATGAAGTATTCATGCTATTATATTATCCATCTATGATGTTTTATAAACATTTATATGTCATTTTATATGATTTTTGGGACTAACCTATTAACCTAGAGCCCAGTGCCAGTTTCTGTTTTCTCCTTGTTTTTGTATTTTATAGAAAAGGGATACCAAACGGAGTCCAATTGACGTGCCAATTTTTGAGGATTTTTTATGGACCAAAAGAAGACCACGGAGCATCGGAGTTGGGCCAGAAGAGTCCCGGGCTGCCAACGAGAGTGGGGGCCGCCCCCCCCCCCCTAGGGCGCGGCCCCCTATCTCGTGGACAGCCCGGAGACCTCCCTGACTTGAAACCAACGCCAAAAATTCCTATAAATAGAGAAACCTTCGGGAATTAACCTAGATCGGAAGTTCCGCCGCTGCAAGCCTCTATAGCCAAGAGAAATCAATCTAGGCCCTCTCTGGCACCCTGCCGGAGGGGGCCATCATCACCGGAGGCCATGTAGGAGGATTTTGGAGGGGCCATCATCGCCATGGAGGCCAAGGACCAGAGGGGGAAAGCCATGGAGGAGGAAGCACAAGGGGGAGAACCTCTCCTCCTCTCTCATGGTGGCACCGGAGTGCCATCGAGAGGGGAATTATTGCCGCGGTGATCATCTTCATCAACATCACCATCATCATCACCATCCTTATCTCTTTTACGCGGTCCACTCTCCCACACCCCGTTGTAATTCCTACTTGAACATGGTGCTTTATGCCACATATTATGATCCACACCGGAGTGCCATCGGGAGGGGAATCATCGCCGCGGTGATCATTTTCGTCAACATCACCATCATCATCACCATACTTATCTCTTTTACGCGGTCCACTCTCCCACACTCCGCTGTAATCCCTACTTGAACATGGTGCTTTATGCCACATATTATGATCCAATGATGTGTTGCCATCTTATGATGTTTTGAGTAGATATCTTTTGTCCTTGAGTTGATAGATGATCTAGATTGGTACGAGTTGTATGTTTTATTATTGGTGCTGTCCTATGGTGCCCTCCGTGTCGCGCAAGCATGAGGGATTCCCGCTGTAGGGTGTTGCAATACGTTCATGATTCGCTTATAGTGGGTTGCTAGAGTGACAGAAGCTTAAACCCGAGTAAGGGGGTTGTTGCGTATGGGATAAAAGGGGACTTGATGCTTTAATGCTATGGTTGGGTTTTACCTTAATGAATCTTTAGTATTTGCGGATGCTTGCTAGAGTTCCAATCATAAGAGCATACGATCCAAGTAGGAAAAGTATGTTAGTTTATTCCTCTCCCTCATATGAAATTGCAATGATGACTATCGATCTTGTTAACAATTGCTTAGGACAATTCCGCACACCGATCCACCATTATTCCATACTCGCTATTTATATTATTTAGTAATATATTCTAACTTTATGATAACAACACCTACTTTTATATTTTAGCACTCCAATGTCATACAAAGTTATCCTCTTTACACCCACAACACGGTTTTATTTCTTGTTTCTAGTTGGAAGCAAACGTTCGGTGCACGTAGAGTCGTATCAGTGGCAGATATGGCTTGAGAGAATATTGATCTTACCTTTAGCTCCTTGTGGGTTCGACACTCCATACTTATCACTTCCACCTTTGGGAATTGCTACGATGATTCCCTGCACTTGGGGATTATCAAGCTCTTTTCTGGCGCCGTTGCCGAGGAGCAATAGCGTGGGGTTTATATTCTCGTCTGTGCTTGTTTGCTTTCTTCACTAAGTAGATTTTGTTTTTCCTTTTTGTTTCTGTTTAGTTGTGGGTGAAACATACAAAAAAAATTAAGAATGAAAATACCAAAAAATATTTACTTGCCCCTCATGCCTAAAAAAGTTTTTCAAAAAGAGAAGTAATTGGAAAGTTATGCATTGAAGAAGTGAGGGTCAACCTTGAGCACTTGTGTTCATGCTCACGGAAATAATGTAGAATTTTTCATGGAAGTTTCTCTGTAAATAATTATCCCCTTGTATATATTCATTGTATTATAAAAATAACTAGCGGTGTGTCCCGCGCATTTGCGCGGCTAGATTTACTATATAGTTTCTATGCACTCCTTTTTTATAATCAAATACATCTATATGCATTTACATGTCTTCTCATTTTAATCTAATTACCGTTGCACTTTCTCAAATAACGCATTATAATTTTCCTTTTTTGCGAATAAATAATTATCCTTTATTTTATTTAAAATTTCCAAGGTAATCATGAATATATCCACCAAGATATTTTATTATTTAAGCACAAATCATATGTTGTGCAGCAAGTAGAGGTGGTTGTACTCCTAAAAGATTAAACTCTAGAATTTGCATTATGCCATGTCAAGGTGGATTATTTACTCGGTTGGAGACGTTGTTTCCGTCAATGTTGAGCCTTTGGAATAACTTTGACAATCAAACAGCTTGTTCAGTAGATTTTGTGTGTGTGTGTGTGTGTGTGTGTGTATGACGGTGTTTCAAGCATATGTACGTACATTGTTGTTCTACTCTTTATTTTCTAAGACTATATTCATATTTTACTTGTAAAATAAAATTACTAAATTTGAGTTTCGTATACCTCTAGAAAATTGTATCATTATTTTCAAATTATTATTGTGATTATTTTCAAATTATTATTGCGGTCTGGTTCTTTGTCCACCTATGGTCATGCTATGTGTGTCGTGCGAATTGGTGAATAAGTAAACATTTCATACATATTCCTATGCACATAGATTATACCCATATGTGTGTGATTATATGTACGACAATATTTTTAGTCCTGGACTTGATCGGTGTATGACATGTGTACACAATTATTTTCCGCTGATATAATGGTTACCAACTTTATGTCATTTGTTTCGCAAGTGGTGATAGTACTAACATAATCACAAGTATAAATTCGGCCAATCTTCATGCAAGAAAAAAAATCCTGCCAATCTTATTTTCTTTTATTCATTATATATAAACCCTGCCAGTCGTATTGTTTCTTTGTTTAACACAATCATATTTTTTCTATATCCTTATTTTTTCCAGTTCAATAGTACCTACTGGGTCATTTTGCTTGCACGATCACCTCACGCGTACTACAAATTAGGGTCAGTTCCTAATGTAGCAGGTCTAGCTCTGTTGAACTTCCTCGTGCCGATTCTGGTACAAATTGAATACGAACACATATATGTCTTTTGTACATATAGGTCTATTATAATTAAGACTGGCCATATAATGACTTGAGGAAATTATTTAGCAAACATAGATGAAATGTGCGTAGCCCAAAACCATGTAGTTAATTGAGTTTGATGGCCAGCTAGACACCCATGCAAGGCATGGAAACGGGCGACATGGTTTAATAGGCTTGTAACGTGCCTGATGTATATTGCCTTGAATCTAGGTATTGCTTACCGGGAATTATACACCTTTGTACAGCTAACGCTAGCTAGTTTGGTCCTAGTCCTAGCCAGACACGGGGCATGTGTCCACCTCATATTTATTGTTCATTGTTTTTAATATAGCTTACCACTCATGCAAAGTGGTGTGTGCACCTATTATTTGTTTGTGTACAAGTCAAGTTCGTTTTCGAGCCGGACAACCACATGTGCATCTATGATATTTGACCAGCTAGAATCAGATTTAGCTACGTGTACAACTCTAAGTCATTTTTGTAAGTGCGTGACATATGATTTATGTACTCTTTTTTTACAAACTGATGACACAACAATTTCATCTGGTTAATATGTCGTGAAAATAGCTTAAGTGCATTGCTTCTTATGCATTTGTGGTTGGTGCCCAGTCTGACTGGTATATGCAACGACGTAGCATTGTCTAGAGGAAATAAAGCTGATCCGGAATTTTCTAGTCAATCTAATAAGAAAATTTCTTTGGGCCTAGTGCCTTTTATTAGCAACGTACATGTTGCCATAACAAAAAAAAGCAACATACATGCAACGGAGACTTTTAAAAGGCATGTATACATGGACGTGGATCTTTGGGTCTTTTAAAAGGCATGTACATCCACGTCCCACGGTAGTTACTTCCAATGTATACATGTAGTACTTCCAATCCGTCAATCTGAACTTGTTTTTTTTTTCTCTAAATCTCAACCGGCTTTTTCCAATCTTATGCATCTCCATATGCATATAGACGTGACAGTCCAAAACGCCTGACACGCGCATATTAGCATATTACGTAAAAACTTTAAATCATAGCCGTTATTATTTCAATCAAACGGTGGTAATAATATTACGTGGATCTTTGGGTCTTTTAAAAGGCATGTACATCCACGTCCCACGGTAGTTACTTCCGATGTATATATGTAGTACTTCCAATCCGTCAATCTCAACTTGTTTTTTTTCTCTAAATCTCAACCGGCTTTTTCCAATCTTATGCATCTCCATATGCATACAGACGTGACAGTCCAAAACGCCAGACACGCACATATTAGCATATTACATAAAAACTTTAAATCGCAGCCGTTATTATTTCAATCAAACGGTGGTAATAATATTAGCACATGTGGGTAAACGTGATGGCTCATTTGACTCTTGTTTTAATTATATAATAGATGTGCCAAGCTTTGGTTGTAGGATGATAAGATTGCTTGCTTACTATGTGCAGAACAAAAACATAAACTTTGGATGTAGTGCATGAATTTACATTTTTTTTACCGGGAAGTTAAATGGGTCTGAAACTTTTTGCACATTACTTCTAACAAATTGTTCAAATTGTCAAATTTATTTCATAATTTTTGGAGTTACAGAAGTTTACTAAACTTCCAGGTTACTATGGACTGTCCTGTTCTTAACAGATTCTGTTTTTCGTGTGTTGTTTGCTTATTTTGATGCACCTATGGCTAGTATGTAGGGTATGAACCATAGAGAAGTTGGAATACAGTAGGTTTCACACCAATATAAACAAAGGATGAGTTAATTACAGTACCTTAAAGTGGTAGTTTGCTTTATTACACTAACGGATCTCACAAAGTTTTTGTTTAAGTTTTTGTGAATGAAGTATTTGAAGAACGAGGAGTTACCGATGTGAGAAGAATAAAGAGAGACAAGAGTTCAAGCTTGGGGATGCCCAAGGCACCCCAAGTAAATATTTCAAAGGATACTCAAGCATCTAAGCTTGGGGATGCCCCGGTTGGCATCCCATCTTTCTTCTTCAACAAATATTGGTATACCTCGGTTTTTGTTTTGTTCATATTGTTTGTGCCCTTTGTGTTTTTGTTTTTCTTTAAGAATCATGATAGTATGAGATAGCTCTTCATTGATTTATAGAATACTTCATGTGCTTCACTTATATCTTTTAAGTATGGTCTTATAGAATTGCTCTTTGTGCTTCACTAAGATCGTTTGAGTATGGTTTTATAGAATGCTTCGTACACTTCACATATATATTTTGAGCTTGGATATTGGCTAGTCTATATTAATGGTAGATTGCTCCAGGAACTTCACTTATATCTTTTGGAGTATTAATAATACTTTAATTTAAAGTGGGTTTGGAAGAGTGTCAACTTTAGGAATTAGTGATCCCACTATCTTGGAGGGTGTTGAATCTTCGTACGATATTTATGAAAGTGGATTTGGAAGAGTGTCAACTTTAGTTAGTATTCCACTATTTCGGAATAGGTTCCAATTGAGTATGAGAACAAGCTTCTATCTATGATGCTACTGAAAATTATTATGAGGGAGGAATATGTGCTTGTAGGAGTTGCAATAATATCAAGTTTCTTCCCTATGTGCTTAAAAGTCTTGAAGTTATACTTGTTTTGCCTTCCTATGCTAGTTGACTTTTGTTCCTATAAATTGTGTGCTCACAAAATCCCTAGGCATAGGAAGTGGGTTAGATTTAATTGTGCTAGTCATATTCTTCATGATGCTCTTTTTATGTTTCAACTCTTTTCTTTTATGAGAGCATCATTGAAATCATCATGCCCAGCTAAAAGGCATTAAAGAAAAGCGCTTGTTGGGAGACAACCCAATATTTATCCTTACTGTTTTTTGTGTGTCCACATGATTAATCTACTGTAGTAATCATGTTTTATGCTTTTTGTTTCAATAAAGTGCCAAGTAAGACCTTTGGGAAGACTTGGGTGAAAGTTAATGTGATCTTGCTGTAAAAACAGAAACTTTGCGCTCACGGGACTAGCTGTCATTTTTTACAGAAGAGTGCTTTTGAGTTGATTATTTTTGCAGAAGATTAATAGACAAATTCCTCACGTCCACCAATTTATTTCATAATTTTTGGAGTAGCAGAAGTATGGTTATTGTTCAGATCATTACAGACTGTTCTGTTTCTGACAGATTCTGTTTTCATCGCATAGTTTGCTTGTTTTCTAGTTTCTATGGCTTATATTTTTCAATATAAATTGTAGAAATGATAGGTTACAGTAGGCTTTAGGTGAAAACAATTATGAACCTTGTCTTTTACAGTACCAAAGTGCATGGTTTAGTCTTTATCATACTAACCTATCTCACGAAGTTCCATTAAGTTTCGTGTGATCGAAGTTTTCAAGTTTTGGGTGAGATATCGATATGAGGAGAATAAGGAGTGGGAAGACCCTAAGCTTGGGGATTCCCAAGGAACCCCAAGGTAATATTCAAGGAAGACTCAAGCACCTAAGCTTGGGGATGCCCCGGAAGGCATCCCCTCTTTCGTCTTCAAAACTATCGGTATACCTTACTCGGAGCTATATCTTTATTCGTCACATGATATGTGTTTTACTTGGAGCGTCATTTTCTTTTGTTAGTATTAGCTTGCTGTTATTTATAATAGTGTTTTGCATCTTTATTTTCAATAAAAATGTCAAGGATAGCCTTTACCATGTTTATTTTGCTAGTATACATGTTGCTGTTTGAAAACAGAAAGTTTACCGCTGTTGTAAAAATTCCCTAGAAAAGTCAGAGAATGATATAATGTTGAAACTTTTTGCATGTTGACCTCTGATAAATCTTATACAGCGTAGTATTTTTCTCATAATTTTTGGAGTTAGGGAAGTATGATGAATCTTGCATTCTTTACAGACTATACTATTTTGGCAGATTGCTGTTATAGTTGCATTGTTTGCATATGTTTGCTTGTTTAATGATTCTATTTGAGGATCGGAGTATTAGATATGCAGAGAAAGTTAGAATACAATGTTGAATAATAATTCTAGTGATTTGTTACAGTAGAATGATAAGGTTTTGCATTGGTTTATACTAACCTATCTCACGAGTTCTTGTTGAGTTTGGTGTGGATGAAGCTTTTGATAAAAAGAGAAACCATGATATGAGAGGAATTAAGGAGATATAAAAGTTCAAGCTTGGGGATTCCCAAGGCACCCCAATATAATATTCCAAGAAGTCTCAAGCATCTAAGCTTGGGGATGCCCCGTTAGGCATCCCACCTTTCTTCTTCAACAACTATCGGTTAGTATCGGTTGAGCCTAAGTTTTTGCTTCTTCACATGAGTTGTGCTATCCTTGCATTGTCATGTTATTTTGTTTTACTTGCTGTTTGAATAAAATCATTGGATCTGAAATTTTGAATAGAAAAGGAACCCTCCCATTGCAATTAATAGGAAGTAATAAGGAAAGAGAGGTTCACATATAAATATATTATCTTGGACATCTTTTATGATTGGGAGCACTTATTAAGTATGACATGCTAAAAGAGTTGACGTTGGACAAGGAAGACAATGTAATGGTTTATGTTTTCCGACATCTCAGTTAAAGTATATTGTCATTGACCTTCCAAACATGTTGAGCTTGCCTTTCCCCCTCATGCTAGCCAAATTCCTTGCACCAAGTAGAGATACTACTTGTGCTTCCAAATACCCTTAAACCCAGTTTTGCCATGAGAGTCCACCATGCCTACCTATGGATTGAGTAAGATCCTTCAAGTAAGTTGTCATCGGTGCAAGCAATAAAAATTGCTCTCTAAATATGTATGACTTATTAGTGCAGAGAAAATAAGCTTTGTATGAACTTGTTGTGGAAGTAATAAAAGCGACGGATTGCATAATAAAGGTCCACATACAAGGGGCAATATAAAGTGACGTTCTTTTGCATTAAGATTTTGTGCATCAACCCTAAACGCGCATGACAACCTCTGCTTCCCTCTGCAAAGGGCCTATCTTTTACTTTATGTTTTTTACTTTATGCTTGAGTCAAGGTGATTCTCACCTTTCCCTTTTTCATTTTATCCTTTGGCAAGCTCCTCGTGTTTGAAAGATCAGGATATATATATCCAATTGGATGTAAGTTGGCATAGGCTATTATTGTTGACATCACCTAAAGGTGAATACGTTGGGAGGCAACACAATAAGCTCCTATCTTTCTCAGTGTCCGGCTGAAACTCCATAACCACAAGTATTGCATGAATGTTAGCAATTGTAGAAGAATATATGATAATTGAGTATGTGGACTTGCTGAAAAGCTCTATTCTTGACTCTTTCTGATGTTATGATAAATTGCAATTGCTTCAATGATTGAGATTATAGTTTGTTAGTTCTCAATGAAGTTTCTGAACCATGCTTGACATTGTGAATAGATTGTTACTTGATCATGAAAAGTTTTATGAGATAAGCTACTATTATGACACATATTGATGCTAGAGAAGGTGATTGAAATTATCATTGATCAAACTTGTGCACCTTCTAGCATTCACACTTCATAAATTATTTCTTTTATCATTTACCTACTCGAGGACGAGCAGGAATTAAGCTTGGCGATGCTGATACATCTCCAACGCATCTATAATTTATGAAGTATTCATGCTATTATATTATCCATCTATGATGTTTTATAAGCATTTATATGTCATTTTATATGACTTTTGGGACTAACCTATTAACCTAGAGCCCAGTGCCAGTTTCTGTTTTCTCCTTGTTTTTGTATTTTACAGAAAAGGGATACCAAACGGAGTCCAATTGACGTGCCAATTTTTGAGGATTTTTTATGGACCAAAAGAAGACTATGGAGCATCGGAGTTGGGCCAGAAGAGTCCCGGGCTGCCCACGAGAGTGCCCCCCCCCCTAGGGAGCGGCCCCCTATCTCGTGGACAGCCCGGAGACCTCCCTGACTTGAAACCAACGCCAAAAATTCCTATAAATAGAGAAACCTTCGGGAATTAACCTAGATCGTAAGTTCCGCCGCCGCAAGCCTCTGTAGCCATGAGAAATCAATCTAGGCCCTCTCTGGCACCCTGCCGGAGGGGGCTATCATCACCGGAGGCCATGGAGGAGGATCTCGGAGGGACCATCATCGCCATGAAGGCCAAGGACCAGAGGGGGAAAGCCATGGAGGAGGAAGCACAAGGGGGAGAACCTCTCCTCCTCTCTCTTGGTGGCACCGGAGTGCCATCGGGAGGGGAATCATCGCCGCGGTGATCGTCTTCATCAACATCACCATCATCATCACCATCCTCATCTCTTTTACGCGGTCCACTCTCCCACACCCCGTTGTAATCCCTACTTGAACATGGTGCTTTATGCCACATATTATGATCCAATGATGTGTTGCCATCTTATGATGTTTTGAGTAGATATCTTTTGTCCTTGAGTTGATTGATGATCCAGATTGGTACGAGTTGTATGTTTTATTATTGGCGCTGTCCTATGGTGCCCTCTGTGTCGCGCAAGCGCGAGGGATTCCCGCTGTAGGGTGTTGCAATACGTTCATGATTCGCTTATAGTGGGTTGCTAGAGTGACAGAAGCTTAAACCCGAGTAAGGGGGTTGTTGTGTATGGGATAAAAGGGGACTTGATGCTTTAATGCTATGGTTGGGTTTTACCTTAATGAATCTTTAGTATTTGCGGATGCTTGCTAGAGTTCCAATCATAAGAGCATACGATCCAAGTAGGAAAAGTATGTTAGTTTATTCCTCTCCCTCATATGAAATTGCAATGATGACTATCTATCTTGTTAACAATTGCTTAGGACAATTCCGCACACCGATCCACCATTATTCCACACTCGCTATTTATATTATTTAGTAATATATTCTAACTTTATGATAACAACACCTACTTTTATATTTTAGCTCTCCGATATCATATAAAGTTATCCTCTTTACACCCACAACACGGTTTTATTTCTTGTTTCTAGTTGGAAGCAAACGTTCGGTGCACATAGAGTTGTATCAGTGGAATATAGGGCTTGAGAGAATATTGATCTTACCTTTAGCTCCTTGTGGGTTCGACACTCCATACTTATCACTTCCACCTTTGGGAATTGCTATGATGATTCCCTGCACTTGGGGATTATCATGGGCCTGCCAGCCCACACGCGCGATGGGACGTCACCGCAGGCTGTGGCCCGCCGCTACAGGGCCTCGGCCCGCGCACGGATCTGCTGTGGCCGAGGCGGGCGGTTGCCCTTCCGTGGCGCCATAACTGCGCCTCAACGCGCGGAATGCACAGGGTCGTGCGGGGCATGAGGCACAGTTAATCACAGCCCACACGACGCCTTGGCTTTGCCTCGACTGGTTATAAAGAGGAGGGAGGGAGAGGGGGAGGAGTAGAACGCTTGAGTGCCCACTCCCCACTCTCTCCTTTCTCCATCGCCGGCATCGTGTTCTCCGTTCCGCTGCCATCGAAGCGCTGCCGCAGCTGCATTGCCCGTCGCTGTCGTCCTGCCGTGGTCATCGTCCCGCCAAAGCAACCGTTCTGTTGCGGTTACCGTCGTGGCTTCGCTACCGCACGTCGTCGTCTTCATCTCCGTCACTGCGATGCCCTTCACCTCTCTTCTCCGACGAGCTCTCCCTCGCTGTCCTGCGTCATGGCGAAGAGTGGATGGATGGGATCCACCATTCACCAAGATCATGTTGACTTCCTCCGTGCGACACGGAGGATACCTCACTTCGACAACATGGAGGTACGCATCCCCGGGCCAGAGATCTCGCTGCTGCCGAAGACGGATGAGTACGTGGTTTTCCGTGCCCACTTCCTCCGTGGCTTCGCACTCCCAGCCTCCGGCTTCTTCCGGGAGTTCCTCCATTACTTTCGACTGCAGCCGCACCACCTTACCCCCAACACGGTGGTGTGCCTCTCTGCCTTCGTCTCCTTCTACGAGGGGTACCGCGGCGTGCAACCGACTATCGAGCTATGGGGTAGATTTTTCTACCTCAAGCTTGGTATGGCGACAAAGGACGAGGCGGCCCTGTGCGGAGCGTGCGTGGCCGTGAGGCGCTCAGGAAGCGGCATGCGCTTCCCTCCGATTCCTCTGCACGAGTCGGCCAAACTCTGGCAAAGGTCATATTTCTACGTCCGGAACCTCCGGAACTTAGACTACATCAACTTCCCGCCTTATGTGCTAGGGCCGCCTGCTGGATCACACGGCAACTGGCAACAGCAGCCGCCCAAGCGCCCACTGCTGCCCAACATCGCCAGCTTTGTCTTTCGACTAGAGGAGATGACCAGTCGGGAGGGCCTCCAGCCGGCCGACCTACTGGCTGGCTACATCATGCGCCGAGTGCCGCCGATCCAGCTCTGACTGCACCTCATCTGTGAGATGAGCGGCCGCCGAGATCCATGCTGGATGTCGACGAAGGAGATGTCGAGGGAAGAGGTGGCCCTTCACGTTAATGACAAAACCAATTACAAGCTCAGCGACGCGGAATGGCGCATCGGCAAGGATCCTTATAGCCGGGCCAACCCTCCTCCGGTGGTAAGTGATACGTATCCAACGTATCTATAATTTTTTATTGTTCCATGCTATTATATTACCCCTTTTGGATGTTTATGGGCTTTATTTTACACATTTATATCATTTTTGGGACTAACCTACTAACCGGAGGCCCAACCCGTATTGCTGTTTTTTTGCCTATTTCAGTATTTCGAAGAAAAGGAATATCAAACTAAGTCCAAATGGAATGAAACCTTCGGGACCGTGATTTTTGGAACGAACTCGATCCAGAGGACTTGGAGTGCAAGTCAAGGAGCAGCCGAGGCTCCCACGAGATAGGAGGGCGCCCCCTCCCCTATAGGGCACGCCCTCCTGTCTTGTGGGCCCCTCGGGCGTCCACCGACGTACTTCTTCCTCCTACATAAGCCTACGTACCCCAAAAACATCCAGGGAGCAGACAAAACACAATTTCCACCATCGTAACCTTCTGTATCCGCGAGATCCCATCTGGGAGCCTTCGTCGGCGTTCTACCGAAGGGGGAATCGACCACGGAGGGCTTCTACATCAACATCCTTGCCCCTCCGATGAGTTTTGAGTAGTTTACCACAGACCTACGGGTCCATAGTTATTAGCTAGATGGCTTCTTCTCTCTTTTTGGATCTCAATACAATGTTCTCCCCCTCTCTTGTGGAGATCTATTCGATGTAAACTCTTTTTGCGTTGTGTTTGTCGAGATCCGATGAATTGTGGGTTTATGATCAAGTTTATCTATGAATAATATTTGAATCTTCTCTGAATTCTTTTATGTATGATTGAGTTATCTTTGCAAGTCTCTTCGAATTATTAGTTTGGTTTGGCCTACTAGATTGATCTTTCTTGCCATGGGAGAAGTGCTTAGCTTTGGGTTCAATCTTGCGGTGTCCTTACCCAGTGACAGAAAGGGTTGCAAGGCACGTATTGTATTGTTGCCATCCATGATAACAAGATGGGGTTTTTATCATATTGCTTGAGTTTATCCCTCTACATCATGTCATCTTACTTAATGCGTTACTCTGTTCTTATGAACTTAATACTCTAGATGCAGGCAGGAGTCGGTCGATGTGTGGAGTAATAGTAGTAGATGCAGGTAGGAGTCGGTCTACTTGTTGCGGACGTTGTGCCTATATACATGATCATGCCTAGATAATCTCATAACTATTCTCTTTTCTATCAATTGCTCGATAGTAATTTGTTCACCCACCGTAATACTTATCCTATCTTGAGAGAAGCCACTAGTGAAACCTATGGCCCTCAGGTCTATTTCTTATCATATTTGCTTCCAATCTACTTTTATTTGCATCTTTACTTTTTGCATCTATATTATAAAATACCAAAAATATATCTATCTTATCATACTATCTTTATTAGATCTCACTTTCGCAAGTGGCCGTGAAGGGATTGACAACCCCTTTATTGCATTGGTTGCGAGTTCTCAGTTTGTTTGTGTAGGTGCGTGGGACTTTTGAGGAGCCTCCTACTGGATTGATACCTTGGTTCTCAAAAACTGAGAGAAATACTTACGCTACTATTGCTGCATCACCCTCTCCTCTTCGAGGAAAACCAACGCAAGCTCAAGACGTAGCAAGAAGGATTTCTGGCACCATTGCCGGGGAAGTCTTTGCTCAAGTCAAGACATACCAAGTACCCATCACAAACCCATCTCCCTTGCATTTACATTATTTGCCATTTGCCTCTTGTTTTCCTCTCCCCCACTTCACCCTTGCTGTTTTATTTTCCCTCTCTTTCCCAATCTTCTCCTCTCTCCTTCTGCTTGCCTTTTTCTGCTTGCTTGTGTGCCTGTTTGTCCTTATGGCTTCGCCTAAGGGTCCTAACCACCTTCTCAAAAGGATGGAAGAGATTGAATCAAATATTAGGAGCTTTATGAATTTGCAATTTGAGCATAATAATTTATTTAGAAAAGAGCTTAAGGAACAAAAAGGTTTTTTGGGTTTTATGAACAAAGAGCTTGATGATACGAATAAAGAATTTTATGGTGTTAACGCTCAAATTGCCCGGCTTGAAAATGCCATAGCCAAAATTTCTGATAAGCAAGCCACCTTAGCCAATAAGATGGCCGCTAAACCAGAAAAGTTAGATGAAAATAATGATGAGGATCTTAAAGTAATTGATGCATCTCCTATTAGATCTTTGTTTTGCAATATGAATTTTGATAATTATGGGACTGATGATGAATCAACTTTGCCTAGAAGGCGTCCCAAGAATTTGGAGTTTTTAGATCTTGATGATAAATTTGGTAAAAGTGGGATTGGAGAGGTCACAACTTTAAATAGCATTGAACCCACTATCTCGGATTTCAAGGAATTTGATTATGATAATTGTTCTTTAGAAGGTTGTATTTCCTTGTTGCAATCTGTTGTTAATTCTCCTCATGCTTATAGTCAAAATAAAGCTTTTACCAAACATATTGTTGATGCCTTGATGCAATCTTATGATGAAAAACTTAATTTGGAAGTTTCTATACCTAGAAAACTTAATGATGAGTGGGAACCTACTATGAAGATTAGAATTAAAGATCATGAGTGTTTTGCTTTGTGTGATTTGGGTGCTAGTGTTTCCACGATTGGCGCGATTATTGATATGAAGGAAGGGAATATTAGATTTCAATTTCCATTAAAGAAAGGCATGGAGCACTTTCCAAGAAAGAAAGTCAAATTACCTTATGAATCTATCATGCGGGCTACTTATGAATTTAGTGCCAAAGATGGCACTCATTAGATCTATCTTTGCTTTTATGCCTAGCTAGGGGCGTTAAACGATAGCGCTAGTTGGGAGGCAACCCAATTTTTTTTATGTTTTTTTGTTTTTGTTCCTGTTTAGTAATAAATCTTGCATCTACTTCTGTTTAGATGTGTTTTTATCTTTTAATTAGTGTTTGTGCCAAGTAGAACCAATAGGATAACCTATGATGATAGTTGATTTGATTCTGCTGAAAAACAGAAACTTTGCGCGCACGAATATAATTTTGTTAAATCACAGAAATGTGCTTTTGCGTTGATATTTTTTTCTGCTGATCAATAAACAAAATTTCCAGGACTTCCTATTTTGGTAGGATTTTTAGAGTCACGGAAGTTTGCATTAGTCACAGATTGCTACAGACTGTTCTATTTTTGACAGATTCTGTTTTTCGTGTGTTGTTTGCTTATTTTGATGCATCTATGGCCAATAAAATAGTTTATAAACCATAGAGAAGTTGGAATACAGCAGGTTTTACACCAAAATAAATAAAGAATGAGTTCATTACAGTAAATTATGTGGTGGTTTTGTTTTCTTTCACTAACAGAGCTTATAAGATTTCCTGTTGAGTTTTGTGTTGTGAAGTTTTCAAGTTTTGGGTAAAACTTTTATGGACTATGGAATAAAGGGTGGCAAGAGCCTAAGATTGGGTATGCCCATGGCACCCCAAGATAATCAAGAATAGCCAAAAGCCTAAGCTTGGGGATGCCCCGGGAAGGCATCCCCTCTTTCGTCTTCGTTCATTGGTAACTTTACTTGGAGCTAAATTTTTATTCGCCACATGATATGTGTTTTGCTTGGAGTGTCGTGTATTATATTAGTCTTTGCTTTTTAGTTTACCACAATCATACTTGCGGTACACACCTTTTGGGAGAAGCCTATTTGATTAGAATTTGCTAGAATACTCTATGTGCTTCACTTATATCTTTTGAGCTTGATAGTTTTTGCTCTAGTGCTTCACTTATATTTTTTTAGAGCATGGTGGTGTCTTTATTTTGAAGAAATTACTAGTCTCTCATGCTTCACTTATATATTTTTGAGAGTCTTTTAGAACAGCATGGTATTTGCTATGGTTTTAAAGTTGGTCCTAGAATGATGAGCATCCAAGTTGGGTATAATAAAAACTATCATAGGAAGAGAATTGGATGCTATGATCAATTTGATGCTTGATAATTATTTTGAGATATAAAGGTAGTAATGTTAGGGTCATGCTAGTGGGTAATTATGAAATTGAGAAATACTTTTGTTGAAGTTGGCAAGTCCCGTAGCATGCACGTATGGTAAAAGTAATGTGACAAATTTGTTGCATGAGGTGCTCTTTTAATTGTCTTCCTTATGAGTGGCAGTCGGGGACGAGCGATGGTCTTTTCCTACCAATCTATCCCTCTTGGGGCATGCATAGTAGTACTTTGCTTCGAGGCCTAAGTAGACTTTTGCAATAAGTATATGAGTTCTTTTTGACTAATGTGAGTCCATGGATATACGCACACTCATCCTTTCACTTTGCTAGCCTTTATTATTACCACGCAACTTTCGCCAGTATCATGAACCCTTTATTTACCTTCCTCAAAACAGCCATCATACCTACCTATTATGGCATTTCCATATCCATTCCGAGATATGTTGCCATGCAACTTTCCACCGTTCCGGTTATTATGACACGTTCCATCATTGTCATATTTCTCTTTGCATAATCATGTAGTTGACATCGTATTTGTGGCAAGGCCACTTCCATAATTTTCATACATGTCGCTCTTGATTCATTGCATATCCCGGTACACCGCCGGAGGCATTCATATAGAGTCATATCTTATTCTAGCTTTGAGTTGTAATTCTTGAGTTGTAAATCAATAAAAGTGTGATGATCTTCATTATTAGAGCATTGTCCTAGTGAGGAATGGATGATGAAGGCTATGATTCCCCCACAAGTCGGGATGAGACTTCGGACTTTACAAAAAGAAAAAAAAGAGAAAAAAAAGAGAAAGGCCAAAAAAAAGAGAAAGGCCAAAGAAAAAGAAAAAAAATAAGAAAAGGGGGAAAAGAAAAAAAAATGAGAGAAAAAGAGAGAAGGGACGATGCTACTATCTCTTTTTCCACACTTGTGCTTTAAAATAGCACCATGATCTTCATGATAGAGAGTCTCCTATGTTGTCACTTTCATATACTAAGTGGAAAATTTTCATTATAGAACTTGGCTTGTATATTCCAATGATGGGCTTCCTCAAAATGCCCTAGGTCTTCGTGAGCAAGCAAGTTGGATGCACACCCACTTAGTTTCTTTTGTTGAGCTTTCATATATTTATAGCTCTAGTGCATCCGTTGCATGGCAATCCCTACTCACTCACATTGATATCTATTAATGGGCATCTCCATAAGCCCGTTGATACGCCTAGTTGATGTGAGACTATCTTCTTCCTTTTTGTCCTCACAACCACCATCATATACCACCATAGTGCTATGTCCACGGCTTGCGCTCATGTATCACGTAAGAGTTGAAAAAGCTGAAGCGCGCTAAAAAGTATGAAACAATTTCTCGGCTCATCATCGGTGTTGTGCATGATGGGAGTATTTTGTGTAATGAAAATGTAGCATGGCCTAACTATATGATTTTGTAGGGATAAGCTTTCTTTGGCTATGTTATTTTGATAGGACATGATTATTTGTTAGTATGCTTTGAAGCATTATTATTTTTCTGTTTTATAAGCTTTTATTTTGAATCATTTGGATCTGAACATTCATGCCACAATAAAGAAAATTACATTGAGAATTATGCTAGGTAGCATTCCACATCAAAAATTTCTTTTTTTATCATTTACCTACTCGAGGACGAGTAGGAATTAAGCTTGGGGATGCTTGATACGTCTCCAATGTATCTATAATTTTTTATTGTTCCATGCTATTATATTACCCCTTTTGGATGTTTATGGACTTTATTTTACACATTTATATCATTTTGGGGACTAACCTACTAACCGGAGGCCCAGCCCGTATTGCTGTTTTTTTTTGCCTATTTCAGTATTTCGAAGAAAAGGAATATCAAACGGAGTCCAAACGGAATGAAACCTTCAGGAGCGTGATTTTTGGAACGAACGTGATCCAGAGGACTTGGAGTGCAAGTCAAGAAGCAGCCGAGGCTCCCACGAGATAGGAGGGCCCCCCCTATAGGGCGCGCGCCTGTCTCGTGGGCCCCTCAGGCGTCCACTGACGTACTTCTTCCTCCTATATAAGCCTATGTACCCTGAAAACATCCAGGGAGCAGACAAAACACAATTTCCACCACTGTAACCTTCTGTATCCGCGAGATCCCATCTTGGAGCCTTCGCCGACATTCTGTCGGAGGGGGAATCGACCACCGAGGGCTTCTACATCAACATCCTTGCCCCTCCGATGACTTGTGAGTAGTTTACCACAGACCTACGGGTCCATAGTTATTAGCTAGATGGCTTCTTCTCTCTTTTTGGATCTCAATACAATGTTATCCCCCTCTCTTGTGGAGATCTATTCGATGTAAACTCTTTTTGCGGTGTGCTTGTCGAGATCCGATGAATTGTGGGTTTATGATCAAGTTTATCTGTGAATAATATTTGAATCTTCTCTGAATTCTTTTATGTATGATTGAGTTATCTTTGGAAGTCTCTTCGAATTATCAGTTTGGTTTGGCCTACTAGATTGATCTTTCTTGCCATGGGAGAAGTGCTTAGCTTTGCGTTCAATCTTGTGGTATCCTTACCCAGTGACAGAAAGGGTCGCAAGGCACGTATTGTATTGTTGCCATCGAGGATAAAAATATGGGGTTTATATCATATTTCTTGAGTTTATCCCTCTACATCATGTCATCTTACTTAATGCGTTACTCTGTTCTTATGAACTTAATACTCTAGATGCAGGCAGGAGTCGGTCGATGTGTGGAGTAATAGTAGTAGATGCAGGCAGGAGTCGGTCTACTTGTTGCGGACGTGATGCCTATATACATGATCATGCCTAGATAATCTCATAACTATTCGCTTTTCTACCGATTTCTCGACAGTAATTTTTTCACCCACCGTAATACTTATGCTATCTTGAGAGAAGCCACTAGTGAAACCTATGGCCCCCGGGTCTATCTCTTATCATATTTGCTTTCAATCTACTTTATTTGCGTCTTTACTTTTCGCATCTATATTATAAAATACCAAAAATATATTTATCTTATCATACTGTCTTTATTAGGTCTCACTTTCGCAACTGGCCGTAAAGGGATGGACAACCCCTTTATTGCATTGGTTGCGAGTTCTTTGTTTGCTTGTGTAGGTGTGTGGGACTTTTGAGGAGCCTCCTACTGGATTGATACCTTGGTTCTCAAAAACTGAGGGAAATACTTACGCTACTATTGCTGCATCACCCTCTCCTCTTCGAGGAAAATGAACGCAAGCTCAAGACGTAGCAAGAAGGATTTCTGGCGCCGTTGCCGGGGAGGTCTTCGCTCAAGTCAAGACATACCAAGTACCCATCACAAACCCATCTCCCTCGCATTTACATTATTTGCCATTTGCCTCTCGTTTTCCTCTCCCCCACTTCACCCTTGCCGTTTTATTTGCCCTCTCTTTCCTAATCTCCTCCTCTCTTTTCGCTTGCCTTTTTCCGTTTGCCATGGCTAGTCCTCCTATCCTTATTCTCACTCCCCAACAAGAAATTCTCAATTTTAAGCAAAGGGAGAGAGAAAATTTAAAAGATGCTTGGCATAGAATTTGCAATGCCCAATATAAAGCTACTAGGAAGCTTGCTACTTCCGTTCTTCTTCGCAATTTTTATGTAGGCATTACTCCTTGGAATTGATGTGTTCTTGATATTGCTACCGGTGGTGATTTCATGAGTAGCCATACGTTTGATGCTTATAATGCTATGTTAGATTTGTTTGGCCCACCACCTCTTTTGATCAATGGAACTGTTTTAACTTCAGAACACGTCATGCAACGGCTTGAGATTATTGAAAATAAGATGGCTACTGTTGAATTGATTGAAAATTTGGATAAAAAGGTTCATAATCACATTACCCAATATGTATCTAGGGTTGGAGTTACTTTGAAAAATCTTAAAGAAAAAGAACCTATAGTCAATGAAAAAATAGATCTAGACTCTGCTAGAATCGGTAAACTTAAGGATATCATTACAAACTTAGGTTCCGCGTTTTCCTCCATGAAAAACACTCCAAAACCCCCTCCTAAAACTACCAAGTTTATTTATGTTCCTAAAAATAAGGGTGAATCTTCTAGTAAGGGAGACGGGGATCTCAAATCCATAAGTGTTCATCCCAATTGTCTATCTATCGTTAAAGAACCTTTTGCTTCCAATGAATTTCTTGAATTTTTGCCTAAAGGTTTAGCCATTGCTAAAAGGTGAGTGATCCCTAAAGATCACAAGTGCTCTACTTATGAATTTAGTGCCAAATATGGCACTCGTTAGATCTATCTTTACTTTTATGCCTAGCTAGGGGAGTTAAACGATAGCGCTACTTGAGAGGCAACCCAATTTTCTTTATGTTTTCTGTTTTTACTCCTATTTAGTAATAAATCATGCATATACCTTCTGTTTAGACATATTTTTATCTTTTAATTAGTGTTTGTGCCAAGTACAACCTATAGGATAACCTATGATGTTAGTTGATTTGATTCTGCTGAAAAACAGAAACTTTGCGCGCACGAATATAATTTTGTTAAATCACAGGAACGTGCTTTTGCGTTGATTCTTTTTGCTTCTGATCAATAAACAAATTGTCCAGGACTTCCTATTTTGGTAGGAATTTTTGAGTTCCAGAAGTTTGCATTAGTTACAGATTGCTATAGACTGTTCTGTTTTTGACAGATTCTGTTTTTCGTGTGTTGTTTGCTTATTTTGATGCATCTGTGGCTAGTAAAATAGTTTATAAACCATAGAAAAGTTGGAATACAGTAGGTTTAACACCAAAATAAATAAAGAATGAGTTCATTGCAGTACCTTATGTGGTGGTTTTGTTTTCTTTCACTAACGGAGCTTATAAGATTTCCTGTTGAGTTTTGCGTTGTGAAGTTTTCAAGTTTTGGGTAAAGCTTTTATGGACTATGGAATAAAGGATGGCAAGAGCCTAAGCTTGGGGATGCCCAAGGCACCCCAAGATAATCAAGAATAGCCAAAAGCCTAAGCTTGGGGATGCCCCGGGAAGGCATCCCCTCTTTCGTCTTCGTTCATGGGTAACTTTACTTGGAGGTATATTTTTATTCGCCACATGATATGTGTTTTGCTTGGAGTGTCGTGTATTATATTAGTATTTGCTTTTTTGTTTACCACAATCATCCTTGCTGTACACACCTTTTAGGAGAAGCCTATTCGATTTGAATTTGCTAGAATACTCTATATGCTTCACTTATATTTTTTGAGCTTGATAGTTTTTGCTCTAGTGCTTCACTTATATCTTTTAGAGCACGGTGGTGACTTATTTTTGAGATTGAAGTGTGAATTTTAGTGTGTTCATAAGACCATATTGATCTATTTCTTTGTCCTATTGATAATTAGTTAGAGTGTTTACATGCCATATTAGTTATCAAAAAAATTGGGCGGACCACCCTGTCGTCAAAAGCTAGCTTCGCCACTGCCTTGATCTCCATCGTAGCATCATTGTCGTCTCGCCAACTATTGCTTCTACGACTATCGCTACCGCTTAGTGATAAAGTAAAGCAATTACAGGGCGATTGCATTGCATACAATAAAGCGACAACCATATGGCTCCTGCTAGTTGTCGATAACTCTGTTACAAAACATGATCATCTCATATAATAAAATTTAGCATCATGTCTTGACCATATCACATCACAACACGCCCTACAAAAACAAGTTAGACGTCCTCTACTTTGTTCTTGCAAGTTTTAGGTGGCTGCTACGGGCTGAGCAAGAACCGTTCTTACCTACGCATCAAAACCACAATGATATTTCGTCAAGTTAGTGTTGTTTTAACCTTCTCAAGGACCGGGCGTAGCCACACTCAATTTAACTAAAGTTGGAGAAACTGACACCCGCCAGCCACCTATGTGCAAAGCACGTCGGTAGAACCAGTCTCGCGTAAGCGTACGCGTAATGTCGGTCCGGGCCGCTTCATCCAACAATACCGTCGAACCAAAGTATGACATGCTGGTAAGCAGTATGACTTGTATTGCCCACAACTCACTTGTGTTCTACTCATGCATATAACATCTACGCATAAACCTGGCTCTAATACCACTGTTGGGGAACATAGTAATTTCAAAAAAATCCTACGCACACGCAAGGGTGATGCATATCAATGAGAGGGGAGAGTGACGTCCACGTACCCTCGTAGACCGTAAGCGGAAGCGTTAGCACAACGCGATTGATGTAGTCGTACGTCTTTACGATCCGACCGATCCAAGTACCGAACGTACGGCACCTCCGAGTTCAGCACACGCTTAGCTCGATGATGTCCCGCGAACTCCTATCCAGCAGAGCTTCACGGGAGAGTTCCGTCAGCATGATGGCATGATGACGGTGTTGATGATGCTACCGACGCAGGGCTTCACCTAAGCACCGCTACAATATTACCGAGGTGGAATATGGTGGAGGGGCACCGCACACGGCTGGGAGAGATCAACAGATCAACTTGTGTGTCTATGGGGTGGCCCCTTCCCCCGCATATAAAGGAGTGGAGGAGGGAGAGGGTCGGCCCTCTCTAGGCGCGCCCAAGGGGGGAGTCCTACTCCCGGTGGGAGTAGGATTCCCCCTTCCCAAGTTGGAGTAGGAGAGGGAAGGGAAGGAGGAGTAGGAGAGAACGAAAGGGGGGTCGCACCCCCCAAACCTATTCCTATTCGGCCTCCTGCCCAAAGGGGGGTGCACCAGCCCCTTGTGGGCGGGTGTGCTTCCTTCTTATGGCCCATAAGGCCCATAACTTCTCCCGGGGGGTTCCGGTAACCTCTCGGTATTCCGGTTTTCTCTGAAACCACCTAGAACACTTCTGGTGTCCGAATATATCCATCCAATATATCAATCTTTATGTCTCAGCCATTTCGAGACTCCTCGTCATGTATGTGATCATATCCGGGACTCTGAACTACCTTTGGTACATCAAAACACATAAACTCATAATATCGGTCATCATCGAACTTTAAGCATGCGGACCCTACGGGTTCGAGAACTATGTAGACATGACCGAGACTCGTCTCCGGTCAATAACCAATAGCGGAACCTGGATGCTCATATTGGCTCCCACATATTCTACGAAGATATTTATCGGTCAAACCGCATAACAACATACGTTGTTCCCTTTGTCATCGGTATGTTACTTGCCTGAGATTCGATCGTCCGTATCATCATACCTAGTTCAATCTCGTTACCGGCAAGTCTCTTTACTCGTTTCGTAATGCATCATCTCGCAACTAACTCATTAGTCACATTGCTTGCAAGATTATAGTGATGTGCATTACTGAGAGGGCCCAGAGATACCTCTCCGGTAATAGGAGTGACAAATCCTAATCTCGATTTACGCCAACCCAACAAAACACCATCGGAGACACCTGTAGAGCACCTTTATGATCACCCAGTTATGTTGTGACGTTTGGTAGCACACAAAGTGTTCCTCCGGTATTCGGGAGTTGCATAATCTCATAGTCATAGGAACATGTATAAGTCATGAAGAAAGCAATAGCAACATACTAAACGATCAAGTGATAAGCTAACGGAATGGGTCAAGTCAATCACATCATTCTCCTAATGATGTGATCCCGTTAATCAAATGACAACTCATGTCTATGGCTAGGAAACTTAACCATCTTTGATTCAACGAGCTAGTCAAGTAGAGGCATACTAGTGACACTCTGTTTGTCTATGTATTCACACATGTATCAAGTTTCTGGTTAATACAATTCTAGCACGAATAATAAACATTTATCATAAAATAAGGAAATAAATAATAACTTTATTATTGCCTCTAGGGCATATTTCCTTCACCTACCTGCTCCCCACTCCTACCCCTCACTCTCCCTCACCCTCACGCCCGAGCCCGAGCGTCGCCATCCACCGCTCGCATAGCCACCGGCCTCCCCTATGCCCCTGGACGTGCCCCTGAGCTCCACGATGATGTCCTCGTCCTCTCCATCGAGTCAAGCAACATCGGGTGCCCTGTAACACCGTCACCACCGTCGTCTTCAACCCTCGGCCTCCGAGATAACCGACAAAGCCCCAAAGTTATCCAACCTCCCCGAGCCCACTAAGACATGTGCTGCAATCGTTTGAGCTCACGGACCGAACCCCTCGCTTACCTGCGTTGATTGCTCACCATAGCCATTTTGTTCACCAAGGCTGAGAGCTCGCCTCCACTGCACCATGCTACCGCCATGGCCACAGCCGCCGCAGCTCATAGCCGAGCACACTAGCGTGCTCCGCGCATCTCTGCGAGCTCGTAGCCACCAGCAGATCCTCCTCCCGTGCTTCGCAACACCTAAACCCCGAGCAACCGAACTCCTGCCGCCGCCTCACTCACCGTTGTTGTTGTTTTCGGCCACCCCGGCTCGCACCGATGTCACCTCTAGATGCGCAAGAGCACCAGCTCCAAGCCAAGCCTCTCTGTGCCCAACCGCCCTCTGTAGCGCAAGTCTGACGAACTTCCGCCGCGTTTTGGTCGCTGCCGGCAGAACTTTGGTGACAGCCGATGTGGCACCATCATTAGCGTTAATCCCTGCCACCTACACCACCCTCAGACACTGACTGCGGGGCCCACAGTGAGTCAAAACTAGGTCAACATGGGATTAGCAGGGATCAGCCACTGTGTCACTGACCAGTGGGTCCCACTGGACATGTTTCACCTGGTTAGCCTCTGTTGACTTGTTGATGTCGTGGTGATGTAGTGGTGATGTCATAATACTTTTCTGGACTTTCAATAAGTCTAAACGATTTATTTATTTCCAGAAATTTGCTAAAACATCTAAAAATCATAGGAAATAAACCGTAACTCCAACGGAAATAATTTATATATGAAAAATTATCAGAAAAATATGAAGAAATCTATTTATGCCATTTTCATGCATGTTTTAACAACCTAGAGTTGCTATATATGACAATTTGATTAACTTGCATTTGAAATACCTTACATGGAGTTTGAATTTGAACCTTGGGTTCAAACCAACTTCATTTAAATTGTTGCTAGTTGCATTATCTCAATCAACAGCATTTTGCCATGTCATGATCATGCATCATATTGTTGCATTACATTGATTAATTGTGTTCCTTCTCTTTTTGTCGGTGTTTGTCCCCTCTTGGGAGCAGACGATTCTGATGTTGTGATCGTTGACACCGATGAAGTCTATACTATCTTCGGAAGTGCCAGGCAAGCAAACCCCCTTCGAGCATTTCGATACAATCCCACTCTCTCGCTCCTGCTCTCTTTTACTGCATTAGGACGACAATGATTCAACTGTTACATGTTGCGGTAGTTGAACCCATTCCTCTGCATGACCTGTCTTTGCCACGGTAATTAGTAAAAACCATCTAGCATGAGTAGGAGTTGTTTGAGCCATGATATAACTACTCATTCATGCTTGTTTGTTATGCCAGCTATGCTTAGAGTCGTGTCTGGTCTGATTCATCTGGGATGGATTGGGATGGGGTGAACATGTCCTACTGTTGAGAGCTAAGTGTGTGAACACAATTTGGTAAAGGTGGCGATGAGAGGCCATGTAGGATTACATGGTGGGTTGTCTCATTGAAACATCCTCAGGAACTGAGTTCCGTGTTTGTGATCCAAGACAGCTACTACCACACATTGGGATCCTTACTTGACTCTCTCGACTTATTAAACGCGTTGATCTCTGTCCAGGAGTTGCATCTAGTTTCTGGTGTTTGTAGGATATGTGTTGGAGGTCGTGCGTAGCGCTGACCTTAGGGGTGGGTGCTACTTCTTGAGCTTGCGTTGGTTTTCCCCTTGAAGAGGAAAGGGTGATACAACAAAGTAGAGATAAGTATTTCCCTTGGTTAGATAACCAAGGTATCAATCCAGTAGGAGATAACACACAAATCACCAACTTGCAACCAACGCGATAAAGGGGTTGTCAATCCCTTCACGGTCACTTGCAAAAGTGAGATCTAATAGAGATAGATGAAACTAAACAAAAGATAAAGTAAATATTTTTGGTATTTTTGTTTTATAGATCAGAAAGTAAAAGATTGCAAAATAGTAGATCAGAAACTTATATGACGAAAAATAGACCCGGGGCCCATAGGTTTCACTAGTGGCTTCTCTCAAGATAGCAAATAATACGGTGGGTGAAAAAATTACTGTCGAGCAATTGATAGAAAATCACAAAGTTATGACGATATCTAAGGCAATTGCCGTGGTTTTGTCACGACAGATGTCCTAGTGAAAGGACTTAGGTGTGGAGCCATCGCAACTAGGTTATCTTGAAGGGGTTGAGAGGGACAAAGGACACAAGAAGTTTACCCAAGTTCGGCCCAGCACAGTGGAGGTAAAAGCCTACTCCTGCTTCTAGTTGTATTGCTTGGGTTTTGATTACAAGGGAGCGAATACACTTAACCTAGTTCTCGATTGCTTGTTTCTTGAGTTAATTACCGTCGGGTCTCACCTTTATATACACAGGTTAGGACCTGCCGGCTTACAAAATCTCGGCCGGCTCACACACCGTGGCTGGCTTGGTTTCTAATTAATCCTTGCCTTACAAGACAAGTTATCATATGGAGGTTCATAGGCCCCGGTCTTGGGCCTTCTCCAGGCCTGCCTCCATGAGCTGCCATCCTCACGCCTTGGGCCTCCCTGGATCTCTTCATAGAAAACCGCCAATGGTATAACCCAGCCCCTCCTAGGCTGGTCGTACCTTAGAATTATATCCCCTACATTAGGCCCCAGGTTGACTTGAACTTGTTCACGTCAATCTTCATTGTCTTAACTTTGATCAGAACTGTACTCCAGTGTTGACCCTCATTCACCCTACTGTAACCCGCCATGACGTAATACCATCAAATCTTTGTAACCCGCCATGATGTCATGTGCATTGATTTCGCACAAAACCGAAGATATCTTAGTGGATCCTTATCCTTAATAGCCTTCCCAAAAATTTTACCTTCTCTATTACCATGCATGCCATCCTCTCACTTCCTTATAAATAGGGACATGGGTCCTCCCTTTTGCATTTCCCCTTGCCTCTGCCTCTTCTTCTTCTCCATGACGACCAGCGCCAACAGAGCTCCGCCACCGCCAGTCGCCTGCACCAACCTTAGCCGTTGCATCAACCTAACCTCGACCAGAATATGGCGCCGCCCCTCCGCCATTTATCAGCAGCAGTAAGCCCTCATCTCCCCCTGTGTTAAATTTGCATTAGGGTTTTGACCGTTTGTCGGTGTTCTTCACCGTTCATTGCAGCCTCTCCCTCAGATGCTAAGTTTGATCTGAAAGTAGTATTGAAGATGCGCGGTTCTAGTTTAGAACCCTTTTCCAATCCCGGATGCATCCCCTCTGTCCAAGATTCAATCTAAACTTGCAAGTTCTTTCACTATCGTAGCTTTAGGTTTTATAATTATTTTCATTTTCTGAGTTGCAGTAGATCCAAAACTTTTTAAGCAGAACCTATAAAACCTGTTTATCCAACACTTAGTGAAATTTTTCTCAATCTGTAGATCTGTAGCTAGCTGCTTTATCGCTGCTGTAGGGGCGGCAGTGACATTTTGTAATCCACCATGTACCAACCAACTCATTTATGAATTTGTCATGGCATTTTCTCGACATATGCCAAGGGATGGCTTATCATGTATGGGGACAGGAGTATGTTGTCGGGCTCTAGAAGTGGGAGTAGGCAAGACCTCGAACGCCAACGGATCTTACCCAGGTTCGGGGCTCTCTGTGGAGATAACACCCCTACTCCTGCTCTGCGGGGTCTCCGCATGATGACTATGATTGATAGAGTAGCTACAAGAGTGCTCCTTGAGATGTTTCGGCTAGAGGAAGAAGAAGGCAAGGCTAGCTCTATCTCTTCCCTAGCTATGTGGGTGTGTGAAGACTAGGATGCTGAATCCTTTGCACGGGTGGCCCTGGGGGGTTTATATAGGCCTACCCCCAGGGGTACAATGGTAATTCGGTTGGATGTAGGACCCGGCTGTCAGTGTCTCTGGGCTCCGGCTTCTCCGCCAACCATTGGGGCTCGCCGCCTGGTGGGTCCCGCCGACTGCTGTGAACTCGGCCGACAGCTTGGTCGGGGGGCGTATGGCTACAGTACCGCCGCCTGGCGGGCGCTTACTGTAGCCACACCCCGTCCCTTTAGGTTAATGGCGCACAAACTCCAAGGGAAGGGATGGCCGCCTGCTAGGAGTCGGCCTCCCCTTGCGGTTGCCTCCTCTGGCCTCGCCGTCTTCTGGTGATACGGGGACAAGTGCGGCCCGCCGCCTGCGGGCCATACCGATCGCCTACCATGGGAGCATGGCCCTATCTGACGTAGGCAATGTCACAGGCCGCGTGCCAATAGTATCGCGTCAGGCGAGGGGTGTCCACTTGGTACACCCGTACTGTGGCCACGTTCCGCCCTGGATTCGGGGGTGGCAGGTCGCACTATAGCCACGCCCTGTCTTGTCGTAGTAGGTGGGTGCAAACTTTGAGGGGGCGAAGGGCCGCCTATTTGGAGGCCGACTCCATGAGGCCACCTGCTAGAAGCCTGCCGCCTTCTTTGGATCCGCCGCCTTCTATGAGGCGGTCCTCTGGCTCAAGCCGGCCCCGAGGGCCGGCCTTGCGACCAGGCGGTCTGAGGGGCTCGGCCAGTCCCGATGTCTTAAAAAGTGCTGAAGTGTTGATGAGGCTACCTAGGGTCTATCCCCCCGTCAGTAGTCCCCGAAGCTTGTGAGGTTCTATGGCTTCCGGCAGTCGGAGGGCCTCGGCAGTTTCCCTCTCAAGTGATCTTCCGCCTTTTGCTCCGCCCGTCTGGGAGGAGTCGGACGCCAGGAACCGGATGTGGCCGCAGCCACCTGGTGGGATTCGAACCAACTGGCGGGAGTCGAGGCGGTGCCACCTGCCTAGCGAGCACCACGTGGCACCCGCATGCCAGGTGGGCTGATACGTCTCCAACGTATCTATAATTTATGAAGTATTCATGCTATTATATTATCCATCTATGATGTTTTATAAACATTTATATGTCATTTTATATGATTTTTGGGACTAACCTATTAACCTAGAGCCCAGTGCCAGTTTCTGTTTTCTCCTTATTTTTGTATTTTACAGAAAAGGGATACCAAACGGAGTCCAATTGACGTGCCAATTTTTGAGGATTTTTTATGAACCAAAAGAAGACCACGGAGCATCGGAGTTGGGCCAGAAGAGTCCCGGGCTGCCAACGAGAGTGGGGGCCGCCCCCGCCCCCCCTAGGGCGCAGCCCCCTATCTCGTGGACAGCCCGGAGACCTCCCTGACTTGAAACCAACGCCAAAAATTCCTATAAATAGAGAAACCTTCGGGAATTAACCTAGATCGGAAGTTCCGCCGCTGCAAGCCTCTATAGCCATGAGAAATCAATTTAGGCCCTCTCTGGCACCCTGCCGGAGGGGGCCATCATCACCGGAGGCCATGTAGGAGGATTTTGGAGGGGCCATCATCGCCATGAAGGCCAAGGACCAGAGGGGGAAAGCCATGGAGGAGGAAGCACAAGGGGGAGAACCTCTCCTCCTCTCTCATGGTGGCACCGGAGTGCCATCGAGAGGGGAATTATTGCCGCGGTGATCATCTTCATCAACATCACCATCATCATCACCATCCTTATCTCTTTTACGCGGTCCACTCTCCCACACCCCGCTGTAATTCCTACTTGAACATGGTGCTTTATGCCACATATTATGATCCACACCGGAGTGCCATCGGGAGGGGAATCATCGCCGCGGTGATCATTTTCGTCAACATCACCATCATCATCACCATACTTATCTCTTTTACGCGGTCCACTCTCCCACACTCCGCTGTAATCCCTACTTGAACATGGTGCTTTATGCCACATATTATGATCCAATGATGTGTTGCCATCTTATGATGTTTTGAGTAGATATCTTTTGTCCTTGAGTTGATAGATGATCTAGATTGGTACGAGTTGTATGTTTTATTATTGGTGCTGTCCTATGGTGCCCTCCGTGTCACGCAAGCATGAGGGATTCCCGCTGTAGGGTGTTGCAATACGTTCATGATTCGCTTATAGTGGGTTGCTAGAGTGACAGAAGCTTAAACCCGAGTAAGGGGGTTGTTGCGTATGGGATAAAAGGGGACTTGATGCTTTAATGCTATGGTTGGGTTTTACCTTAATGAATCTTTAGTATTTGCGGATGCTTGCTAGAGTTCCAATCATAAGAGCATACGATCCAAGTAGGAAAAGTATGTTAGTTTATTCCTCTCCCTCATATGAAATTGCAATGATGACTATCGATCTTGTTAACAATTGCTTAGGACAATTCCGCACACCGATCCACCATTATTCCACACTCGCTATTTATATTATTTAGTAATATATTCTAACTTTATGATAACAACACCTACTTTTATATTTTAGCACTCCAATGTCATACAAAGTTATCCTCTTTACACCCACAACACGATTTTATTTCTTATTTCTAGTTGGAAGCAAACGTTCGGTGCACGTAGAGTCGTATCAGTGGCAGATATGGCTTGAGAGAATATTGATCTTACCTTTAGCTCCTTGTGGGTTCGACACTCCATACTTATCACTTCCACCTTTGGGAATTGCTACGATGATTCCCTGCACTTGGGGATTATCAAGCTCTTTTCTGGCGCCGTTGCCGAGGAGCAATAGCGTGGGGTTTATATTCTCGTGTGTGCTTGTTTGCTTTCTTCACTAAGTAGATTTTGTTTTTCCTTTTTGTTTCTGTTTAGTTGTGGGTGAAACATACAAAAAAATAAGAATGAAAATACCAAAAAATATTTACTTGCCCCTCATGCCTAAAAAAGTTTTTCAAAAAGAGAAGTAATTGGAAAGTTATGCATTGAAGAAGTGAGGGTCAACCTTGAGCACTTGTGTTCATGCTCACGGAAATAATGTAGAATTTTTCATGGAAGTTTCTCTGTAAATAATTATCCCCTTGTATATATTCATTGTATTATAAAAATAACTAGCGGTGTGTCCCGCGCATTTGCGCGGCTAGATTTACTATATAGTTTCTATGCACTCCTTTTTTATAATCAAATACATCTATATGCATTTACATGTCTTCTCATTTTAATCTAATTACCGTTGCACTTTCTCAAATAACGCATTATAATTTTCCTTTTTTGCGAATAAATAATTATCCTTTATTTTATTTAAAATTTCCAAGGTAATCATGAATATATCCACCAAGATATTTTATTATTTAAGCACAAATCATATGTTGTGCAGCAAGTAGAGGTGGTTGTACTCCTAGAAGATTAAACTCTAGAATTTGCATTATGCCATGTCAAGGTGGATTATTTACTCGGTTGGAGACGTTGTTTCCGTCAATGTTGAGCCTTTGGAATAACTTTGACAATCAAACAGCTTGTTCAGTAGATTTTGTGTGTGTGTGTGTGTGTGTGTGTGTGTGTGTGTGTGTATGACGGTGTTTCAAGCATATGTATGTACATTGATGTTCTACTCTTTATTTTCTAAGACTATATTCATATTTTACTTGTAAAATAAAATTACTAAATTTGAGTTTCGTATACCTCTAGAAAATTGTATCATTATTTTCAAATTATTATTGTGATTATTTTCAAATTATTATTGCGGTCTGGTTCTTTGTCCACCTATGGTCATGCTATGTGTGTCGTGCGAATTGGTGATTAAGTAAACATTTCATACATATTCCTATGCACATAGATTATACCCATATGTGTGTGATTATATGTACGACAATATTTTTAGTCCTGGACTTGATCGGTGTATGACATGTGTACACAATTATTTTCCGCTGATATAATGGTTACCAACTTTATGTCATTTGTTTCGCAAGTGGTGATAGTACTAACATAATCACAAGTATAAATTCGGCCAATCTTCATGCAAGAAAAAAAATCCTGCCAATCTTATTTTCTTTTATTCATTATATATAAACCCTGCCAGTCGTATTGTTTCTTTGTTTAACACAATCATATTTTTTCTATATCCTTATTTTTTCCAGTTCAATAGTACCTACTGGGTCATTTTGCCTGCACGATCACCTCACGCGTACTACAAATTAGGGTCAGTTCCTAATGTAGCAGGTCTAGCTCTGTTGAACTTCCTCGTGCCGATTCTGGTACAAATTGAATACGAACACATATATGTCTTTTGTACATATAGGTCTATTATAATTAAGACTGGCCATATAATGACTTGAGGAAATTATTTAGCAAACATAGATGAAATGTGCGTAGCCCAAAACCATGTAGTTAATTGAGTTTGATGGCCAGCTAGACACCCATGCAAGGCATGGAAACGGGCGACATGGTTTAATAGGCTTGTAACGTGCCTGATGTATATTGCCTTGAATCTAGGTATTGCTTACCGGGAATTATACACCTTTGTACAGCTAACGCTAGCTAGTTTGGTCCTAGTCCTAGCCAGACACGGGGCATGTGTCCACCTCATATTTATTGTTCATTGTTTTTAATATAGCTTACCACTCATGCAAAGTGGTGTGTGCACCTATTATTTGTTTGTGTACAAGTCAAGTTCGTTTTCGAGCCGGACACAACCACATGTGCATCTATGATATTTGACCAGCTAGAATCAGATTTAGCTACGTGTACAACTCTAAGTCATTTTTGTAAGTGCGTGACATATGATTTATGTACTCTTTTTTTACAAACTGATGACACAACAATTTCATCTGGTTAATATGTCGTGAAAATAGCTTAAGTGCATTGCTTCTCATGCATTTGTGGTTGGTGCCCAGTCTGACTGGTATATGCAACGACGTAGCATTGTCTAGAGGAAATAAAGCTGATCCGGAATTTTCTAGTCAATCTAATAAGAAAATTTCTTTGGGCCTAGCGCCTTTTATTAGCAACGTACATGTTGCCATAACAAAAAAAAGCAACATACATGCAACGGAGACTTTTAAAAGGCATGTATACATGGACGTGGATCTTTGGGTCTTTTAAAAGGCATGTACATCCACGTCCCACGGTAGTTACTTTCGATGTATACATGTAGTACTTCCAATCCGTCAATCTGAACTTGTTTTTTTCTCTAAATCTCAACCGGCTTTTTCCAATCTTATGCATCTCCATATGCATATAGACGTGACAGTCCAAAACGCCTGACACGCGCATATTAGCATATTACGTAAAAACTTTAAATCGTAGCCGTTATTATTTCAATCAAACGGTGGTAATAATATTACGTGGATCTTTGGGTCTTTTAAAAGGCATGTACATCCACGTCCCACGGTAGTTACTTCCGATGTATATATGTAGTACTTCCAATCCGTCAATCTCAACTTGTTTTTTTTCTCTAAATCTCAACCGGCTTTTTCCAATCTTATGCATCTCCATATGCATACAGACGTGACAGTCCAAAACGCCAGGCACGCACATATTAGCATATTACATAAAAACTCTAAATCTCAGCCGTTATTATTTCAATCAAACGGTGGTAATAATATTAGCACATGTGGGTAAACGTGATGGCTCGTTTGACTCTTGTTTTAATTATATAATAGATGTGCCAAGCTTTGGTTGTAGGATGATAAGATTGCTTGCTTACTATGTGCAGAATAAAAACATAAACTTTGGATGTAGTGCATGAATTTACATTTTTTTACTGGGAAGTTAAATGGGTCTGAAACTTTTTGCACATTACTTCTTACAAATTGTTCAAATTGTCAAATTTATTTCATAATTTTTGGAGTTACAGAAGTTTACTAAACTTCCAGATTACTATGGACTGTCCTGTTCTTAACAGATTCTGTTTTTCGTGTGTTGTTTGCTTATTTTGATGCACCTATGGCTAGTATGTAGGGTATGAACCATAGAGAAGTTGGAATACAGTAGGTTTCACACCAATATAAACAAAGGATGAGTTAATTACAGTACCTTAAAGTGGTAGTTTGCTTTATTACACTAACGGATCTCACAAAGTTTTTGTTTAAGTTTTTGTGAATGAAGTATTTGAAGAACGAGGAGTTACCGATGTGAGAAGAATAAAGAGAGACAAGAGTTCAAGCTTGGGGATGCCCAAGGCACCCCAAGTAAATATTTCAAAGGATACTCAAGCATCTAAGCTTGGGGATGCCCCGGTTGGCATCCCATCTTTCTTCTTCAACAAATATTGGTATACCTCGGTTTTTGTTTTGTTCATATTGTTTGTGCCCTTTGTGTTTTTGTTTTTCTTTAAGAATCATGATAGTATGAGATAGCTCTTCATTGATTTATAGAATACTTCATGTGCTTCACTTATATCTTTTAAGTATGGTCTTATAGAATTGCTCTTTGTGCTTCACTAAGATCGTTTGAGTATGGTTTTATAGAATGCTTCGTACACTTCACATATATATTTTGAGCTTGGATATTGGCTAGTCTATATTAATGGTAGATTGCTCCAGGAACTTCACTTATATCTTTTGGAGTATTAATAATACTTAATTTAAAGTGGGTTTGGAAGAGTGTCAACTTTAGGAATTAGTGATCCCACTATCTTGGAGGGTGTTGAATCTTCGTACGATATTTATGAAAGTGGATTTGGAAGAGTGTCAACTTTAGTTAGTATTCCACTATTTCGTAATAGGTTCCAATTGAGTATGAGAACAAGCTTCTATCTATGATGCTACTGAAAATTATTATGAGTGAGGAATATGTGCTTGTAGGAGTTGCAATAATATCAAGTTTCTTCCCTATGTGCTTAAAAGTCTTGAAGTTATACTTGTTTTGCCTTCCTATGCTAGTTGACTTTTGTTCCTATAAATTGTGTGCTCACAAAATCCCTAGGCATAGGAAGTGGGTTAGATTTAATTATGCTAATCATATTCTTCATGATGCTCTTTTTATGTTTCAACTCTTTTCTTTTATGAGAGCATCATTGAAATCATCATGCCCAGCTAAAAGGCATTAAAGAAAAGCGCTTGTTGGGAGACAACCCAATATTTATCCTTACTGTTTTTTGTGTGTCCACATGATTAATCTACTGTAGTAATCATGTTTTATGCTTTTTGTTTCAATAAAGTGCCAAGTAAGACCTTTGGGAAGACTTGGGTGAAAGTTAATGTGATCTTGCTGTAAAAAACAGAAACTTTGCGCTCACGGGACTAGCTGTCATTTTTTACAGAAGAGTGCTTTTGAGTTGATTATTTTTGCATAAGATTAATAGACAAATTCCTCACGTCCACCAATTTATTTCATAATTTTTGGAGTAGCAGAAGTATGGTTATTGTTCAGATCATTACAGACTGTTCTGTTTCTGACAGATTCTGTTTTCATCGCATAGTTTGCTTGTTTTCTAGTTTCTATGGCTTATATTTTTCAATATAAATTGTAGAAATGATAGGGTACAGTAGGCTTTAGGTGAAAACAATTATGAACCTTGCCTTTTACAGTACCAAAGTGCATGGTTTAGTCTTTATCATACTAACCTATCTCACGAAGTTCCATTAAGTTTCGTGTGATCGAAGTTTTCAAGTTTTGGGTGAGATATCGATATGAGGAGAATAAGGAGTGGGAAGACCCTAAGCTTGGGGATGCCCAAGGAACCCAAAGGTAATATTCAAGGAAGACTCAAGCACCTAAGCTTGGGGATGCCCCGGAAGGCATCCCCTCTTTCGTCTTCAAAACTATCGGTATACCTTACTCGGAGCTATATCTTTATTCGTCACATGATATGTGTTTTACTTGGAGCGTCATTTTATTTTGTTAGTATTAGCTTGCTGTTATTTATAATAGTGTTTTGCATCTTTATTTTCAATAAAAATGTCAAGGATAGCCTTTACCATGTTTATTTTGCTAGTATACATGTTGCTGTTTGAAAACAGAAAGTTTACCGCTGTTGTAAAAATTCCCTAGAAAAGTCAGAGAATGATATAATGTTGAAACTTTTTGCATGTTGACCTCTGATAAATCTTATACAGCGTAGTATTTTTCTCAGAATTTTTGGAGTTAGGGAAGTATGATGAATCTTGCATTCTTTACAGACTATACTGTTTTGGCAGGTTGCTGTTATAGTTGCATTGTTTGCATATGTTTGCTTGTTTAATGATTCTATTTGAGGATGGGAGTATTAGATATGCAGAGAAAGTTAGAATACAATGTTGAATAATAATTCTAGTGATTTGTTACAGTAGAATGATAAGGTTTTGCATTGGTTTATACTAACCTATCTCACGAGTTCTTGTTGAGTTTGGTGTGGATGAAGCTTTTGATAAAAAGAGAAACCATGATATGAGAGGAATTAAGGAGATATAAAAGTTCAAGCTTGGGGATTCCCAAGGCACCCCAATATAATATTCCAAGAAGTCTCAAGCATCTAAGCTTGGGGATGCCCCGTTAGGCATCCCACCTTTCTTCTTCAACAACTATCGGTTAGTATCGGTTGAGCCTAAGTTTTTGCTTCTTCACATGAGTTGTGCTATCCTTGCATTGTCATGTTATTTTGTTTTACTTGCTGTTTGAATAAAATCATTGGATCTGAAATTTTGAATAGAAAAGGAACCCTCCCATGGCTAGTTAATTATTTGCCTACTCAGTATCCTTCACTCATATCTTTTGGAGTAGTTTGTCATTTACTCATGTGCTTCATGTTTATCCTGTGAGTAAATGGGGGAATGAATTGAATGTCATAAATCTGAATTTCTATATGTTTCATATGCTTATAACATGGATAGTAATGACTTCACATATAAAGAGTATGTGGCATAAAAGTTCTTGAGAGTTGGCAAACGTAGTTTTGGTCATCGTTGCAATTAATAGGAAGTAATAAGGAAAGAGAGGTTCACATATAAATATATTATCTTGGACATCTTTTATGATTGGGAGCACTCATTAAGTATGACATGCTAAAAGAGTTGACGTTGGACAAGGAAGACAATGTAATGGTTTATGTTTTCCGACATCTCAGTTAAAGTATATTGTCATTGACCTTCCAAACATGTTGAGCTTGCCTTTCCCCCTCATGCTAGCCAAATTCCTTGCACCAAGTAGAGATACTACTTGTGCTTCCAAATACCCTTAAACCCAGTTTTGCCATGAGAGTCCACCATGCCTACCTATGGATTGAGTAAGATCCTTCAAGTAAGTTGTCATCGGTGCAAGCAATAAAAATTGCTCTCTAAATATGTATGACTTATTAGTGCAGAGAAAATAAGCTTTGTACGAACTTGTTGTGGAAGTAATAAAAGCGACGGATTGCATAATAAAGGTCCACATACAAGGGGCAATATAAAGTGACGTTCTTTTGCATTAAGATTTTGTGCATCAACCCTAAACGCGCATGACAACCTCTGCTTCCCTCTGCAAAGGGCCTATCTTTTACTTTATGTTTTTTACTTTATGCTTGAGTCAAGGTGATTCTCACCTTTCCCTTTTTCATTTTATCCTTTGGCAAGCTCCTCGTGTTTGAAAGATCAGGATATATATATCCAATTGGATGTAAGTTGGCATAGGCTATTATTGTTGACATCACCTAAAGGTGAATACGTTGGGAGGCAACACAATAAGCTCCTATCTTTCTCAGTGTCCGGCTGAAACTCCATAACCACAAGTATTGCGTGAATGTTAGCAATTGTAGAAGAATATATGATAATTGAGTATGTGGACTTGCTGAAAAGCTCTATTCTTGACTCTTTCTGATGTTATGATAAATTGCAATTGCTTCAATGATTGAGATTATAGTTTGTTAGTTCTCAATGAAGTTTCTGAACCATGCTTGACATTGTGAATAGATTGTTACTTGATCATGAAAAGTTTTATGAGATAAGCTACTATTATGACACATATTGATGCTAGAGAAGGTGATTGAAATTATCATTGATCAAACTTGTGCACCTTCTAGCATTCAACCTTCATAAATTATTTCTTTTATCATTTACCTACTCGAGGACGAGCAAGAATTAAGCTTGGGGATGCTGATACATCTCCAACGCATCTATAATTTATGAAGTATTCATGCTATTATATTATCCATCTATGATGTTTTATAAGCATTTATATGTCATTTTATATGACTTTTGGGACTAACCTATTAACCTAGAGCCCAGTGCCAGTTTCTGTTTTCTCCTTGTTTTTGTATTTTACAGAAAAGGGATACCAAACGGAGTCCAATTGACGTGCCAATTTTTGAGGATTTTTTATGGACCAAAAGAAGACTATGGAGCATCGGAGTTGGGCCAGAAGAGTCCCGGCCTGCCCACGAGAGTGCCCCCCTAGGGAGCGGCCCCCTATCTCGTGGACAGCCCGGAGACCTCCCTGACTTGAAACCAACGCCAAAAATTCCTATAAATAGAGAAACCTTCGGGAATTAACCTAGATCGTAAGTTCCGCCGCCGCAAGCCTCTGTAGCCATGAGAAATCAATCTAGGCCCTCTCTGGCACCCTGCCGGAGGGGGCTATCATCACCGGAGGCCATGGAGGAGGATCTCGGAGGGGCCATCATCGCCATGAAGGCCAAGGACCAGAGGGGGAAAGCCATGGAGGAGGAAGCAAAAGGGGGAGAACCTCTCCTCCTCTCTCTTGGTGGCACCGGAGTGCCATCGGGAGGGGAATCATCGCCGCGGTGATCGTCTTCATCAACATCACCATCATCATCACCATCCTCATCTCTTTTACGCGGTCCACTCTCCCACACCCCGTTGTAATCCCTACTTGAACATGGTGCTTTATGCCACATATTATGATCCAATGATGTGTTGCCATCTTATGATGTTTTGAGTAGATATCTTTTGTCCTTGAGTTGATTGATGATCCAGATTGGTACGAGTTGTATGTTTTATTATTGGCGATGTCCTATGGTGCCCTCTGTGTCGCGCAAGCATGAGGGATTCCCACTGTAGGGTGTTGCAATACGTTCATGATTCGCTTATAGTGGGTTGCTAGAGTGACAGAAGCTTAAACCCGAGTAAGGGGGTTGTTGTGTATGGGATAAAAGGGGACTTGATGCTTTAGTGCTATGGTTGGGTTTTACCTTAATGAATCTTTAGTATTTGCGGATGCTTGCTAGAGTTCCAATCATAAGAGCATACGATCCAAGTAGGAAAAGTATGTTAGTTTATTCCTCTCCCTCATATGAAATTGCAATGATGACTATCTATCTTGTTAACAATTGCTTAGGACAATTCCGCACACTGATCCACCATTATTCCACACTCGCTATTTATATTATTTAGTAATATATTCTAACTTTATGATAACAACACCTACTTTTATATTTTAGCTCTCCGATATCATATAAAGTTATCCTCTTTACACCCACAACACGGTTTTATTTCTTGTTTCTAGTTGGAAGCAAACGTTCGGTGCACGTAGAGTCGTATCAGTGGAATATAGGGCTTGAGAGAATATTGATCTTACCTTTAGCTCCTTGTGGGTTCGACACTCCATACTTATCACTTCCACCTTTGGGAATTGCTATGATGATTCCCTGCACTTGGGGATTATCATGGGCCTGCCAGCCCACACGCGCGATGGGACGTCACCGCAGGCTGTGGCCCGCCGCTACAGGGCCTCGGCCCGCGCACGGATCTGTTGTGGCCGAGGCGGGCGGTTGCCCTTCCGTGGCGCCATAACTGCGCCTCAACGTGCGGAATGCACAGGGTCGTGTGGGGCATGAGGCGCAGTTAATCACAGCCCACACGACGCCTTGGCTTTGCCTCGACCGGTTATAAAGAGGAGGGAGGGAGAGGGGGAGGAGTAGAACGCTTGAGTGCCCACTCCCCACTCTCTCCTTTCTCCATCGCCGGCATCGTGTTCTCCGTTCCACTGCCATCGAAGCGCTGCCGCAGCTGCATTGCCCGTCGCTGTCGTCCTGCCGTGGTCATCGTCCCGCCAAAGCAACCGTTCTGTTGCGGTTACCGTCGTGGCTTCGCTACCGCACGTCGTCGTCTTCATCTCCGTCACTGCGATGCCCTTCACCTCTCTTCTCCGACGAGCTCTCCCTCGCTGTCCTGCGTCATGGCGAAGAGTGGATGGATGGGGTCCACCATTCACCAAGATCATGTTGACTTCCTCCGTGCGACACGGAGGATACCTCACTTCGACAACATGGAGGTACGCATCCCCGGGCCAGAGATCTCGCTGCTGCCGAAGACGGATGAGTACGTGGTTTTCCGTGCCCACTTCCTCCGTGGCTTCGCACTCCCAGCCTCCGGCTTCTTCCGGGAGTTCCTCCATTACTTCCGACTGCAGCCGCACCACCTTACCCCCAACACGGTGGTGTGCCTCTCTGCCTTCGTCTCCTTCTACGAGGGGTACCGCGGCGTGCAACCGACTATCGAGCTATGAGGTAGATTTTTCTACCTCAAGCTTGGTATGGCGACGAAGGACGAGGCGGCCCTGTGCGGAGTGTACGTGGCCGTGAGGCGCTCAGGAAGCGGCATGCGCTTCCCTCCGATTCCTCTGCACGAGTCGGCCAAACTCTGGCAAAGGTCATATTTCTACGTCCGGAACCTCCGGAACTTAGACTACATCAACTTGCCGCCTTATGTGCTAGGGCCGCCTGCTGGATCACACGGCAACTGGCAACAGCAGCCGCCCAAGCGCCCACTGCTGCCCAACATCGCCAGCTTTGTCTTTCGACTAGAGGAGATGACCAGTCGGGAGGGCCTCCAGCCGGCCGACCTACTGGCTGGCTACATCATGCGCCGAGTGCCGCCGATCCAGCTCTGACTGCACCTCATCTGTGAGATGAGCGGCCGCCGAGATCCATGCTGGATGTCGACGAAGGAGATGTCGAGGGAAGAGGTGGCCCTTCACGTTAATGACAAAACCAATTACAAGCTCAGCGACGCGGAATGGTGCATCGGCAAGGATCCTTATAGCCGGGCCAACCCTCCTCCGGTGGTAAGTGATACGTCTCCAACGTATCTATAATTTTTTATTGTTCCATGCTATTATATTACCCCTTTTGGATGTTTATGGGCTTTATTTTACACATTTATATCATTTTTGGGACTAACCTACTAACCGGAGGCCCAACCCGTATTGCTGTTTTTTTGCCTATTTCAGTATTTCGAAGAAAAGGAATATCAAACTGAGTCCAAATGGAATGAAACCTTCGGGACCGTGATTTTTGGAACGAACGTGATCCAGAGGACTTGGAGTGCAAGTCAAGGAGCAGCCGAGGCTCCCACGAGATAGGAGGGCGCCCCCCCCTATAGGGCGCGCCCTCCTGTCTTGTGGGCCCCTCGGGCGTCCACCGACGTACTTCTTCCTCCTACATAAGCCTACGTACCCCAAAAACATCCAGGGAGCAGACAAAACACAATTTCCACCATCGTAACCTTCTGTATCCGCGAGATCCCATCTTGGAGCCTTCGCCGGCGTTCTGCCGAAGGGGGAATCGACCACGGAGGGCTTCTACATCAACATCCTTGCCCCTCCGATGAGTTTTGAGTAGTTTACCACAGACCTACGGGTCCATAGTTATTAGCTAGATGGCTTCTTCTCTCTTTTTGGATCTCAATACAATGTTCTCCCCCTCTCTTGTGGAGATCTATTCGATGTAAACTCTTTTTGGGTTGTGTTTGTCGAGATCCGATGAATTGTGGGTTTATGATCAAGTTTATCTATGAATAATATTTGAATCTTCTCTGAATTCTTTTATGTATGATTGAGTTATCTTTGCAAGTCTCTTCGAATTATCAGTTTGGTTTGGCCTACTAGATTGATCTTTCTTGCCATGGGAGAAGTGCTTAGCTTTGGGTTCAATCTTGCGGTGTCCTTACCCAGTGACAGAAAGGGTTGCAAGGCACGTATTGTATTGTTGCCATCCAGGATAACAAGATGGGTTTTTTATCATATTGCTTGAGTTTATCCCTCTACATCATGTCATCTTACTTAATGCGTTACTCTGTTCTTATGAACTTAATACTCTAGATGCAGGCAGGAGTCGGTCGATGTGTGGAGTAATAGTAGTAGATGCAGGTAGGAGTCGGTCTACTTGTTGCGGACGTTATGCCTATATACATGATCATGCCTAGATAATCTCATAACTATTCTCTTTTCTATCAATTGCTCGATAGTAATTTGTTCACCCACCGTAATACTTATGCTATCTTGAGAGAAGCCACTAGTGAAACCTATGGCCCTCAGGTCTATTTCTTATCATATCTGCTTCCAATCTACTTTTATTTGCATCTTTACTTTTTGCATCTATATTATAAAATACCAAAAATATATCTATCTTATCATACTATCTTTATTAGATCTCACTTTCGCAAGTGGCCGTGAAGGGATTGACAACCCCTTTATTGCGTTGGTTGCGAGTTCTCAGTTTGTTTGTGTAGGTGCGTGGGACTTTTGAGGAGCCTCCTACTGGATTGATACCTTGGTTCTCAAAAACTGAGAGAAATACTTACGCTACTATTGCTGCATCACCCTCTCCTCTTCGAGGAAAACCAACGCAAGCTCAAGACGTAGCAAGAAGGATTTCTGGCACCATTGCCGGGGAAGTCTTTGCTCAAGTCAAGACATACCAAGTACCCATCACAAACCCATCTCCCTTGCATTTACATTATTTGCCATTTGCCTCTTGTTTTCCTCTCCCCCACTTCACCCTTGCTATTTTATTTTCCCTCTCATTCCCAATCTTCTCCTCTCTCCTTCTGCTTGCCTTTTTCTGCTTGCTTGTGTGCCTGTTTGTCCTTATGGCTTCGCCTAAGGGTCCTAACCACCTTCTCAAAAGGATGGAAGAGATTGAATCAAATATTAGGAGCTTTATGAATTTGCAATTTGAGCATAATAATTTCTTTAGAAAAGAGCTTAAGGAACAAAAAGGTTTTTTGGGTTTTATGAACAAAGAGCTTGATGATATGAATAAATAATTTTATGGTGTTAACGCTCAAATTGCCGGGCTTGAAAATGCCATAGCCAAAATTTCTGATAAGCAAGCTACCTTAGTCAATAAGATGGCCACTAAACCAGAAAAGTTAGATGAAAATAATGATGAGGATCTTAAAGTTATTGATGCATCTCCTATTAGATCTTTGTTTTGCAATATGAATTTTGATAATTATGGGACCGATGATGAATCAACTTTGCCTAGAAGGTGTCCCAAGAATTTGGAGTTTTTAGATCTTGATGATAAATTTGGTAAAAGTGGGATTGGAGAGGTCACAACTTTAAATAGCATTGAACCCACTATCTCGGATTTCAAGGAATTTGATTATGATAATTGTTCTTTAGAAGGTTGTATTTCCTTGTTGCAATCTGTTGTTAATTCTCCTCATGCTTATAGTCAAAATAAAGCTTTTACCAAACATATTGTTGATGCCTTGATGCAATCTTATGATGAAAAACTTAATTTGGAAGTTTCTATACCTAGAAAACTTAATGATGAGTGGGAACCTACTATGAAGATTAGAATTAAAGATCATGAGTGTTTTGCTTTGTGTGATTTGGGTGCTAGTGTTTCCACGATTGGCGCGATTATTGATATGAAGGAAGGGAATATTAGATTTCAATTTCCATTAAAGAAAGGCATGGAGCACTTTCCAAGAAAGAAAGTCAAATTACCTTATGAATCTATCATGCGGGCTACTTATGAATTTAGTGCCAAAGATGGCACTCATTAGATCTATCTTTGCTTTTATGCCTAGCTAGGGGCGTTAAACGATAGCGCTAGTTGGGAGGCAACCCAATTTTATTTATGTTTTTTTGTTTTTGTTCCTGTTTAGTAATAAATCTTGCATCTACTTCTGTTTAGATGTGTTTTTATCTTTTAATTAGTGTTTGTGCCAAGTAGAACCTATAGGATAACCTATGATGATAGTTGATTTGATTCTGCTGAAAAACAGAAACTTTGCGCGCACGAATATAATTTTGTTAAATCACAGAAATGTGCTTTTGCGTTGATATTTTTTTCTGCTGATCAATAAACAAAATTTCCAGGACTTCCTATTTTGGTAGGATTTTTAGAGTCACGGAAGTTTGCATTAGTCACAGATTGCTACAGACTGTTCTGTTTTTGACAGATTCTGTTTTTCGTGTGTTGTTTGCTTATTTTGATGCATCTATGGCCAATAAAATAATTTATAAACCATAGAGAAGTTGGAATACAGCAGGTTTTACACCACAATAAATAAAGAATGAGTTCATTACAGTAACTTATGTGGTGGTTTTGTTTTCTTTCACTAACAGAGCTTATAAGATTTCCTGTTGAGTTTTGTGTTGTGAAGTTTTCAAGTTTTGGGTAAAACTTTTATGGACTATGGAATAAAGGGTGGCAAGAGCCTAAGATTGGGTATGCCCATGGCACCCCAAGATAATCAAGAATAGCCAAAAGCCTAAGCTTGGGGATGCCCCGGGAAGGCATCCCCTCTTTCGTCTTCGTTCATTGGTAACTTTACTTGGAGCTAAATTTTTATTCGCCACATGATATGTGTTTTGCTTGGTGTGACGCCCGGATACTTAAGCTATAGTAAACCATTGTTAATGATGCCACGTCAGCACAATTACTGTTGCTAATCTCGCGTTAGTTCGAAACTGATTCAAATTCAAATTTAAATTAAAGACAAACAACAAAAGTTTTCAAACATTAAAACTAAAATGTTCTAAATGTGACGAATAGTTCACGAGTAATAATGGTGGAGAAACCAACATTTCTTATAATATTTAATTTCACTAAAATAACCAAAGCTTAGGGCAAAACAATTACTTTAATGCCTTTTATAAAGATATAGTAATATAACTAAATTAATAGTGTGCCAAAATAATTATGGCAGAGGCCTAATTAGTAATACTAATTTAGGTGCTAACTTGGTATTTTATAAAAAGAAAATAATAGAAACTTTAAATGAAAAC
>NC_041391.1:512557835-512596077 GCF_002162155.2 Triticum dicoccoides
CTTCGGGCCTCACCGCGCCCCGTGGTCGTCATCCACCCCACCAGCGCAAGGCCACGGTGCCCCCCCATCATCGAATCGTCGTCGCTTCTCAGCGTCGGCCAACAACACGACGACCGCGTCGACTTGCTGCTCCGACGCCTCCACGCCCCCCCTCGAGCTCGCACGCGACCTCCCCTGTGAGCCCCTTACCCAATCCCCCTCCGCCTCCCACCGTAGGTCGCCGTCCGCGCTCCGACCCTGCTCCGCCCTGGACGCGTCGCCCCGTGCCCGTGCGCGGCCTCGCCGTGTTTGCCCGCCACCATGTGTGGCTGCGCCCGCGCCGCGCCTGGGCCGCGTGCCCCGCTCACGCCCTGGTTGTGCTCCGGCACCACCGCGCGTTGCTCGTCTCCGCCTCTGGCTCCCGCAGCTCCGGCCACTCGCCGTGGCCTCGCCACTTCCACCGAAGGCGGACAGCCCCCGTCTCTGCGGGCGGGCGTCCTGGCGCCCCGCACCTGATCCACCGCCCGCGCCCGTTTGGCCCTATGGGCCACTGCCCAGTGGGGCCCCACGTCCCCAGAGAACGTTTTGTTAAAAAAAAAGGAATTAAAAATAATATATAAAATAAATAAAATAAATAATAATAATTTATTTAATTAATTAATTAAGTTAATTAATCATAATTACATTAACCTAAACTAACTAATTAGTTTAATTAAACAGTAGTTAGATTAGTTACACACTAATTAGACTAAACAGTCAATGACTAGTGGGACCCACACGTCAGTTGACCAGTCAACATCTCTGTTGACTGCTGACGTCATGCTGACGTCATGATGACGTCAGCAAACACTGTTTTGGATAATGTTGAAGTTAAATAAATAATTAAAATCAGAAAATGATTAAATCTTTAGAAAATCATATCTTTTAATCCGTAACTCGGATTAAAATATTTTCAACATGAAAGTTGCTCAGAACGACGAGACGAATCCGGATACGCGGTCCGTTCGTCCGCCACACACCCCTAACCTATCGAACCCGCAACTTTCCCCCTCCGGTTCCTCTGCCCGAAAACGCGAAACTCCGGGAATACTTTCCCGGATGTTTCCCCCTTTCGTCGGTATCACTTACTACCGCGTTAGGGCACACCGAACACCGCGTATTGCCTTGTTATATTTTGTGATGCTTTGTTTGCTCTGTATTCATTATTTCTTCCCCCTCTTCTCTCCGGTAGACTACGAGACCGACGCTGCTGCTGACCAGTTCGACTACGGAGTTGACGACCCCTCTCTCTTGCCAGAGCAACCAGGCAAGCCCCCCCTTTGATCACCAGATATCGCCTATTCTCCTCTCTACTGCTTGCATTAGAGTAGTGTAGCATGTTACTGCTTTCATTAATCCTATTCTGATGCATAGCCTGACATTGTTGCTACACCTGTTGATACCTTACCTGCAATCCTAAATGCTTAGCATAGGATGCTAGTTTATCATCATTGGCCCTACATTCTTGTCAGTCTGCCTTGCTATACTATCGGGCCGTGATCACCTGGGAGGTGATCACGGGTATATACTATACATACATGCTATACAGTTGGTGACTAAAGTCGGGTCAGCTCGAAGAGTACCCGCGAGTGATTCACGGATTGGGGGCTGAAAGGACCTTTGTCCCGACGGCCCTCTGTGTGGATCTTTGTGGCGGAGCGACAGGGCAGGTTGAGACCGCCTAGGAGAGAGGTGGGCCTGGCCCTGTTCGGCGTTCGCGGACACTTAACACGCTTAACGAGATCTTGGTATTTGATCTGAGTTGGCTACGAGCCTATACGCACTAACCATCTACGTGGGAGTAGTTATGGGTATCCCGACGTCGTGGTATCAGCCGAAGCACTTCAGACGTCAGCGACGGAGCGGCGCGCGCCGAATTGGACTGGAACGCCACTAGGCTAGGTCTGCTTTCGGCCGCGTACGCAACGTGCAGGTGTGCTATGGGCGATGGGCCCAGACCCCTGCGCGCTTAGGTTTAGACCGGCGTGCTGGCCTCTCTGTTTTGCCTAGGTGGGGCTGCGACGTGTTGATCTTCCGAGGCCGGGCATGACCCAGGAAAGTGTGTCCGGCCAAATGGGATCAAGCGTGTTGGGTTATGTGGTGCACCCCTGCAGGGAAGTTAATCTATTCGAATAGCCGTGATCTTCGGTAACAGGACGACTTGGAGTTGTACCTTGACCTTATGACAACTAGAACCGGATACTTAATAAAACACACCCTTCCAAGTTCCACAGACAACCCGGTGATCGCTTTTCCGCAGGGCGACGAGGAGAGGATCGCCGGGTAGGATTATGCTATGCGATGTTACTGGAGATGCTACTTGGAGATGCTACTTGGGGGACTTCAATCTACTCTCTTCTACATGCTGCAAGACGGAGGCTACCAGAAGCGTAGTCTTCGACAGGATTAGCTATCCCCCTCTTATTCTGGCATTCTGCAGTTCAGTCCACCGATATGGCCTCCTTACACATATACCCATGCATATGTAGTATAGTTCCTTGCTTGCGAGTACTTTGGATGAGTACTCACGGTTGCTTTTCTCCTTCTTTTCCCCTTTCCCTTCTACCTGGTTGTCGCAACCAGATGCTGGAGCCCTGGAGCCAGACGCCACCGTCGACGACGACTACTACCCCCGGAGGTGTCTACTACTACGTGCAGCACGCTGACGACGACCTGGAGTAGTTTAGGAGGATCCCAGGCAGGAGGCCTGCGCCTCTTTCGATCTGTATCCCAGTTTGTGCTAGCCATCTTATGGCACCTTGTTTAACTTATGTCTGTACTCAGATATTTTTGCTTCCGCTGACTCGTCTATGATCGAGCACTTGTATTCGAGCCCTCGAGGCCCCTGGCTTGTATTATGATGCTTGTATGACTTATTTTATTCGTAGAGTTGTGTTGTGATATCTTTCCGTGAGTCCCTGATCTTGATCATACACATTTGCGTGCATGATTAGTGTACGATTGAATCGGGGGCGTCACACTTGGAGTGTCGTGTATTATATTAGTCTTTGCTTTTTAGTTTACCACAATCATACTTGCGGTACACACCTTTTGGGAGAAGCCTATTTGATTAGAATTTGCTAGAATACTCTATGTGCTTCACTTATATCTTTTGAGCTTGATAGTTTTTGCTCTAGTGCTTCACTTATATTTTTTTAGAGCATGGTGGTGTCTTTATTTTGAAGAAATTACTAGTCTCTCATGCTTCACTTATATATTTTTGAGAGTCTTTTAGAACAGCATGGTATTTGCTATGGTTTTAAAGTTGGTCCTAGAATGATGAGCATCCAAGTTGGGTATAATAAAAGCTATCATAGGAAGAGAATTGGATGCTATGATCAATTTGATGCTTGATAATTATTTTGAGATATAAAGGTAGTAATGTTAGGGTCATGCTAGTGGGTAATTATGAAATTGAGAAATACTTTTGTTGAAGTTGACAAGTCCCGTAGCATGCACGTATGGTAAAAGTAATGTGACAAATTTGTTGCATGAGGTGCTCTTTTAATTGTCTTCCTTATGAGTGGCAGTCGGGGACGAGCGATGGTCTTTTCCTACCAATCTATCCCTCTTGGGGCATGCATAGTAGTACTTTGCTTCGAGGCCTAAGTAGACTTTTGCAATAAGTATATGAGTTCTTTTTGACTAATGTGAGTCCATGGATATACGCACACTCATCCTTTCACTTTGCTAGCCTTTATTATTACCACGCAACTTTCGCCAGTATCATGAACCCTTTATTTACCTTCCTTAAAACAGCCATCATACCTACCTATTATGGCATTTCCATATCCATTCCGAGATATGTTGCCATGCAACTTTCCACCGTTCCGGTTATTATGACACGTTCCATCATTGTCATATTTCTCTTTGCATAATCATGTAGTTGACATCGTATTTGTGGCAAGGCCACTTCCATAATTTTCATACATGTCGCTCTTGATTCATTGCATATCCCGGTACACCGCCGGAGGCATTCATATAGAGTCATATCTTATTCTAGCTTTGAGTTGTAATTCTTGAGTTGTAAATCAATAAAAGTGTGATGATCTTCATTATTAGAGCATTGTCCTAGTGAGGAATGGATGATGAAGGCTATGATTCCCCCACAAGTCGGGATGAGACTTCGGACTTTACAAAAAGAAAAAAAGAGAAAAAAAAGAGAAAGGCCAAAAAAAAGAGAAAGGCCAAAGAAAAAGAAAAAAAATAAGAAAAGGGGGAAAAGAAAAAAATGAGAGAAAAAGAGAGAAGGGACGATGCTACTATCTCTTTTTCCACACTTGTGCTTTAAAATAGCACCATGATCTTCATGATAGAGAGTCTCCTATGTTGTCACTTTCATATACTAAGTGGAAAATTTTCATTATAGAACTTGGCTTGTATATTCCAATGATGGGCTTCCTCAAAATGCCCTAGGTCTTCGTGAGCAAGCAAGTTGGATGCACACCCACTTAGTTTCTTTTGTTGAGCTTTCATATATTTATAGCTCTAGTGCATCCGTTGCATGGCAATCCCTACTCACTCACATTGATATCTATTAATGGGCATCTCCATAAGCCCGTTGATACGCCTAGTTGATGTGAGACTATCTTCTTCCTTTTTGTCCTCACAACCACCATCATATACCACCATAGTGCTATGTCCACGGCTTGCGCTCATGTATCACGTAAGAGTTGAAAAAGCTGAAGCGCGCTAAAAAGTATGAAACAATTTCTCGGCTCATCATCGGTGTTGTGCATGATGGGAGTATTTTGTGTAATGAAAATGTAGCATGGCCTAACTATATGATTTTGTAGGGATAAGCTTTCTTTGGCTATGTTATTTTGATAGGACATGATTATTTGTTAGTATGCTTTGAAGCATTATTATTTTTCTGTTTTATAAGCTTTTATTTTGAATCATTTGGATCTTAACATTCATGCCACAATAAAGAAAATTACATTGAGAATTATGCTAGGTAGCATTCCACATCAAAAATTTCTTTTTTTATCATTTACCTACTCGAGGACGAGTAGGAATTAAGCTTGGGGATGCTTGATACGTCTCCAATGTATCTATAATTTTTTATTGTTCCATGCTATTATATTACCCCTTTTGGATGTTTATGGACTTTATTTTACACATTTATATCATTTTGGGGACTAACCTACTAACCGGAGGCCCAGCCCGTATTGCTGTTTTTTTTTGCCTATTTCAGTATTTCGAAGAAAAGGAATATCAAACGGAGTCCAAACGGAATGAAACCTTCAGGAGCGTGATTTTTGGAACGAACGTGATCCAGAGGACTTGGAGTGCAAGTCAAGAAGCAGCCGAGGCTCCCACGAGATAGGAGGGCCCCCCCTATAGGGCGCGCCCCTGTCTCGTGGGCCCCTCAGGCGTCCACTGACGTACTTCTTCCTCCTATATAAGCCTATGTACCCTGAAAACATCCAGGGAGCACACAAAACACAATTTCCACCACTGTAACCTTCTGTATCCGCGAGATCCCATCTTGGAGCCTTCGCCGACGTTCTGTCGGAGGGGGAATCGACCACCGAGGGCTTCTACATCAACATCCTTGCCCCTCCGATGAGTTGTGAGTAGTTTACCACAGACCTACGGGTCCATAGTTATTAGCTAGATGGCTTCTTCTCTCTTTTTGGATCTCAATACAATGTTATCCCCCTCTCTTGTGGAGATCTATTCGATGTAAACTCTTTTTGCGGTGTGCTTGTCGAGATCCGATGAATTGTGGGTTTATGATCAAGTTTATCTGTGAATAATATTTGAATCTTCTCTGAATTCTTTTATGTATGATTGAGTTATCTTTGGAAGTCTCTTCGAATTATCAGTTTGGTTTGGCCTACTAGATTGATCTTTCTTGCCATGGGAGAAGTGCTTAGCTTTGCGTTCAATCTTGTGGTATCCTTACCCAGTGACAGAAAGGGTCGCAAGGCACGTATTGTATTGTTGCCATCGAGGATAAAAATATGGGGTTTATATCATATTTCTTGAGTTTATCCCTCTACATCATGTCATCTTACTTAATGCGTTACTCTGTTCTTATGAACTTAATACTCTAGATGCAGGCAGGAGTCGGTCGATGTGTGGAGTAATATAGTAGATGCAGGCAGGAGTCGGTCTACTTGTTGCGGACGTGATGCCTATATACATGATCATGCCTAGATAATCTCATAACTATTCGCTTTTCTATCGATTTCTCGACAGTAATTTTTTCACCCACCGTAATACTTATGCTATCTTGAGAGAAGCCACTAGTGAAACCTATGGCCCCCGGGTCTATCTCTTATCATATTTGCTTTCAATCTACTTTATTTGCGTCTTTACTTTTTGCATCTATATTATAAAATACCAAAAATATATTTATCTTATCATACTATCTTTATTAGGTCTCACTTTCGCAACTGGCCATAAAGGGATGGACAACCCCTTTACTGCATTGGTTGCGAGTTCTTTGTTTGCTTGTGTAGGTGTGTGGGACTTTTGAGGAGCCTCCTACTGGATTGATACCTTGGTTCTCAAAAACTGAGGGAAATACTTACGCTACTATTGCTGCATCACCCTCTCCTCTTCGAGGAAAATGAACGCAAGCTCAAGACGTAGCAAGAAGGATTTCTGGCGCCGTTGCCGGGGAGGTCTTCGCTCAAGTCAAGACATACCAAGTACCCATCACAAACCCATCTCCCTCGCATTTACATTATTTGCCATTTGCCTCTCGTTTTCCTCTCCCCCACTTCACCCTTGCCGTTTTATTTGCCCTCTCTTTCCTAATCTCCTCCTCTCTTTTCGCTTGCCTTTTTCCGTTTGCCATGGCTAGTCCTCCTATCCTTATTCTCACTCCCGAACAAGAAATTCTCAATTTTAAGCAAAGGGAGAGAGAAAATTTAAAAGATGCTTTTCATAGAATTTGCAATGCCCAATATAAAGCTACTAGGAAGCTTGCTACTTCCGTTCTTCTTCGCAATTTTTATGTAGGCATTACTCCTTGGAATAGATGTGTTCTTGATATTGCTACCGGTGGTGATTTCATGAGTAGCCATACGTTTGATGCTTATAATGCTATGTTAGATTTGTTTGGCCCACCACCTCTTTTGATCAATGGAACTGTTTTAACTTCAGAACACGTCATGCAACGGCTTGAGATTATTGAAAATAAGATGGCTACTATTGAATTGATTGAAAATTTGGATAAAAAGGTTCATAATCACATTACCCAATATGTATCTAGGGTTGGAGTTACTTTGAAAAATCTTAAAGAAAAAGAACCTATAGTCAATGAAAAAATAGATCTAGACTCTGCTAGAATCGGTAAACTTAAGGATATCATTACAAACTTAGGTTCCGCATTTTCCTCCATGAAAAACACTCCAAAACCCCCTCCTAAAACTACCAAGTTTATTTATGTTCCTGAAAATAAGGGTGAATCTTCTAGTAAGGGAGACGGGGATCTCAAATCCATAAGTGTTCATCCCAATTGTCTATCTATCGTTAAAGAACCTTTTGCTTCCAATGAATTTCTTGAATTTTTGCCTAAAGGTTTAGCCATTGCTAAAAGGTGAGTGATCCCTAAAGATCACAAGTGCTCTACTTATGAATTTAGTGCCAAATATGGCACTCGTTAGATCTATCTTACTTTTATGCCTAGCTAGGGGAGTTAAACGATAGCGCTACTTGAGAGGCAACCCAATTTTCTTTATGTTTTTTGTTTTTACTCCTATTTAGTAATAAATCTTGCATATACCTTCTGTTTAGACATATTTTTATCTTTTAATTAGTGTTTGTGCCAAGTACAACCTATAGGATAACCTATGATGTTAGTTGATTTGATTCTGCTGAAAAACAGAAACTTTGCGCGCACGAATATAATTTTGTTAAATCACAGGAACGTGCTTTTGCGTTGATTCTTTATGCTTCTGATTAATAAACAAATTGTCCAGGACTTCCTATTTTGGTAGGAATTTTTGAGTTCCAGAAGTTTGCATTAGTTACAGATTGCTATAGACTGTTCTGTTTTTGACAGATTCTGTTTTTCGTGTGTTGTTTGCTTATTTTGATGCATCTATGGCTAGTAAAATAGTTTATAAACCATAGAAAAGTTGGAATACAGTAGGTTTAACACCAAAATAAATAAAGAATGAGTTCATTGCAGTACCTTATGTGGTGGTTTTGTTTTCTTTCACTAACGGAGCTTATAAGATTTCCTGTTGAGTTTTGCGTTGTGAAGTTTTCAAGTTTTGGGTAAAGCTTTTATGGACTATGGAATAAAGGATGGCAAGAGCCTAAGCTTGGGGATGCCCAAGGCACCCCAAGATAATCAAGAATAGCCAAAAGCCTAAGCTTGGGGATGCCCCGGGAAGGCATCCCCTCTTTCGTCTTCGTTCATGGGTAACTTTACTTGGAGGTATATTTTTATTCGCCACATGATATGTGTTTTGCTTGGAGTGTCGTGTATTATATTAGTATTTGCTTTTTTGTTTACCACAATCATCCTTGCTGTACACACCTTTTAGGAGAAGCCTATTCGATTTGAATTTGCTAGAATACTCTATATGCTTCACTTATATTTTTTGAGCTTGATAGTTTTTGCTCTAGTGCTTCACTTATATCTTTTAGAGCACGGTGGTGACTTATTTTTAAAGAAATTATTAGTCTATCATGCTTCACTTATATTATTTGTAGAGTCTTTTAGAACAGCATGGTATTTGCTATGGTTATAAAATTGGTCTTACAATGATAGGCATCCAAGTTGGGTATTGAACATATAAACCCCTCTATCCTACCCGCCATTCTAGCGCTATTGTGTCGGGAGAGCGATTTCGTTTGCACGATGTACCATGGTGAGTACTTTTCATGTTGCTGTCAAAAATCCACAGGTTAGTTTCTTTCCACGTTATGCTTTTCTGCTCCAGTGAATGACTGGTGGGCTTACTTCCCTGGCGGGCCCAACTATGTGGTCTATCTTGCATGTGTTTTCGATGAGAAAAAGGTGCGCTGCAGCGAGCGGCAGATTGGGCGGATCGAACGTGGGTCGGCAGAAATATCTCCCTCGTCACCCCCTTTTTCTCCCTCGTCTCTTCCCATCCCGCTGCTCTTCTCCATGCCGCCGCCGCTGCTTCCCCCTTCCTCTCGGCCGCCTGTCTCCCCCGCCTCCACCACCTTCTCCCCTCCTGCCTCCTCACCCAACCTGCGCAGCCATACTAGCACAGCCAGACTATGCGATGTGGACGAGGAAGGGACAGATCGGGAGGCGGGCAAGAGGAACCAGGCGGTTCTCCTTCCATGGCCAGGCCTCGACCTGCCGCATCTTCCTCCTCCCAGTCCGGCAGAGAGGAGTGGCGGATCCGCCTCCTCAAGCGAGCAGGGGCGCACAGGGATTTGATCCAGGGATCTCCTTGCGAGAGGCCGCCACCGTACCGACTCCAACCTACAGCCGGTTCCAACTCAGGTTTGTCTTCGCTTTCCTTGGTAGGCCACTGGCAGGAACATGTACACTGATGTATTTGATGTGGCTAATTGCAATCTCTAGCCTTTCTACCATCCTCTCCTTTATCCCTATTGATATGCGAATTAGGTTTTTAGCTACCGATGCCTCACTATGTTATGTTCCAGCAAAACAAGGATATAGATTTGAAAAATTGATAATAAAGTATTACCTTCGTTTCAACAGAAAATAAATGGTTGGTGAAGAGATACATATGTACAAAAAGTCTGCACAAATAGATATGTTCTTCTTGCGAACCAGCCTAGCCAATTAATTACAATTAGTTCTTCAAGTTTGATTTATTATTAGTTGATTACTTGCTTATGTGCGGTGAATAAATGAGTAAGCCGTTTTTGTTGATAAAAATGTAGGCAGCAGACCTTTTTTGTTCCTTTTTTTGTTGAAGTAAAGGATACTTAGCCTTTTCTCAATATCTTAATTCTAAAACAGGTCTGATGCAATTTTGGAACTGAATGGTTATTCGGTCTGACTTGTTCATGTAGTTCATGGCACTATGTCGGCAAGCTACATCTTGTGAAGATTTGGCTACCGCATTATATGGTGGTGTTTCACTTCCCTCAGTCAAGGTTTTAGTTAAAGTTTGAATTGAACATTATCCTCCAATACAGAGTGTGTTAGTTGTCTCCTCGCAAAAAAAAGTGTGTTGATTGTCATAACCTTATTGTCCTAACCTTCACGTTATGGAAACATTGCAGGATTCTCTGGAGTATTGACAATTGCAGGCTTCATCAATCAGAACATGTGTAGAGGTGCCATCCATTGATGTTTCCTTGGAGTACTGATAATTTAACTTGTTTCATGAGATAAACTTCCTTTCTCGTACGCTCCTTCTCTATATAACTGGGTTCAAATACACAATGAGGTATATACAGTATTAAGTTACTTATTTCTCTATTTTTTTTGTTTGGTGCTTGCCATGCCATAGAAATTGCGCACCTGAACCTACCCTTTTTTATACCATTTTTGCAATATCCATCGAAAGAACATATACGATTTACTGATTCTGTATATCATGTCCGATTAGTGTTTTCATGGTTTGCTTTCTCCTTCAAATAAATTTATCATGCCCGATTAGTTTATGCTTAGATAATCCCTTTAGGTGTGTAAGTTTTACACAATCATACGACCTTTAGAATTCCAAAATCTTCAGACCTTTTCTTCTTAGTTTCGCTTGTGGTGGTGATGCTTAATTTAAGTAACATGATTGGTTGTATGGAAATAGGGGATTTACTTCTGATGATGTGGGTAGTAGTGGTCGCCCTTGTTTTAAGTAACATGATTGGTTGTATGGAAATAGGTGATTTACTTCTGATGATGTGTGTAGTAGTGGTCTTCTCTGCACTCTTCTGTTTCATAAATTTTCCCCTTGGACACCCACCTATCTGAAATATGTGTCTTACCAATTTGATGTTGGTTCATGTGCAGGTTCAGAGAGTAGCACACTCCCTCACGGCTGGACAAGGCAGAGATGTGTCGAGGATCCGCACACACTTCATCGTCATCTTCTCCGCCTCAACTTCCTTGACAACACCTGGCCTCAAGCTCCATCCATAGCAGATTGCCCCCAAGTATCTAAGCCCCATTACCCTTCTTCCTTCCTATTATTTATCACATGTATCCATGCCCAGGCTAATGCACACCAGCAGCCTTGTAAAATGTCTGGATGATCTTTGTTTTGTAGAATGTGTGCTGCTATAATTAGGCCATGTGAAATTATAGGTATACTTTCTTGAGCTGCTGCAGATCCTTTTAACAGCGAAGATATTTACGGCAGCCTACTCCATGTAGATTTTACAGCGAAAAACTGAAGAACTTGTGATGGCCACAAAGAGACTGAAATATTTGCACGAAGCGAAGACATCCACCCGGTATACATATGGTCAGAAGCTAAGGGTTACTTCTTTTCAGCCGCTATTGAGATATTTATGTGCTCATAGATCACAACTCATGAAGTTACTGCCTTTTGGTTTTGATTTATAATTATTAAATTGGACAATCTTTTGGTGGATACAATAGCCTGTTGTATTTTCGTACTAGACCTTGATGTAAACTATTGTAGACGAAATTGAAGTTTCTGCAAGGGCATATCACTATGAATGACAATTAGGAAAGTAAGCCTGGGGATACAGATCTTATGTTTCTACTAATTTTTTGTCTCGCTTGATATGTGCACGTTGTTTTAGTTATCAGAAATGTAACCTGGGCATGTGAAAATAAGCTAGCATCCTTTTGGAAGTTTTTTTAACAACAGGGGGGCTTCGAGGTGGTTTGATTTTTTAACCAATTAATAAGAACTTCTGCGTAACCTTGGGTTAATTACTGACCTCTTTCCTTCCCTCCTTCCCCATCATCAGTAATTTAGTACAATGTATATGCAAATGATTGATGCAATCTCAATCTTCTTGTGCAATGCATGCAGGATGACCCTTGTCCTGGACCCTCGGGCTGTGGTAAAAGAACCCTTTTGCTGGCATTTTCTCTCAAGGTATCCCCGTCGGTCGGCAGCTTCTTCTGTTAATTCTATTTTTGTGTGTGTTGCCACCTATTATTTTCTTTGCCACTTATGAGCTCTACGTATGTAGATCTGAAATTGCACGCAGAGAACATTCTGTGTTGCTTATTTCACTACATTCTTCGCTCACAAAAATACTATTACCACTGAGGCTCTATGTATGTTGATGTCTCACAAATTGAGTTCGATTATATCTGCCTTATGCTACAATTTTCTTTTGCATTATTCATTTTCGTGTTATTCAGTTATGAGCTTCCATGGTGATGACCTCTCATTCAATATTCAGTCTTCTCATTCTTCATTCATCAGTCATCAATTTTCAGTCTTCAGTCTCCATGTTTTATTATTCAGTAGTGTTTTTAGTCATCAGCCTCCATGTATTCTCTACTTTCAGCCTTGTTAGCATAGCCCTTGAGCAAACCAACGCTCTGATTGATTCTGATTGTACTTTATGCATCTTGCTCAAGTACTATCTTCACCGGTGGTTGTTTTCTTAAAAATTGTGACTCCCTTGCTCATACTCCATTCAGGCACTATTGACCATTCTGGGCTCCTCGCAAATATTGAAAGCAAAAGAAGAGTCACTAAGGGCCTGTTCGGCAGCTCCCCAACTCCCATAAATCCTGAAATCCAGCTTCTATTTTGGATCGCCAGCTTCCGACGCGAGCGCTAGCGCTGAGAAATTCGTTCGGTGTCTCAGCTCCAGGTTTCGGTCGCCACACATGGGCTGCTAGCCATATTCACTGGAATTCGGCCTTGTTGGGTATTGAGAAGAGGCTGAAGTGAGCCCAAGAAGGACGCTGGGGGGAAAGTCACGTGATGCCTGGCTCCTAGGGGCTGGAAAGTTGGCTAAAAGGCCTAATTTGGACCGAGTGGAGGGCATTTTTCAGCCCAGATCGCTGGGAGACAGCGTTTTCTCCCTTTTCTGTATGTTCCTTCACTAACAAAGAGCAATTTTGGTCCAGTTTGCTATGCTTTCAAGCCTGCAAATTATGACTAATGCATCTTGAAATGTTTATTTTGACTGAAAATATAATGTTGGCAACTCATATTTTAAGGATCAACACAGTGCACGCATATTTCATTCAACAAAAGCATAATATTTGCATAAGTTCGGCAAATCAAAAGTGGTACATATTCCTAAAGTAATCTTCACCAAAGTGGTACATATTCCTAAAGTAATCTTCACCAACCTAGAGCAATGTCAGTAGCAAGTTGGTTCCTAAACAGATCCATGTCAACACCATTTTCCTCCGAAGTTGACGTATCCGATGCATTTGTAGGAACAACAAACTTCTTATACCGTTCTGGAATTGTTGGCACATAATCCGGATCCCTATCACATCGAACAAAGTGGAGATCTGACTTGTCATGGAAGCGAACATAATTGTGCAGTGCCATGGTAGCAGCCACTATCATCTTCTGGGTTTCAATTGAGTAGCTTGGCATCTTCAAAAGAATTTGCCATTTCATCTTCCAAACTCCAAAGGCCCTCTCTATGCAATTGCGTTTGGACGAGTGGATCCTGTTGAACTTCTCCTTAGGAGTATTCGGTGGTGCACCTCTTTGAAAGTCAGGGACATGATACCTTTCTCCTTTGTAGGGCGCAAGATATCCAATTCGGTTAGGGTAGCCAGCATCTACAAGATAGTACTTGCCTACAAAATAGAGAGTTGGCCCGAGGTGGCCGGGTCGCCGGACGAGTTGGCCGGCGGCGGCGGGATGGCCTCGTCCGTCGCTGGCGGCTAGGGTTGACGAGCGGGTGAGGACGGAGGAGATTGGGGATCGGGCTAATAGGCTTTCTACCGAAGAGGTAAGCAACTTCGCGGGGGCAGCTTTGTGTAAATACCCCGAACTCCAGTTTTCTCAATTCCTGGGATCAGCAAAGCTGTGGCTCCGCGTTTTTGTGCATGGACGACAGGCAGATCCTAGAAGCTAGCTTCCTGGAGCCACACCGTTCGGGCCAGCTCCGCTCGCAGATTCGCTGAATCTGGGAGCTAGCGAGCTGCCGAACAGGCCCTAAGTCGAAAAGATATTATGGACATGATAAATAAATGGATTGTTGCTTGTGATGAAGAGGCTTTGCTTGAAGAATATAACCAGGTAGTTTTAGGTTATTTGCTTTTGGGATTACAATGCTCAAATATTGAGCATAACATATGCACTTATTGCACTGATTAACCTGCCTGCGTGCATTTTTCTAGATAATTCTGTGGTTCCCTAAATATAAATAATGACACCAAGGCTATTTTGCAGGACTCGAAGAGGTATAGTTCTGGAAGGGATGCTCATGTAAACCTTAAAAGAGCAGAAAAGGCATGGATTTTGGTCACTAAAATTCCAAGTAGGTTTTAGTTCCAATGCTGGAGAACTATTCATGTATTTCAGTTGCAAGACCCATATTTTTTCCAGCTATGGTGGGCAACCTAATAAACCGTACCATTTCTTGGGAAAATGCAAGAAATAAGCCATTCCTATATGATGGGGTATGTCTACAATCTGATCGGCAGTGTAACCATTTATCTGTTGTTTCTTCAATTAATTGACTCATATATATGTTTAGCGATACACCGGTTCAGAATATTCATATATAATCTTTTCTTAGTCATTTGCAATTTTGCACAACTGTCATTCTCAAGTAGTCTGTGTCTATCAGGATTCATCTATGAAGCCTGAGAAGTAGTCTATTTCTATCATGTGGCAGAAGAATCAAGCGTGATAATAGGGAGAAGGGTAACACTCTTCTCTCGATGACCACAAGGTTCATGCTTTTTGTTGATTGATTTTGCTGAATCAAAATGATACTTCTCTTATATATTTTGAAAGAAATGTTTTCCTAAATTTCGATTATTAAAAGGGTCCCGAGTATTGCCAATTTTTTTTTTCAAATAACTATGAGTTTGAAATTGGATCTTTGTTGTCTGGTACCTTTGCTCTTGTGCTAACTAAAGTGCTCTTCTGGTTGATGTTATCACCTATGTATAAGGTTAATAATTATGAGGTAGAGGGTTGTGCTGCCAGTACAACACTGCCCCACTTTTCCTATTCGCTGCCTCTTAAGGGCATCATCATCAGCCTTCCTTATCGCCTACATAAAGCTCATGTAGCTTTGGCTTTATTTTGCTTTTATGTTTTATCCTAAATATAATGAAATCGTCTCACCCACTTATGATGTATGGCTGAATCATACTCCATGTAATGGATCTGAACTTCTATAACATAATAATTGTATGTCTGCGTATGACCGTATATATATTTGTAGGCTACTCGATAATGTAATTAGTTCACTTGGTTATAACCACATAACTCTCGGTTCTAATTGAGCTCTTGAACTATTTGTTGTTATGCATAAGCAAATTGTTCAGTTTGTTAAAATTGTGTTATAATTCTCTTTTTATTATTGTACTAGTCTTTTTCTGTACCAATTTGTGACATTACAATGCTCCTCATTTTTGCCGTGCCATAAAACAATAAAGAACTTGTCAATGGACAACCTATAGTCTACAATTACAATTCTTTATGCACTTTGGAGCTATTGGATGTCCGAGTATGTCACAAAGCAATATTATCGATGCAAATATTCACAGGCATAGGGTCGGCAGGTGCCGAATTCTCATGTTGTTGCAATTCTGAAATATGGATGGTTCGCTTGATTGCTTCCGAGGTGAACTAAATTCTCTATTGTTTCAGCCTTAAGAGTAGATCCAGTTCCTCTCATGTCTGAATGAGCCGAAGGATAATTTCCTTCATGTTGAAGTACCGATGCATTTGCTTTGCAGAAAAAAAATTAGACACCGTGGTTGAAGGCCCAGTGTATGAATACTTCATTTTGAACCATTTGCATTGCCAAACTGCATGTCTCATTTTCTTTTGTGTATGTTAGCAGTATATATTTTTAGCTTGCACATGGTCAACCTTGAATGTCCACTGTTTCACAAGTTTACCATAGGCATAGGGTAAGTGTTGATTGACAAGTTCACAAATAAACTAGCAATAACTGGCATGAGGCAGAATTGTCCTGGACATATCCAGAATTCCAGAATTTTACTTCAACCTCGAATGATTTTCTTATATCTCCTTTTCTTTCATGTATATGTGCAGTCTACATAGATCTTATTATTTCACATGTTCTTAAGATGAAGACACATCTAGGGAAAGGTTTTGATGTAATGAAGTACATTTATTTGTGATAGTTCTCCCAACCTGATAAAATCAGAATATTTGTCCTTGCTTTTTTACTTTTCACATTGTTATGTTTCACGTTGTTGTCCAAAGGGATGTGCCTTATTGTCCAAATTTTCTTATATATCCTTGTATCCATCACTTCTCACTAAGATCCGTAAATGTGATTGATGAACAAGGTTAGAGAAAAATTAGCTTGACATTCTCGAGTTGTTGAACCAAGGAATTTATGCTATGAACAAGTTTTAAAAATAGTGCTGGTGAAAAGTGTTGTTCTAGAAATAGCTTTATGCCATTTTTTAGCTTTTACTAATTTTTTATTATGTTAGCTTTTATTAAACTTTGTCTTAGTTGACTCCGTGTTCTTTGTATGCTTAGGTTAGAATCCCAACAAAGGTGCTTCTGGATGATATGATGTGGCAACTCCAGTTTCTAAATGTAGTTTACTCAACCCGCAAAGAAAGAACGGTTGGCCTCGACGCAACAGTTGAGTTCTATTCACTTGGTCACAAGCATCACTCGGGTTTAGATATGAGCTCAATGACATGGAAGACATAAACTACGACAAGGCACAACTAGCTCAACAAAAATGCCAGACCCTAGAGCATCAACAAAAAGAAAAGGACAGAATAATCAACTATTTTAGCAATAGTTGTGCAATAGCCTCATTGGAGATCGCATGGCAGCAAAGGAACTTTACCGCATAGATACAAACTTCATAGCTGGCTCAACATCGAAAGATAACAATCTCAATCATGTTTTATCACAGGTAAAATATGTTGCTGGCCGTCTTAGCTGTACAACAACAGTCTGAATATGATCTCTAGCAAACAAACCACTATTATTGGAGATTGACGGTGACATCGAAGGAATTTCTGATCTATATGTCTACCATGAAGAATAGCAGCTATGAATGATCTATCTGTCTACCATAAAGAATAGCAGCTATGAAGAGTCCTCAGAGAATCGTTCTAAATGTCCAGCGATAGATCTATCTATCGTATCTCTGCCTATCCGCATGCCTTGCGCATAACATTGTAAATGATCGTTCGTCAGCTTCTTTGGAAACATGTATCATCATGAACCATGTATCTATCATCAATCCATACTTATTTTTATATGTTTCATTCTGCTTCTACATATTTAAATGCACACTCTTTTAATACTTGGCTTACACTCGGCCTTTGCGCCATCGGCGCAACGGGTCATCTAGTAATAAAAACTATCATAGGAAGAGAATTGGATGTTATGATTAATTTAATACTTGATAATTGTTTTGAGATATGGAGGTAGTGATATTAAAGTCATGATAGTTGGGTGATTATGAATTTAAAGAATGCTTGTATTGAAGTTAGCAAGTCCCGTAGCATGCACGTATGGTTAAAGTTGTGTAACAAATTTGAAACATGAAGTGTATATGGCTTGTGCATGCTTGTGTTGAAGTTAGCAAGTCCCGTAGCATGCACGTATGGTTAAAGTTGTGTAACAAATTTGAAACATGAAGTGTACCTGGCTTGTGCATCCTTATGAGTGGCGGTCGGGGACGAGCGATGGTCCTTTCCTACCAATCTATCCCCCTAGGAGCATGCGCATAGTACTTATTTTTGTTGACTTCTAAATTTTTCCAATAAGTATATGAGTTTTTTTGACTAATGTTGAGTCCATGGATTATACGCACTTTTACCTTTCCACCATTGCTATCCTCTTGGGTACCATGCATTGTCCTTTCTCACTTTGAGAGTTAGTGCAAACTTCACCGGTGCATCCAAATCCCATGATACGATACGCTCTATCACACATAAACCTCCTTATATCTTCCTCAAAACAGCCATTATACCTACCTATTATGGCATTTCTATAGCCATTCTGAGATATATTGCCATGCAACTTTTCACCGTTCCGTTCATCATGACATACTTTACTTTTGTCATATTGCCATTGCATGATCATGTAGTTGACATCATATTTATGGCAGAGCCACCATGCATTACTTTTCATACATGTCACTCTTGATTCATTGCACCATCCCGGTAGACCGTCGGAGGCATTCATATAGAGTCATGTCTTGTCCTAGTTTCGAGTTGTAATTCTTATGTTGTAATCAATAGAAGTGTGATGATCATCATTATTAGAACATTGCCCAAAAAAAGGAAGAAAAGCCAAAAGAAAAAAAGAAGAAAGGCCTAAAAAAGGAAAAAAAGGGCAATGTTACTATCTCTTTTTCTACACTTGTGCTTCAAAGTAGCACCTTGTTCTTCAGGTAGTGAGTCTCATATATGTGCTTTAAAGTAGCACCATGTTTTTCATATAGTGAGTCTCATAAGTTGTCTTTTTCATACTAGTGGGAATTTTTTATTATAGAACTTGACTTGTATATTCTTACGATGGGCTTCCTCAAATGCCCTAGGTCTTCGTGAGCAAGCAAATTGGATGCACACCCACTAGTTTTTTTTTGTTGAGCATTCATTTATAGCTCTACTGCATCCGTTGCATGGCAATCCCTACTCCTCATGTTGACATCAATTGATGGGCATCTCCATAGCCCATTGATTATCCTCGTCAATGTGAGACTTTCTCCTTTTTTTGTCTTCTCCACACAATCCCCATCATCATATTCTATTCCACCCATAGTGCTATATCCATGTCTCACGCTCATGTATTGCGTTAAGGTTGAAAAAGTTTGAGATTATTTAAGTATGAAACAATTGCTTGGCTTGTCATCGGGGGTATAGAAGTTGGGAACATCTTTGTGTGAAGAAAATGAAGCATAGCCTAACTATATGATTTTTGTGGGATGGACTTTCTTTTGTCATGTTATTTTGAGAAGACATGATTACTTTGATTTGTATGCTTGAAGTGTTACTATTTCTTTTATCAATATGAACTTTTATTTTGAATCATTTGGATCTGAATATTCATGCCACAATAAAGAAAATTACATTATGAATTATGCTAGGTAGCATTCCACATCAAAAATTCTCTTTTTATCATTTACCTACTCGAGGACGAGCAGGGATTAAGCTTGGGGATGCTTGATATGTCTCCAACGTATCTATAATGTTTGATTGTTCCATGCTATTATATTACCCCTTTTGGATGTTTATGGGCTTTATTTTACACATTTATATCATTTTTGGGACTAACCTACTAACCGGAGGCCCAGCCCATATTGCTGTTTTTTTGCCTATTTCAGTACTTCGAAGAAAAGGAATATCAAACGGAGTCCAAACGGAATGAAACCTTCGGGAGCGTGATTTTTGGAACGAACGTGATCCAGAGGACTTAGAGCGCAAGTGAAGAAGCAGCCGAGGCTCCCACGAGATAGGAGGGCGCCCCCCTATAGGGCACGCCCCCTTGTCTCGTGGGCCCCTCGGGCGGCCACCGACGTACTTCTTCCTCCTATATATACCTACGTACCCCGAAAACATCCAGGAGCAGGACGAAACACAATTTCCACCTCCGTAACCTTCTGTATCCGCGAGATCTCATCTTGGAGCCTTCGTCGGCACTCTGCCGGAGGGGGAATCGACCATGGAGGTGAAGGAAATATGCCCTAGAGGCAATAATAAAGTTATTATTTATTGCCTTATTTCATGATAAATGTTTATTATTCATGCTAGAATTGTATTAACCGGAAACATAATACATGTGTGAATACATAGACAAACATAGTGTCACTAGTATGCCTCTACTTGACTAGCTCGTTTATCAAAGATGGTTATGTTTACTAGCCATGGACAAAAGAGTTGTCATTTGATTAACGGGATCACATCATTAGGAGAATGATGTGATTGACTTGACCCATTCTGTTAGCCTAGCACTTGATCGTTTAGTATGTTGCTATTGCTTTCTTCATGACTTATACAAAGTTCCTAAAAACTATGAGATTATGCAACTCCCGTTTACCGGAGGAACACTTTGTGTGCTACCAAACGTCACAACGTAACTGGGTGATTATAAAGGTGCTCTACAGGTGTCTCCAAAGGTACATGTTGAGTTGGCATAATTCGAGATTAGGTTTTGTCACTCCGATTGTCGGAGAGGTTTCTCTGGGCCCTCTCGGTAATACACATCACTTAAGCCTTGCAAGCATTGTAACTAATGAGTTAGTTACGGAATGATGTATTACGGAACGAGTAAAGAGACTTGCCGGTAACGAGATTGAACTAGGTATTGGATACCGACGATCGAATCTCGGGCAAGTAACATACCGATGATAAAGGGAACAATGTATGTTGTTATGCGGTTTGACCGATAAAGGTCTTCGTAGAATATGTAGGAGCCAATATGGGCATCCAGGTCCCACTATTGGTTATTGACCGAGAATAGTTCTAGGTCATGTCTACATAGTTCTCGAACCCGTAGGGTCCGCACGCTTAACGTTACGATGACAGTTTTATTATGAGTTTATAAGTTTTGATGTACCGAAGTTTTTTCGGAGTCTCGGATGTGATCACGGACATTACGAGGAGTCTTGAAATGGTCAAGACATAAAGATTGATATATTGGACATCTATATTCGGACACCAGAAGTGTTCCGGGTGATTTCGGAGAAAACCGGAGTGCCGGAGGGGTTACCGGAACCCCCCGGGGAAGTATTGGGCCTTAGTGGGCCTGAGGGGAGAGAGAGGGCAGCAGCCCAGGAGGTGGCGCCCCCCCATGAGGAGTCCGAATTGGACTAGGGGAGGGGGCGCGGCCCCCCCTTTCCCTCTCCCTCTCCCTCTCTTTCCTTCCCCCTTCCTCCTTCCTAGTAGGACTAGAAAAGGGGAGTCCTACTCCCACTAGGAGGAGGACTCCCCCCTCCTTGGCGCGCCCCTAGGGCCAGCCGGCCTCCCCCCTTGCTCCTTTATATACGGTGGCAGGGGGCACCCCATAGACACACAAGTTGATCTACGGATCGTTCCTTAGCCGTGTGAGGTGCCCCCCTCCACCATATTCCACCTCGGTCATATCGTAACGGTGCTTAGGCAAAGCCCTGCGTTGGTAGAACACCATCATCGTCACCACGCCGTCATGCTGACGGAACTCATCCCCGACACCCTGCTGGATCGGAGTCTGGGGATCGTCATTGAGCTGAACGTGTGCTGAACTCGGAGGTGTCGTACGTTCGGTACTTGGATCAGTCGGATCATGAAGACGTACGACTACATAAACCGCGTTGTCATAATGCTTCCGCTTTCGGTCTACGAGGGTACGTGGACACACTCTCCTATCTCGTTGCTATGCATCACCATGATCTTGCGTGTGCGTAGGAATTTTTTTGAAATTACTATGTTCCCCAACAGTGGTATCAGAGCCTAGGTTTTATGCTTAGATGTCATATGCACGAGTAGAACACAAGTGAGTTGTGGGCGATACAAGTCATACTGCTTACCAGCATGTCATACTTTGGTTCAGCGGTATTGTTGGATGAAGCGGCCCGGACCGACATTACGCGTAAGCTTACGCGAGACTGGTTTTACCGCCGTGCTTTGCACACAGGTGACTAGCGGGTGTCTGTTTCTCCAACTTTAGTTGAACCGAGTGTGGCTACGCCCGGTCCTTGCGAAGGTTAAAACATCACTAACTTGACGAACTATCGTTGTGGTTTTGATGCGTAGGTAAGAACGGTTTTTGCTAAGCCCGTAGCAGACACGTAAAATTTGCAACAACAAAGTAGAGGACGTCTAACTTGTTTTTGCAGGGCATGTTGTGATGTGATATGGTTAAGACGTGATGCTATATTTTATTGTATGAGATGATCATGTTTTGTAACCGAAGTTATCGGCAACTGGCAGGAGCCATATGGTTGTCGCTTTATTGTATGAAATGCAAACGCTCTGTAATTGCTTTACTTTATCACTAAGCGGTAGCGATAGTCGTAGAAGCAATAGATGGCGTAACGACAACGATGCTACGATGGAGATCAAGGTGTCGCTTCGGTGACGATGGTGATCTTGACGGTGCTTCGGAGATGGAGATCACAAGCACAAGATGAAGATGGCCATATCATATCACTTATATTGATTGCATGTGATGTTTATCTTTTATGCATCTTATCTTGCTTTGATTGACGGTAGCATTATAAGATGATCTCTCATTAAATATCAAGAAGTGTTCTCCCTGAGTATGCACCGTTGCCAAAGTTCGTCGTGCCCAGACACCACGTGATGATCGGGTGTGATAAGCTCTACGTCCATCTATAACGGGTGCAAGCCAGTTTTGCACACGCAGAATACTCAGGTTAAACTTGACGAGCCTAGCATATGCATATATGGCCTCGGAACACGGAGACCGAAAGGTCTAGCATGAATCATATAGTAGATATTATCAACATAGTGATGTTCACCATTGAAAACTACTCCATCTCACGTGATGATCGGTTATGGTTTAGTTGATTTGGATCACGTAATCACTTAGATGACTAGAGAGATGTCTGTCTAAGTGGGAGTTCTTAAGTAATATGATTAATTGAACTTAAATTTATCATGAACTTAGTCCTGGTAGTATTTTGCAAATTATGTTGTAAGATCAACAACTTGCGTTGTTGCTTTCATATGTTTATTTTGATATGTTCCTAGAGAAAAATGTATTGAAAGATGTTAGTAGCAATGATGCGGATTGGATCCGTGATCTGGGGTTTATCCTCATTGCTGCACAGAAGAATTATGTCCTTAATGCACCGCTAGGTGACAGGCCTATTGCAGGAGCAGATGCAGACGGTATGAACGTTTGGCTAGCTCAATATGATGACTACTTGATAGTTTAGTGCACCATGCTTAACGGCTTAGAATCGGGACTTCAAAGACGTTTTGAACTTCATGGACCATATGAGATGTTCTAGGAGTTGAAGTTAATATTTCCAGCAAATACCCGAGTTGAGAGATATGAAGTCTCCAACAAGTTCTATAGCTAAAAGATGGAGGAGAATCGCTCAACTAGTGAGCATGTGCTCAGATTGTCTGGGTACTTCAATCGCTTGAATCAAGTGGGAGTTAATCTTCCAGATAAGATAGTGATTGACAGAGTTCTCTAGTCACCATCACCAAGTTAGTAGAACTTCATGATGAACTATAGTATGCAAAGGATGACAAAAATGATTCCCGAGCTCTTCGTGATGTTAAAATCAACGAAGGTAGAATCAAGAAAGAGCATCAAGTGTTGATGATTGACAAGACCACTAGTTTCAAGAAAAAGGGCAAAGGGAAAGAAAGGGAACTTCAAGTAGAATGACAAGCAAGTTGTCACTCCCGCGAAGAAGCCCAAAGCTGGACCAAAGCCTGAAACTGAGTGATTACACTGCAAAGGAAATGGTCACTGGAAGCAGAGAAGCACTGAATATTTGGTGGATAAGAAGGATGGCAAATTGAACAAGGGTACATTTGATATACAGGTTATTGATATGTGCCTTACTAGTGTTTATAGTAGCCCCTGAGTATTTGATACTTGTTCGGTTGCTAAGATTAGTAACTCAAAACAGGAGTTATAAAATAAACAGAGATTAGTTGAAGGGGAAGTGACGATGAGTGTTGGAAGTAGTTCCAAGATTGATATGATCATCATCGCACACTCCCTATACTTTTCGGGATTAGTGTGAAACCTAAATAAATGTTATTTGGCGTTTGTGTTGAGCATGAATATGATTTGATCATGTTTATTGCAATACGTTTATTCATTTAAAATCAAAGAATAATTGTTGTTCTGTTTACATGAATAAAGCTTCAAATGGTCATACACCCAATGAAAATAGTTTGTTGGATCTCGATCGTACTGATACACATATTCATAATATTGATGCCAAAAGATGCAAAGTTAATAATGATAGTGCAACTTATTTGTGGCACTGCCGTTTGGGTCATATCGGTGTAAAGCGCATGAAGAAACTCCATAAAGATGGATTTTCGGAATCACTTGGTTATGAATCATTTGATGCTTGTGAACCATGCCTTTTGGGCAAGATGACTAAAACTCCGTTCTCCGGAACAATGGAACAAGCTACTGACTTATTGGAAATAATACATACCGATGTATGCGATCCAATGAGTGTTGATGCTTGTGGCAAGTATCGTTATTTTCTGACCTTCACAAGATGATTTGAGCAGATATGGGTATATCTACTTGATGAAACATAAGTCTGAAATAGTTGAAAGGTTCAAAGAATTTTAGAGTGAAGTGGAAAAATCATCGTAACGAGAAAATAAAATTTCTGCGATCTGATCGCAGAGACGAATATTTGAGTTACGAGTTTGGTCTTCAATTAAAAACTATGTGGAATAGTTTCACAGCTCACGCCACCTGGAACACCACAATGTTATGGTGTGTCCGAACGTCGTAACCGCACTTTATTGGATATGGTGCGATCTATGATGTCTCTTACTGATTTACCACTATCGTTTTGGGGTTATGCATTAGAGACAGCTGCATTCACGTTAAAAGGGAACCATCTAAATCCGTTGAGACGACACCATATGAACTGTGGTTTAGCAAGAAACCCAAGTTGTCGTTTCTTAAAGTTTGGGGCTACGATGCTTATGTGAAAAAGTCTCATCCTGATAAGCTCAAACCCAAATCGGGGAAGTGCGTCTTCATAGAATACCCAAAGGAAATTGTTGGGTACACCTTCTATCACAGATCCGAAGGCAAGATATTCGTTGCTAAAAATGGATCCTTTCTAGAGAAGGAGTTTTTCTCGAAATAAGTGAGTAGGAGGAAAGTAGAACTTGATGAGGTAACTATACCTTCTCCCAAATTGGAAAATAGTTCATCACTGAAATCAGTTCCAGTGATTCCTACACCAATTAGTGAGGAAGCTAATGATGATGATCATGAAACTTCAGATCAAGTTACTACAGAACCTCGTAGGTCCTCCAGAGTACGGTCCGCACCAGAGTGGTACGGTAATCCTGTTCTGAAAGTCATGTTACTAGACCATGATAAACCTACGAATTATGAGGAAGCGATGATGAGCACAGATTCCGCAAAATGGCTGGAGGCCATGAAATCTGAGATAGGATCCATGTATGAGAACAAAGTGTGGACTTTGGTGGACTTGCCCGATGATCGACAAACCATAAGAAATAAATGGATCTTCAAGAGGAAGACGGACGTTGATAGTAGTGTTACTATCTATAAAGCTCGACTTGTCGCAAAAAAGTTTTTGACAAGTTCAAGGTGTTGACTACAATGAGATTTTCTCAACTGTAGTGATGCTTAAGTCTGTCCGAATCATGTTAACAATTGCCACATTTTATGAAATCTGGCAAATGGATGCCAAAACTGCATTCCTTAATGGTTTTCTTAAAGAAGAGTTGTATATGATGCAACCAGAAGGTTTTGTCAATCCTAAAGGTACTAACAAAATGTGCATGCTCCAGCGATCCATCTATGGACTGGTGCAAGCATCTCGGAGTTGGAATATATGCTTTGATGAGTTGATCAAAGCATATAGTTTTGTACAGACTTACGGTGAAGCCTGTATTTACTAGAAAGTGAGTGGGAGCACTACAACATTTCTGAGAAGTATATGTGAATGACATATTGTTGATCGGAAATAATGTAGAATTATTCTGCAAAGCATAAAGGAGTGTTTGAAAGGAGTTCTTTAAAATAAAGACCTCAGTAAAGCTACTTACATATTGAGCATCAAGATCTATTGAGATAGATCAAGACCCTTGATAAGATTTTCAATGAGTACATACCTTGACAAGATTTTGAAGTAGTTCAAAATGGAACAGTCAAAGAAAGAGTTCTTGCATGTGTTGCAAAGGTATGAAACTGAGTAAGACTCAAATCCCGACCACGGCAGAAAATAAAAAGAGAATGAAAGTCATTCCCTATGCATCAGTCATAGGTTCTATAAAAGTATGCCATGCTATGGTCCAGACCTATTGTATACTCTGCCCTGGTTTGGCAAGGGAGTACAATAGTGATCTAGGAGTAGATCACTGGACATTGGTCAAGAATATCCTTAGTGAGGACTAAGGACATGTTTCTCGATTATGGAGGTGATAAAAGAGCCCGTCGTAAAAAGTTACAACAATGCAAGCTTTTACACCAATCCAGATGACTCTAAGTCTCAATCTGGATACATATTGAAAGTGGGAGCAATTAGCTAGAGTAGCTCCGTGCAGAGCATTGTGGACATAGAATATTTGCAAAATACATACATCTCTGAATGTGGCAGACCCGTTGACTAAGCTTCTCTCACGAGCAAAACATGATCACACCTTAGTACTCTTTGGGTGTTAATCACATAGCGATGTGAACTAGATTATTGACTCTAGTAAACCCTTTGGGTGTTGGTCACATGACGATGTGAACTATGGGTGTTAATCATATACAGATATCAATATTGGTGTTAAATCACATGGCGATGTGAACTAGATTATTGACTCTAGTGCAAGTGGGAGACTGAAGGAAATATGCCCTAGAGGCAATAATAAAGTTATTATTTATTTCCTGATTTCATGATAAATGTTTATTATTCATGCTAGAATTGTATTAACTGGAAACATAATACATGTGTGAATACATAGACAAACATAGTGTCACTAGTATGCCTCTACTTGACTAGCTCGTTTATCAAAGATGGTTATGTTTCCTAGCCATGGACAAAAGAGTTGTCATTTGATTAACGGGATCACATCATTAGGAGAATGATGTGATTGACTTGACCCATTCTGTTAGCCTAGCACTTGATCGTTTAGTATGTTGCTATTGCTTTCTTCATGACTTATACAAAGTTCCTATAAACTATGAGATTATGCAACTCCCGTTTACCGGAGGAACACTTTGTGTGCTACCAAACGTCACAAGATTATAAAGGTGCTCTACAGGTGTCTCCAAAGGTACATGTTGGGTTGGCATAATTCGAGATTAGGTTTTGTCACTCTGATTGTCGAAGAGGTATCTTTGGGCCCTCTCGGTAATACACATCACTTAAGCCTTGCAAGCATTGTAACTAATGAGTTAGTTACGGAATGATGTATAATGGAATGAGTAAAGAGACTTGCCGGTAACGAGATTGAACTAGGTATTGGATACCGACGATCGAATCTCGGGCAAGTAACATACCGATGACAAAGGGAACAATGTATGTTGTTATGCGGTTTGACCGATAAAGATCTTCGTAGAATATGTATGAGCCAATATGGGCATCCAGGTCCCGCTATTGGTTATTGACCGAAAATAGTTCTAGGTCATGTCTACATAGTTCTCGAACCCGTAGGGTCCGCATGCTTAACGTTACGATGACAGTTTTATTATGAGTTTATAAGTTTTGATGTACCGAAGTTTGTTCGGAGTCCCGGATGTGATCACAGACATGATGAGGAGTCTTGAAATGGTCAAGACATAAAGATTGATATATTGGACGACTATATTCGGACACCGGAAGTGTTCCGGGTGATTTCGGAGAAAACCGGAGTGCCGGAGGGGTTACCGGAACCCCCCGGGGAAGTATTGGGACTTAGTGGGCCTGAGGGGAGAGAGAGGGCAGCAGCCCAGGAGGTGGTGCGCCCCCCATGAGGAGTCCGAATTGGACTAGGGGAGGGGGCGCTGCCCCCCTTTCCCTCTCCCTCTCCCTCTCTTTCCTTCCCCCTTCCTCCTTCCTAGTGGGACTAGGAAAGGGGAGTCCTACTCCCACTAGGAGGAGGACTCCCCCCTCCTTGGTGCGCCCCTAGGGCCGGCCGGCCTCCCCCCTTGCAACTTTATATACGGGGGCAGGGGCACCCCATAGACACACAAGTTGATCTACGGATCGTTCGTTAGCCGTGTGCGGTGCCCCCCTCCACCATATTCCACCTCGGTCATATCGTAGCGGTGCTTAGGCGAAGCCCTGCGTCGGTAGAACATCATCGTCGTCACCATGCCGTCGTGCTGACGGAACTCATCCCCGACACCCTGCTGGATCGGAGTCCGGGGATCGTCATCGAGCTGAACGTGTGCTGAACTCGGAGGTGCCGTACGTTCGGTACTTGGATCGGTCGGATCGTGAAGACGTACAACTACATCAACCGCGTTGTCATAATGCTTCCGCTTTCGGTCTACGAGGGTACGTGGACACACTCTCCTATCTCGTTGCTATGCATCACCATGATCTTGCGTGTGCGTATGATTTTTTTTGAAATTACTACGTTCCCCAACAGGAGGGCTTCTACATCAACATCCTTGCCCCTCAGATGAGCTGTGAGTAGTTTACCACAGACCTACGGGTCCATAGTTATTAGCTAGATGGATTCTTCTCTCTTTTTGGATCTCAATACAATGTTCTCCCCCTCTCTGTGGAGATCTATTCGATGTAAACTCTTTTTGCGGTGTGTTTGTCGAGATCCGATGAATTGTGGGTTTATGATCAAGTTTATCGATGAATAATATTTGAATCTTCTCTGAATTCCTTTATGTATGATTGAGTTATCTTTGCAAGTCTCTCCGAATTATCGGTTTGGTTTGGCCTACTAGATTGATCTTTCTTGCCATGGGAGAAGTGCTTAGCTTTAGGTTCAATCTCGCGGTGTCCTTACCCAGTGACAGAAAGGGTTGCAAGGCACGTATTGTATTGTTGCCATCGAGGATAACAAGATGGGGTTTATATCATATTGCTTGAGTTTATCCATCTACATCATGTCATCTTGCTTAATGTGTTACTCTGTTCTTATGAACTTAATACTCTAGATGCAGGTAGGAGTCGATCGATGTGTGGAGTAATAGTAGTAGATGCAGGCAGGAGTCGGTCTACTTTTTGCGGACGTGATGCCTATATACATGATCATGCCTAGATAATCTCATAATTATTCGCTTTTCTATCAATTGCTCGACAGTAATTTGTTCACCCACCGTAATACTTATGCTATCTTGAGAGAAGCCACTAGTGAAACCTATGCCCCCCGGGTCTATCTCTTATCATATTTGCTTTCAATCTACTTTATTTGCGTCTTTACTTTTTGCATCTATATTATAAAATACCAAAATATAGTTATCTTATCATACTATCTTTATTAGATCTCATTTTCGCAAGTGGCCGTGAAGGGATTGACAACCCCTTTATTGCGTTGGTTGCGAGTTCTTTGTTTGTTTGTGTAGGTGTGTGGGACTTTTGAGGAGCCTCCTACTGGATTGATACCTTGGTTCTCAAAAACCGAGGGAAATACTTATGCTACTATTGCTGCATCACCCTCTCCTCTTCGAGGAAAACCAATGCAAGCTCAAGACGTAGCAGTTTACTTTTGGCCTTTTAACGGACCAAGATGACGGGGCCCATGATGCGGATCATACATCGTGATTGCATGACGACCCGATTATGTATACTAATTTTATGGTTTGGCCGGTTTACTACGAAGACAGGATATATATACAGTAAAATAACTGCAGCATCGTGAATAAGAAAAAACCTAGACTATACAATAAAGAAATTACGGCATATTACATCCACTGGGCATCAAAGTTCGCCACTATGATAATAAAGCACAAGCAGACAGCAGATTACATACACTGGGCATCAAAGATTGCCACCAGTGCAAATAAACACGCCGACAAAATAATATATAAAACTGACAGCACTTCAATAGAGTCCAAGAAAGGTTAGCCCTGCTGGCGAGCTGCAGCGCAAGCAGCTGAGGAAGATGATGAGACTGCGCTTGTTCAACACTTATATCTTCCTCACTCTGAAAGATAAACAAGCGGATAGATGACAAGTTTTGCACATAAAAAGTATCAGTGCTGACAATTCATCACATTTCTTACTGACGAATAAAGTGACACAGTTTAAAATTGCATTAACACAATATGGTATTGTTTAGGTCAAGACATGGCAGTAAATGACATTGTGAAGGAGTTGGCAGCTTCACGACACCACTGGATTACAGATCAAGAACTCATAAGTATCAATGGTTAGTGTGCTGTCAATTTATCCCATTTCAGATTGGCAAATAAAGAGACGGTTTAAATAATAGTAGAATGATATGACATTGTTCATAGTTAAGACATTGCAGAATATGACATTGTGCTATAATGGGTAGGTTCACCACACCACTAGATTACGGATGAATAACAGAAGCATACATGCAGTGCAAAAGGAGATCACTTGCTCTGTATAGTTTAATTTACATGGTATGAAGAAGGAACTTGGTTGTACAACTGAAAACTTAAATTGAGAAGGACAAACTTTTGTTTATGAACTACATAATAAACTTTAAACATGCAATTTGATGCAAACACCAAAAATAAACAGTTGTTGCAGTCATGCCTAACCAAATATACACAACAAAGTTTGAAGGCTTGAGAAGGACAAACTTACATTACTGGTGAAGACAGACTCTATAAAGCCCTTGTCCATGCTGATGGGGGGGGGGGCAATTCAAGAAGTTTACCACAGAATCTTCTTCATAAGCATTGCCTTTATTCTACATTTTGTTAAGAGTAAATATAGATGTGATAATATACGAAAAAATGGATAATATTTAAGATAAGATGAAGAGTGATGCTACATAACCAAGTAGCTATAAATGTATGTGCAGCGATACAAGCAAAAGGCACAGCCAAGAGCAATGCACAGCTAAACTTCTTCATTACCAACCTTATGGTAAGAGTAAATATAGATCTGATGTGTAGAAAATGGAGGGCAAAGGAAAATAAGCTGCAGAGTGGTGGTACATGAACAACTGCGTGTCAATATAAGTACACTGATAAAGGACAACATGTACTTACAAGAACAATGCAGAGCTAAAAAAATTCATTGGCATTGGATATATTCTACACTAATGTAACCATTCATATAGATTAGATAATTTGGAGTGAACAATTGATAAGCAAGCTATCATGCATACTACTGTCACATAATGAACCAGGTATGTATGCAAGTACAGTGATACAGGACAACAGGTACTACCAAGAGCAAAGCAGCAGGCAGAATATTTGCGATATCCTATCGTTCTTTTGAAACCGGAATTCTTCTTCGAGCAGATTTCCTGCAAAAAAGATCTGTAAGGCACATGCAGAAAAGTAGAAGTTCAAATTGTCATGTGATTTCATAGACAGTACCTCATCCTGGGAATGAGACCAGTGCATAACAAGGTTTTTCCATTCAATGTCTTCTAAATTTAGCACATGAGACTTCATCGGAAATTTGTTTATAGACTTGCCATCAAAGTGTGATTTCCTCAGGTAACACCGATACTGCTGCATGCTTCCTTGAAAAGCACAAGCAAGCTTTGCTCGTCATGACTATCCAGATTGACCCTCACCTAGTTACAACAATCTAATGTAAATCATTGATGTGTTCAATCAGCAGAAAACAGGAAAATAATAACCATGAATAATAGCACTTACACGTAAGTTGGACAGGAAGATGTGAAAATGGTGTTTGTCTTCACTATAATCTTCCCATGATGGGAATATATGCATGTAGTCCCTAACAACATTGAAAGCATTGTCTTTTAAACTAGGAATAAATGGAATGGGGTTCCAATCTGCAGGAATTGGCCGTCTCTGCAGTTGGGATAGGTCTTCGGCGGGTGGACTTGCTGTACTTTTTGTTGGAGTGGGATTTTTCTGTGGTACGGCTGGTGCTATGGCAAATGAAATCGGTATACCTTTTGCTGGAGTGCGGGTCCTGTGTGGTGGGGCTAGTGGTGTGGCCAGTGAAGTATGGGTACAGTCTGCTGGAGTCGGTCCTACATTTTGTGTCACTGGTTGTATAGCCAATATAAGTTGGGCGCTGTCTGATTTCTCCGGCACCACCATGTTTTTCAAGGACTTTGCTGGTGCTCCTTCAGGTTCGGCAATCACCCTCTTCCTTTTTGATGTCTGATGCACAAGAACAACATTTGAGTGGAAAAACATGGTATGATGACAGATGGAATATGTATTGATAGTGGATGGGCATGACATCTTGAGTTATATGATGAGTAAACTAAGCAGATGGCGGTGCACCAAAGTAGAAGAAATGTAAGACAACATATGCAAGATACGGGCAATCAATAAAACCTTGCCAAATTAGAATAGGCACCTTGATGGGTGAACAGGACAAGCCATCTGCCTTTGACTCCTCGAGGTTAGAATAGTCATTAGGATGATATTCTGAACAAGAATCAACATGTGGGGAGCGTATGAGTTTCATTGCATCCAGAATGGCACTCAATGCCTTGGTGCCAATTTTGTAAGTCATTGCAGTGTTCCACAATATTCTTCTGATGCGTGGATTCTGATATTCATTGTAATTGCGTATAATATCTGAGAACCATGAAAACATAAATAATTGTGAGATTATCTTTGTAATGCAGATGATATTCTAATATAGGGGCGCCCCTGTAAACACTTGTGTGCTATCACTGGATTCTGATGAGAGAGCTCATGTGTGCTGTAATATGGTGCGTGCATTTATATAATCTGGCACAAGTACACAAAAAAATAGGCTCCAGAAGTAAGGATAGTTGGCAGATGATAGGTTCATAATATACTGTATAGAGAGTTTATTGCCAAACCATGATAACAAGAGCACACAACAACTAGGCAGATCATAGTGTACATAACAGGGGTACACCATAACCATGATATATAAATCGGGAAAGTGGAACTGGCTTGAAAATACGGTGTTGTATTGCCAGTAGTAATTGAAAGCCTATCGATCACGTACAGGCTAGCTCTATCAGCTGTTGACTGCAGATGTCCCTGCGCCCCTTCCTAACAAGGAACATACTGTACGTACTAAATACAGAATAAACAAAGAGAACATGTTAAAGAACATAAGAGGAAGCATATTCTTGATGTTCCACTTCATTGCATACAATGTTGGTTGCCCACTCATGATGAATCACAGCGCCCAAAGAAATGCAATTCCATGCTGTCTCTCTATGTGTGGCAATTTTGAACAAGAGTCATTAGGATCATACTCTAAACAAGAGTCAACAGGTGGGGAGTGTATGAGTTTCATTGCATCCAGAATGACACTCAATATCTTGGTGCCGATTTTGTAAGTCATTGTAGTGTTTAGCTTCAAGAGTGGACTGCTGCTAGTGCGACACAAAGCAGCTACACAGATCATAGTGTAGACATAACGGGAAAACCTTAAGCATCAGAGTAAAATCAGCAAAGTGGAACTTGCTGGAATATATGTGCTAGTATTGTCGGTACGGCTAGAAAGGCTTCGGATACCAGCTCTCTTCAAGTGAAGGTGCGGTACTGTTAATATCAGTGTAACTCTCAAAGGCGACACAGCTCCCCAGCATTTCCTTGCTATTCTTATAGGATTCAAGTGGGCAGGTCAGTACAAATCCTATTCCTATGTTTACAAAATCCTACGAATCAAAGAGGCTCAAAGTGTCCATCACAACCGACCGTATAGACCTCTACACTGCAAATGTCCCTCCTCATCTTCAGTACAAGGAACATACTGTACACATACTCCCTCCGTTCCAAAATATAAGTCTTGGTAGATATTTCCACTATAGATCACATACAGATGTATCCAGATACATTTTAGAATGTAGATTCACTCATTTTGCTCCATATGTAGTCCATGGTGGAATCTATACAAAGACTTGTATTTAGGAACGGAGAGAGTAGATATTAAAGAAGAACGGAAGAGGAACATGGTAAAGAAGAGCAAGCAGATTTTGGATAATAAAATGTTGGTTGCGCAGTGCCCACACATGATGAACCAGAGCGCATTAAGAATGCAACTCCTAGTTGTCTCTCGACCATTTCAGGCGGTTGGATGAAGATCCTACGACTCCTAACCCTTCTTCTTCCTCGTCTCTCATTCTTCCCATACAGAACACCGCACGGGCCGCCGGCCGGACCACCGGCCCCCACCGCCTGTGTTCCTCCGCCACCCCCACCCCCACCCCCGCCCCAACCCCCACCCGCGTCGAGTTTTCTTCATTCGGCGAGGCCCCACAACCACCCGAGCCCCTTCGTTCGCACCGGCGAACTCTGAAAAATCGACTGACCCAATTTTGAAATCTAGTCTACTGTGATTTAACTAGTGTGGAATATAAAAGGGGAAAACCATAAGCATTGGGAGTATAGTGTTGAGCGTGCCATGGCGGATCTGAAGGTGCAAACCGGACAAAGGCAACTTCGCAACCAAGACAAGAAATCAGAGTTAAGCAGTGCCGACCTATTTTCTTGCTGCGATAAATAAGTTGAGCAGATACGAAAGAGTACCGCCTCTGGTGCGTCGCCGTGTACGCATCTGCTGAGAATTTGACGGTGCTGCGGTAGCGATGGCTGTCGGCAGCGTGGAAGCAGATCTAGGAGGGTAGACGGTGGCGGCCGGGCGCGGTGGATGAGACGGTAGTAGGAGCGGTGCCGGCAAGGTGGACGACGGCGGGGATGAAGCGAGAGGAGGGGATGCAAGGATCCCGGTCCGAAGCCGTGGATGAGAGAGGTCGATCTCTTGTAATGGACGGCAGCGTCGGGGTATCAGCTCCGGCATGGTGGAGGAGGACGGTGGTGGATGGGGTGGCGGACGGCGGCGGACGGAGGAGGGTGGGGTGGAGAGGGTGTTTTGGCGCCCACGGAGTACGAATGGGGAAAAGGGAGGTAGAGAGGAAGGGGGAACCATGTATTCAGGGCACGCTTGTCTCAAATGCGAGGAAATTTAGAAACTTAACCCCCGTTTCAAATTTCTACTACATCACAGCAATATTAGTCGGTTGGTGATAGGACGGTAATCTCGCATACACCAAATATTTGCCGACGAGACTTTGTTTTTGGCGCCCACCGTGTATGAATATGAATCGGGGAGGGAGTCGATTTCGGCCGAGGACACACTATGTTTTGGCGCCCACCGTGTATGAATCCGTTTGAGAGGCGGTTACATCACGTTTGGGAGAAATTACAAACCTACCCCTATCGAAACCTATAGAAATCCAACAGATAGGCTTTGCGTGGCAGGGATAGGCAGTAGTAATTTCCATCTCGCAGATTTTGGTTTCGGGCGGTTACTGCGACTTTCCCCGCTTCGTTCAAATTTTATAGAGTGCACGTTTACCGTGCCAACTCAATTCGAATCCCGTTTGTATTCTATTTTTTCGGGCGGGATCCATTTTCAATTGGAATTACATTCTATATACATCATTTTTTATATATACTTTCAAAAGCACAACACCATTTATACATAAATATGGTTTACAAATGGCATGATCTCAGATTCATAAGGTTGTATCCATCAATTTGGATTTTCAAATATTTGAAACCACTTTATGTTGAAATCCAATGTATGCATTCCTCGCTAACTGTCTCCAATTAATGTGTGTTTCATGCGGGTTTTTTTACTCCTCAAACATGTATAATGTGTTTCACACACGCAACATATTGTGTAATCCCTTTTAGACATTAATTGCATATAAACCATGCATTGTTTGTAATTAAAGAATCTATGGATCACCAATATTGATAAACTATATAACATTACACGTGTGCCCAAATTCAAATGAATATGCATGTTTGATACACCAATTTGCGTTATGATATTATCGATGTCGTGATCTCCAGTTTAAATATTTGAACCCCCTTTAATCCAGATATTCGTCTCATCTAGCTATCACTCATGCTTATATAGGACTATCTCTCTGGACCTATACGCGTTCATTGTCTCTCAGGTATCTCTCGTGCTACCTGTATGTCGAGAATGATCTTTTATCTTCGTAACTAGGGATGAAAATGGAGTGGAAACATTTTGTTTTTCTGGAGGAAAAATGGAAACGGAGAGGAAATATGAAAACGGAAATGGAAATTTGCAAAATGGAAGTGGAAATGGAATTTTTTATGCGGAAAGGGAAACAAAAACGGAACGGTGTTTTCCAGTGGAACAGACATGGAAATGGAACTTTCCGTTTCCGTGAATATGGAATTTCTGTTTCACTATAGACCTATGTCTCCTTTGTGGCCCAACCACCAAACAACACACAATGACACAATTAGTAAAATGAATCTGAGGCGCAATTTCTACTACCACACATGTACTCAGCTTGACTCTATACATAATTGTTCAGTGCTAGTACAATCCTACACTAAGTTGCTAACATAATGATATTATTTTGTAGCCATGTTAACAACTCATTATAATTGTTTTTTTGTGTGTATTTCTCTATGATTAAAGGGGGTTTTAAGTTCCAGTCAATGCCCACTTCAGTTTCTGTGTCCGCTTTGTATTCGCTCCATGTCCATTTCTGGTAGTATCTGCTTCCATATTCATTTCCGGGGTTTCTGTATTCGTTTCATATTCTGCAAAAAAATATGAAAACAAATGTGGTAGCACTCAGTTCCGTCCGTTTCCGCTCCGTTTTCATCCCTATTTGTAACACACTGACGGTACTCTCTCGCTCGACCTTCATCACTCTATCTCTCTCTAAGTATATCTCGCTCCCTGCTATGTGTCTCTAACTATGATTCTCCATGTGGAATCTCTTTCTCTCACACAAACACAAAACTTTGTCTCCCTGGGTCTCATTTCTCTCTACTATTCCCATGTGTGCCACTCGCACACCCCTCATACAGAGATGTCTTTCGCTCCTTAGATATGAGAACCTACGACTCTTGCTCTTAAATATCTCTTTCTCACACACAAACACAAACTCTGTCTCCTAGGGTCTCATATTTCTCCATTGTTCTCTTGTATGTCACTCACACACTCTCTCTCTCCCTACAGATATCTTGCGTTCCCTCATATGTCTCTCTAGCTATCACTCTCGTTGTGAAATATCTTTCTCTCTCGCAGAGACAAAACTCCGTCTCTCGGGATCTCATTTCTCTCTGATATCTGTTTGTATGTGACTCACATGCACCCTCTCTCTATCTCTCTCACACCCACACACATAACTTAGCCTTCTGATCCACTCGACTCCTATCTGTAACGCACACTAGCTAGCATCTTTATCTTTCTATTTATTTGTTTCTCCATCAACCTTCTTTCTCGCCCTCACTCTTGATTCCTATAACGCACACTACATATGTTTCTCTCTACATGCAGTCAAGTGCCCTCTCACACACATATATAACTTCACCCTCTGAACCACCCGACGGTCATCTCCAACACCCAAACTAGCGGATGTCCCTCTAGCTAGCATCTCCATCTCTGTATCTATCTGTAGTTTCTCTGTCAACATTTCTTTCTCGCACGGAGTCTTGCTTCCTATCACCCACACTATATATGTCTCTCCATACATATGCGTTTATAGGTTGATATCTTTTGCACAATCGTTGTGCCTCACTCCCTCTGCTCGCCATAGATGCATGCTCCAACCCACGCCACTATCTCTTAAAGACAAAAACACATGCTCAATTGTCGGGCCTTCTTCCCTGCATTCTCACATGCATGCATATTGTCATACCGATCCGTCTCTCCCATGTCGTTGATCTTATGACTTATGCCTTCTTTCTTTTATCTCGATCATGCGCGCACACACACATCCCACGTATACATGTATACCTCTCACACATGCACATTCAAGGTCTCTATGTCTCCATACGTAGTTAATTACCCTCAATCCTAATGCCACATCGAATCGTTCTCCTCTTTTGTGCACATAACTTCCGCCTGGATGGGTAAAACACACACTCACACTTAACAATCTCCTTCTAGCCCCTCCCCCCCGCCTCTTACTCTTCCCCTATATCCCTGAGACCAACAAGACCATCCCTTTGTTTAATTCCCGCCTACATGCACCATCGATATATAGTAGTGTTCCTCGGTGTCTCTCAAACAAAAACGTTCTCTCAATGTCGACTCCTCTCACTCGCACACACCTTCTCTTCCCTCTCTACGGGCATTTTCTCTCTCGCACCCCATCGTTGGTGGCCTCTGCCATACACATCACCTCTCTATGATGAAGCCATGCACACTTAAATTACATCCGCCACAGAGGACCCCGCGACACACACGTGCGCGCGCGCGAGCGCGCGCACGCATGCACCCCCCCACACACACTAAGACTCCATCTCTCTCTCTCTCTCACACACACAAACACACACACACACACACACGCACGTGCACCCACCCACCCACCCCCTCGCACACACACTAAGACTCCATCTCTCTCTCTCTCTCA